>NW_027185253.1:45000-428285 GCF_022577435.1 Embiotoca jacksoni
AATAGCCACTTGTAGTGCTTCTCACATGCTTCACCGCGTTAGTGCTCAAAGTGCCTGCGGCGGCTGCGGGAGCAGATAATGTGGGACAAAAAAAACAAAAAAAAAACACCACCAGTAACAGTAAACAAATACATCAGCTGTAAACCGAACATCCTACATTATTATTTATTTTTGGTTTTGGCACTTCTTTTAATCTCTTGTTGATCAATCTCTTTATCGATGTGATTCAAGTTTTAAACTTCCATCGTAATTGCCCGTTGCGACATCTTTTAGTCACTGAATCTGTCAACAAACGGAGATATTCAGTTTCCACTCATGAAACACAGTTTGCTTGATAAACGAGAAACTATAAAAAAAAAAAAAAAAAAAATTTAAAAAAAGGTAAAGAATTGTTGGCGATTTATTGTTTTGCTAAATCCAGCAATTGTATTTTTACAAGACTACAAACTGATAAGAACTGAAAATATCAATTTTAAATGAATTAATATGCTATTACGGTTTAAGCCTAATCATAGTTGAATCACACATCGACACCCTTAGAGGAAGAAGAAGAGGAGACAGTTTGTCGGCTGTGGCGTTAAATATCCAAAATCAGGATGTTTAATCGGAAGTCACGGACCACAAAATGAGCCTCTTGCTGCCTGATTTTTTTTTTAAATTTAAAAAAAAAAAAACATGATCGCGCTGCATTTATGTACAATGACATCAGTCAGTGTTACTAACTACAAATACGCTTGTCTTTAGGTTTCGGGTTAATTTGTCTGCGGGTTAGTCGACTGTTACCGGTGAAAAGATCCACCTCAGCAGCGCTCGGGAGTTAAAACTGTCATCAGGTGGTCGACTTCTCTTCCAGCGTCCAAACCCAATGACTTTTTCCACGAGCAGTGATTTACCGCTCGCGTAGAACGCGTTGTTGTTGTTGTTTTGGCTCAACAGCGTTTTTCATTTAGTTTTCTATCTTGTCCGGAGCCACATTTATGAGGCGGTTGTGGATTTTAAAATGAAAAAGGACGCGGCGAGGATTCGTCTCGTCCCGCTGTGGATGAACGCGGCCTCGTGGAACCGCTTAACCCCGCAAAAAAAACAAATATCTGCTCGACCCGCCGATGGAATAAGCACGCGATTGGACGGAGAGTTTCAGCGCCACGCGAAAAGCCGCTTGTGGCCGAGCAGGAAAACAAAACAGAATTTGATGTGATGTTGTTGTTGTTGTTGTTTTTGGCGTCTTTAATTTGCATCCCAGATATGAAGAGCGGTGTCATTATCGGCCTTTTGAAAAGCTGATACCAGTCCAAGTGGAGTCTCAACAACCCCCCCCCCCTCCCTCCCCCCCACCCCCCTCCAAGGTTTCACATACCGAGGTAAACAGCCCCGGCGCTCTGATGCAAACTGACAAAGCGTGCGGCCGAGTGCAAACACCCAGGGAGGCGAGCTGCATAGCTGAACGGTGAGTCAGACGGCGACGCGGGGGAACGTTCATTCAGAGCGTATAAATTCCTCGGGCGGAGTTACGAGGCTTGGAAAAATGAACGTCCGTGCCCGCTCAAGGTCCAAACGGTAAAAAAAAACAATCGCATGTACGCAAAAAGCCCCCCCCCCCCCCCCGCTGCCCTCTCGCCGCCGCCGTCGTCCGGAAAGGCTGAAACTGACAAGGCCTCCGAATTTAAAAAAAAAAGAGGAATTTATCATAAACTTTGAATAAAAAGACAACCTGCCTCAGCCTTTTCTGCACATTACCCTCCTCGTACCCGACGACAGCGTGTTATCTGGCAGATAACATTCCTTTCACCCGACGTCACGCGTTCGATGCGCCGCCGCGAGGTTGGACGGTTGAGATCGCACCTGGGAGAATTTATAAGCGCTTTATAGGCGCGTTTTCTTTTTCTTTTTCTTTTCCCCAGGAAACATCCTCAGATTTGACTTTTTATCCTTGTTTTGTCCCATTTTTTTTTTTTTTAGTTTTTTGTCATTTTAGTCCTTTAACTTTGCAATCGTGAATTAAAAAGGAGCTCCTTTTCTTTCTGTCTTTTCTTTTTCTTTTTTTTTTATAGCGCAGAGCAGATATTTTGTTCTGAAGATTTTTTTTTTTTTTTTTTTTTTTTTTTAATGGGCAAAAAGCGGGTCTTCATAAAAGAAATCCCGCAGGTAAATTAGATATTAGCGGTCGCACTTCCTCCAAATGCTGAGTTTAAAAGACAAAACACGCACGCAGAGCCGCCGGTGTTCGGAACGAGGTTAGCGGTCCGTCTTCATTCCTGAAACGCCGGACTCTTAATGGACGGGTGTTCACATGACCGCAGCGAGCGGATTTCAAAACCGTCTCGTCCCTTGAATTTCTTTTACGTTTCCTCACACATTTTTTTTGTGTTGTTTTTTTCCTTCTCCCTCCCGCGGGAGAGGTCGATCTCTAACTTGAATCTAAAGCGAACGGCTTAAGAGATCAGCTGACGTGTCATCTGGGAAGTCATTAAACCGCGAACGATGATCCCCGAAGAACCAAAAAAACACATGCGGTGACGGTGAAGTCCCGACATTCCTGTGTGCTTTCCCTCCACCTGTTATGACTAATAACCGGTCGAACACGTTTGCCTCGTCAACAGCGCTCATTGTTCCACTAAGTACAGTTTGACGGCAGGAAATATTTCAGCAATCTGAACCATCTGTACTTCCCGTTCTTGCCCGGCCAGAGAAGTCACCGGAAATGCCAACGAATGTTTGCGACTGTGACCGAGCGACAGGTCGACCGGCCGATCAGAGCGTAGTGTCATCGCTCCGGGTGCTTCGCTCGTTTAAAAGCAGTAAAGTAACTGAACGGAAAGTTACTTCGTGATGAGACAGAAAGAAGGCTGCAGCTATAATAAAAATTAAACAAAATTCTTGAGAAATCTCTTAATCTGATTAATGAATTCCTGAAATTCTCACTGGTTTTATTTCGATCCGCCGTGAAGTTTGAGGGCGAAGGAAAAAGAGGTCATTTTGGTGGTTTATACCCCAAAAATTTCAGGACGGCCCTGTAATGTTCTTGAGCATCTATAATTCATAAACGAAGAAACGCTGTGCCTTCCAGGGATTTCACTGATGGTGCTAAGAGATGCTGCACCACAACACGAGCAGGTGCAGCAACAGGTTTCACTGAGATTTGTGGGAAAAAAAACAAAAACATAATAGTCTGTAATTCACAATAAGGGAGCAAGATGTCATTTCAATTAGATAAATTAACTTTTTTTTTTTTTTTTTTTGGTGGAAAAACCTGATCAGAAACACATCATAGATGGATAGATACTTCGTTCGTCTCCTGCTCACGCAATCAAACAAAATGAGCGACAGCGCTTTAGAGGGAAAAACACAATAAAACCAAAATGACTTAAAAAGCAAAGTCGTATGAATGGATGAAATAATAATACAACTTTTTTTTTTTTTTTTTTTTAAAAAAGGTCCTAATAACAGTCCTGAAAAACGCTCACCTGCAGCTAAAGAAGAAAGACTGCGATATGGAGTTATGGGGGGGGAGGAGTAGGGGGTTAAAGGTTACGAATAGGAATCAGAGCAGACGTAATGTGAACGAATCTATTTCACTGCATGAACAAGAACTTAATGCTGCTTGGTGAGCTGCTGCGGATGAGTAAAGGTTCGGTTATGTATTAAAAACAGCGATGCGGCGGCAGCAGCCTCTGTTCACATCCCAGTTAACAGTTTGCAGGGCCTCACGCTGCACTTTGACCCGGTGCACCTTGGCAGGCAGTGAAAGGGATTTCAGATGAATCGGGCCTTTGGTTGGCGAGTCTGCTCGGTCCTTCACGTCGTGTGTTTCAGGAATGTGTGCGTGTGTGTTGTTTTGTTCGGGACTTTGTTTGCGAAGGTTTTTTTTCCCCCCCTTCCCTCCCCTGCGCCTTTCGAGAAGTCTGAAGTGCAAAGCGACCGGAGGGGCTTCGCTCAGAGGAGCGAGTCTACAATCCACCTGCCATCTTTTAGACTGGAACTACACCAACGACCGTGTGTGTGTGTGTGCGTGTGTGTGTGTGTGTGTGTGTGTGTGTGTGTGTGTGTGTGTGTGTGTGTGTGTGTGTGCGCGTGTGCGTGTGCGTGGTCGCCCCCAACAGCCCAAATAACCGGAAGGCTGCAACCAAATCTTGGACTGTATTGAACAAGACGTGTTTGTTTGCAGGATAAACTCCACATTTATTTGCCAGTCAGTCAAACTCAAAATTCTTGTCTAAAACTTATGTAAAATTTCATTAAATTTGGTCGCTTCACGCTCTTCATAAGACCACATTTCCCACAAACCCCCGTCGGTTTAGTTTGTGTTTTTTTTTTCCTCCCCCAGTCTACCTGCATGTCTGATGATGAGGAGAGGTTGAAGGGTCTTGGTGGTGACTGTAAATGAGGAGTTATTGTTGTTGACAAAAGAGCGTTTCCTTTACGTAATGCCTTCAGCCGAGCTTCTGTTGAGTGACTTTATTGCAGAGGAATCATGGGAATTTTCCCGCAAATATTGGATGAACCCCTCTGAGCCCCACAACCTGCCGGAGGGTTTGAAAAATAAAATTGTAAATAGGTTTCTTTATCATGTGCACAAATCTAGGCAATTACATTACATAAATAAATAAAACCACAAAAAAACAAAAACAGTTTTCCCAAAGTTATTAACCCCCTTAAAAAAATTGGTGCAGGGATAAATCTTTTTTTTTTTTTTTTTCAAAAAGTAAAAGTAAAGTCAGTAAAGAACATGTCCAAGTCCATTTCCTATGAAAGCGCTACTGTTGATAATAATGCCATTTAACTATTGTCTGTGTGTCGTGTTAGCTGGACGACATCATCGACCACAAGTTAAAACGCATTTAAAAAATGCTGCAGGCAAATTCAGCCTAACGCAATAAGAAAAGAATCTGTGTTTTGTTTTTTTTCCCTCTCTCACAATAAACCATCAAACGGGAGAGAAGGAAAAAAAAAAAACTGTAAGATTTAAGAATTCCAGACATAAGCCATTAAAGGGATTTGGTGTCAAAGTCCGAGGGGTCTTAAGTAACCGGTAAAGATGAAAAACGAGTCCCCATGAAAATCTGCCCTCCCCTCTGCACCGTGTTGTTCTGTACAAGCGGGGCTGTGTCATGCTCGGCACGTTAAGCCTATTACACTGATGGATTTCTGTAAGAGAGGAAAGAGGAAAGAAAAAAAGAAAAAAAAAAAAGGTAACTCACATCTCCAGACCTGATTTCTAATTACAGGAATGTAAATGAGCAGGATGGGAGCAACGGAGTGAAGAAAGGAAATAACTCAAATCAAAATGAAGCCTTCTGCTTTCTAAAAATGTTTTTAAAAAAAAATGCGTTACACTTCCTTCCTAGTGACCGAGATATCGCCTTTTCCCACAAAATATACAACGCGCCGCCCGACCAACCGGGAAGGTATTTAAATGACAGATATTCTGCCAGCTCAAACTCTCTCAGGGCGCAGCGCTTTTAAGCGAAAGCATCCGAACAGCAAAAAAACAAAAATAATTTCCTTAAATTGGGTCCTTGAAGTAAAAATTAAAGAATGATTGAAAGCTCCGGACGAGCTAAGTGGACTTTCGGCAGATCGTTTTCCTTCTCCACCTCAAAAGTACCGGGGAAAGTCGAGAGAGAAAGCATGAAAAATGTAGAAAATTGATGACTGGGATGTTGAAACTTCCAGGCAGCGATTGACTTCCATTCAGGAGTCAGGTCGCCATTGGCTGCCATCATTTGTTTGCGATGAGGTTGAACTGTCCAGGTATTGACTTCCATTCATTTGACCGTGGTGTGTGTGTGACACTTCAGGGCAGCCATTGGTTTCCTTTCCAGGCATTCTGCAGACTTAACTCCAATAACTACTTTAAGACAAAAAAAAAAGGTTTTTTTTTTCCCAAGAATTTGGACCAAAACAACAAAATGTTGACATCCCATTGCACATGCAGGTTTCTATTTCACTATGGTGTCCGAGTCACCTTGTACCATTACGAACACTTGACTGTTATATTTTGGCACACGTTACTTCATGTATGTACATTTTGTTCTATTTTTATGTGCTCGTTTTTTTTGTTTTTTACTGACGACCTTTTGGTCGCGCACTTTGGAGGCGCTGATTTATTCCTTCTCCGTCTTCTTTTGACGCGATCTCGACTGCTAACTGGGATTTACGGACCGGCAGCCGATCACAAAGGAGCGACTTGACTTGCAACATCAACACGGGACAACATCTCCGGTAGGTTCAAAATAATGCACCGCTCAGGGCGCGCAGTGAAAAATGAGGCGAGTAAAGATGTAAACGGCACACAAATTCGCTCGAAATTGAGAATATTATGCCTGATGTCAGTAAAAACAAATGCTGCAACACATTTTTTATTATTATTATTATTATTATTATTATTTGTCATATTATGTTGTAAATAACCTGACATGAATTCAAGTCGTTGCACCGATATGCACACGCCATATTCGATATGTGGTTTGACTGTGGATGGACAATCTGCCAAAAGGTCAAAAAAAGGTCAACAAACACCTGTCTCCCCACGTGTCCTACCTGTCTCTGGGGTCGATCCAGCTGGTGCACTGGTTGACGTGGTCGATGTAGTAAACTTTGCCATCAAAGTCTGTGGCTTCCTCCCAACCTTCAGGTAGTGGCAACTCCTTCCTTGGCATGTCAGGCGAGTCTCCATGTAATTAACTCCTCTCTACTCAAAATCATAACGAAGGGAAACCATCGCTTTTCTCTGTCATCATCATCATCAGCAGCAGCAGCAGCAGCAGCAGGAGCAGCAGGAGCAGCAGGAGGAGCAGCAGGAGCAGCACCAGCAACCAAAAAGCAGAAGTTATTCCTAAAATTCCCGGTCGGGCGCGTTTTGGATTAGGCCATAATAGTAATCCATAATAATCCACAGATTAGCGATGAATCAAACCTCAAAGTGGGAGGGCAGGAGGAGGAGGAGGAGGAAGGAGGTGGGGGCGGGGGGTGGGGGGTGGAGGGGGTGGGGGTGTAAAAAGAAACTACCTCAGAGGATAAAGTAGCTCCAGCAGGCTGCACTTGCGCACCGATTCATCTCTCCGTGAGCGTCACGCCATCCGTGATATCGACACAGCAGGTGGTCAAACTAAACGTGCACGTGCAATTTTGACGTGTTTTTCCAGCATGTTTTGCAACTTTCCTTCCCCCCCCCCTCCCAAAAAAATTAAAAATAAAAACTTTGAGGCGGGCTGGTGACAACTTTCTGAGGTGAAACTACGGTTATCCACAGTCCACGGATCCGATGCTGCTGCTGGTGGTGCTGGTGGTGCTGGTGCTGGTGGTGGTGGTCCTCTTCCTCGCGTCCTCGTCCACAAACCTCCCAAATAAATCTGAAACGAAGACTTCAATGTGTCCGTGTGTAAAAAAATAAATAAATAAATTAAAAAAAGGAAGCTCTAAAACCCCCCAGACTCGGCTCGACTCTTCTCCTTTCGCCTACAGGCCACCATGTTTAGCAGCGGTAACCGATGCTAGCCGCCGGCCGCGGGGGTTGGTGGGAGGAGAGGGTTGGAGGAGGTGGTGGTGGTGGTGGAGGGGAGGGAGGTGGACGAACACCGTGAAACGCCGAAGGGAAGAAAGTAACGAGCGAATCCGTGAACATCCGGTAAATCCGCGACTAAACTTCTCCCGTTGGCTTCTTCGATTCTCCGTTCAAACGCGGACCGGAGAGGAGAAGCGGCGGCGGCGGCGGCAAAGTCTCTCGGTCCCGGTGACTTCTGTCGACCGCTTGTCAAGTCACGTACGATTAATAACGGTCGCCGACACCGCTTCCGGTTTCAAAATAAAACAGTTGTTGACAAATTCGGCCGACAAAATAAGACTTCCGGTCAAACGCGAATTCACGACGAGCCTTTTCGTAAACTGTGACATATGAACAAGAACATTCAGTGCATCTAACTGAGAGACTCTTATCAAACATATTTGATTTTTTTTTAAATATCTGTATAGCCTGTGTGATTTTGATCGAATTGAAAGTCATTAAACGGGTTTCAAAATGTAATGAACTTGCTTTTTTTTTTTTATTTATTTAATTGACCTATTATGAGAAACGTCGTGTTGAATGATTTCTTCTATGATATGATATGATCTTTTTAACAAAGACAATCATCACAAATGTATCTTCTGATTAATTGTTCAATCAATTAGCTGTTTGCTCTAAAATAAGGAACTAAAAAACACATCAGAGTGATTTTTTTTTTTTTTTTTTCCCCTGTGATGTAAAAGCCAGACCTTTCAGGTTTTCAAATCTAAAATCCATCAAATATTTGACATTTTGCTTGGGAAATGCCTTAAAATGATTAGGCTGCAAAAAGTTGCAGATTTATTTTCTCAGTTGTCTACCCAATAAATCAACTCATCGCTGCAGCTATACTGTTAAATATAATGCTTTGTACATATTTAAATGATGTAAAAAAAAATATATATATATATTTTTTTATAGATAGTTGTTTTCTATGATTTAAAAAAAAGGAATCAAATAAAATCTTAGAAGTGACATGTTATGTATATTAATGGTTAGAATTGTGTTTGGCTCTTTTAATTGGCTGTAGTTACTCTGCCTATTGATGACAATAATAAAATAAAGTCACAGTTTTGTAGCCTACTTGTGCTTAGTCATTCATCTTTTATTGGTTATTTTTTATTGTTATTGTAACCTTTATTTTGTGATAAGTGGGGAGTTTTGAAAGTTTTACTGTTCTGGTTTCTATTTAATTCACTTTGTTTGATTTCTCATAAACAATCGGTAGTGCTTTCCAGTTTTGTATTCACTGGCTCGTAAACAAATTTGTAAAACCGCAGCCCCCTCTGGAGGTCAAAGTCCTGAACTGCTGAATGGACTCTCTTTCTTTTTTTTACTGATTTCAGGTCAGTTTTACAGAATTTATTCTCACTTGCCACCGGTTGGGTTTTGTTGAAACTTGGAGGGGTGAGTCCCAACAGATCTATGTTTATTTTCCTTATAAATAAATGCCAACAAAGTAAATATGTATTTCTTCGAGTGCTTGAAGTGGTTGAAATAAAAAAAAATAAAAAAACAGTGCTCTCCGTATTGATTTGTGGTCGTGTGTATAGGCAAATGAATAATTAGGGGCAACTGATAACATTTTTACAATTTCCCTTTTAAGACAACATTTTGTGGAGTTTTGCTGAGCTGTGAAGCCAGAGGAACTGTGCAACACTTGAGTCTAGATGGAGCACCTGATCTCAGTCTGCATAAATCATCATGTTTCCGTCATCACATAAGACTGTGCGGTCAACAACACCCTGAATTGGACCCATATTTTATCTCAAACAAATACACACACCTTTTGTGTTTCTGCTCATATTCATACATTCTTGTGTCTGTGACGTCTGGGCGATGTGCATACCTCTGATGCGTTCAAGTCCTGTCGGAAATTCGTGATCACATCGCCTGAGCCCTAAAAGTGGGAGAGTGAGCAGACACAGACCTAGAAACATGATGACATAACAGATTTAATAGATCAGGGCATGTTATTAGTTACTACAAAATACTGAATCGTTGATAGCCATAGATTAGGCTCTTTTTTTTTGGAGAATATTGCACGCTGCTGTCATTTATTTTCTACAATAAAACATCTATGATGCTTCACTCTTTTCTTATTCAACTTTACTAGGAGCCTGAATTCTGCACCGAGAAGTCAACAGCAGTATTTGTATTTAAATAAAGTTCTGCTTGCATCATTTAATAAAACTGGAACCTTCCTGTGTCACATTAATGTCTAAATCTCCGAATGCCAGTTAAACTGGCGATTGGAGTTGGGGGAGAAGAACAAGAACTAATTAGGTTTTTCTGACGTCACCGAGTGACAGCTTGCACTGCTTCTCCCTCATTATCTCTTTAGAGGCTTCACTTTTTGTGCAACATGCCGTGGAAGATGCTGTCTCTGCTCAATGTAGTACTTTTACAGCAACAGTCAAAGCCCTCTGGAGAGACTGGGAGGACTGGAGTGTCAGGGGATCCCATGCTGCTCAGTGAGCCAATCCACCGACGCCTCAGGAGAGTTACACTGAGATCTGAGGAAAATAGGAGAATTTAAAACAGTCTTTTAAAGGCATAAGACAATGAGAAAACATCGTGTCTATCTAAGAATTATTTTGTCTATTAATCATTTTGGTAAAGTACCATTTTTTTTGTATGTATTTTACCTTACTTCCATTAGGAAATTATACTTTTACTCACCAACACAAATATTTGTATAACAAAACTTTCCTCCGTAAGATTCTTTCCATGAAGTTCTTAAACCAAACATTGTGCATTTTTGTAGATTATAGTATATAGTAAAAAAAAAAGACTGTAAAAATTGACTTTGCTGGTAGTAGTTGAATGTTTTAATTGCAAATTTCATTGCATCAAAAACATCCATGACTGTTGTAAAAAGGACAATAATAACAACGTGCTATTACTTGATTTCTCGATTGATCTTTTTGTTGAAGGTCAGATTTTAGGGACATTAGGTTTTCAATCATTTTACTATAAACTATTTCATACAATCACTTTGCATAACAAGACTGCATACAAAAATAATCCGCTTAAATTTACCATAAAATATTGTGCAGTTTTGTAGATTATAGCCTACTAAGTAGGGGGCATTAACAACCAAAACTTAAGTACATTTTGCTGCAGTTGAAGATTTCATTAAAAATGTCATTTAATTAGCTAGCAATCTGCAGAATATATATATATATATATATATATACACAGATTTTATTAACAAAATTCTAGATAATTAAAATGCACTTTTAGTGAATCTGCTGATTATTTTATTGATTACAATACATAGATTTTATGAATTGTCTGAGTACATTTTCCACATCAAGGTGATTCAGTTTTTCTAAAACCTAAAAAACGTGAAAAATTAAATAAAAAATAAAAAATAAAAAAAAAAAGGCAAAGAAAACGTCAAATTATTCCATTTTAGTGGAAAGGACCAGACAAATGTTTTACTTCAGCTTAAAAAAAATTACTGAAACGATTAATCGGTTCTCAAAAGAATTGCTCGTTTAATCGAATCGCTGTATCTTGACCGTTTTGACGTGCCTGACTGCGCGAAAAGTAGTTTCTCCAGATGAACGAGCAACGTTTACAAGCCGTCCGTGAACGCAGCATTTTTTTTTTTTTTTTTCATTCTTTTGCGTCCCGAAACAAAAACAAGCTGAGTGTTGGGTCACATGTAGCAGCACCTCCAGAGCAGCAAGAGGCAGGAAGCGAGCGGCAGCCAGTCTGAGCGCTGTCGGTGTCCAGGAAGCAGCGACTCCCGCTAACGTTCCCTCCCGGTTCCAGTCGCCGAACCGGTGCGCTCCACATATGGTTCTCCTCCGGCACATCTCCATCGCCCTGTCCGCCGCCGTGGCTGCCCTGGGCTCCGCGCTCTTCATCGCCTTGAACTACTTCTACAAGAGGCGAATATGGTCTCCGCAAACGGAATACTGCACGATCAAGGAGGTGAGCTTGTTTCTATTTTAAACCCCTCTCTTTTTATTATTTATTTTATTTTATTTTATTTTATTTTATTTTATTTTATTTTATTTTATTTTATTTTCTACTCAACTGCTTAACTTACCGGGAAGCCGGCTATGAAGAGACTATTACCACATCTGACAGACTGAGGGAAGGAAACACTGCAGAATTCTGATGAATGTAATTGAGACTATGATGATGATGATGATGATGATGTCTGGTGAATGCATGTCAGTGGCAGAAGTGGTCGTGATGAAGATGACTGTGATGCTTTTAAAGGAGATATTTGAAAACAAGAGGATGTGAATGTGAGAATGGTGATGATGAAGAAGAGGAGGAGGAGGAGGATGCCACTGCTGCTGACTGTCATAATGGTGATGATGATGATGATGAAGATGATGGTGACACTGGTCAAAAAGGTGTGAATAGTAAGGATGATGAAGAGGATGAATACATTATTGTATTCTTGGTGATGAGGAAGACAGTTTGGATGCAAGTGGTGAAGAAGAGGATGAGAATACATGAAAATGCATTATTCATATTAATGATGACAACGGTGATAGTGGAGATATCAGCGGTGATGAAGATCCTCATGGCTTTGGTGATGGGGATGATGTGATGAAGAAAATCATGCTTTTGGGGGCGATGATGAAATATACTGTAGAGATGAAGATGAGGAGAAGGTGGTCTTTATGATGATGATAATGATTATGATGTCACTGATGAGGACTGTAACGGTGATGATGATTAAGATGATGATGACGGAGATGTCACAATTGATGAAGATAGTTTTTACAGTGATAACGGTGACCGTAAAGATGAAGACGGTGATGATGTCATCATTGATGACGAAGAAAATCGATTACATTGGGCGAGAAGAATATGAAGATTTGGGGGGGGGGAAATGGTGTGATGATGATGATGATGATGGTGGTTATTGTGATGATATCACCGATGATGACGATGGTGACTTGATAAAGACTTAAATGGTAAAAAGGAGACAATGTAACATGTTTGATACCAAAATAATGCTACTATTACTACAGACTACTGTCGATTTGTTATTGCCTGATTATGTGTCGCCATATAAAGGGTGTGTACGTTGTCATGGTTGCTAGCTGTTCTGAATAAAGTCGCCGTGGAGACAGCTGCAGACCTCTGTTCAGGAAGTCAGTTAATACAAATTGAACAACAGAAACTCTCACCTTGAATTCTGTGTATAGATCTGAAAGCTTGTCCTTGAGCTGCTCAGATAAGTTTGAGCTGTTTTTTTTCTTCCTTTGTTCCGAATGCTCCCCGACTCTGTTTGTATTCTGGCTTTTGGTCGTCCATAAATTGTCCTTGATCGTCGGCTCAAACACAAAATATATCCGTAAATGACTCACCAAGTCTCAACGGACTTCTTGATGCCGTAGACTGTGTATGAAAAGGGGTGTAGTCACCCGGGTATGAAAAGTAAAGCGGAGGCTGAAGTGCCTTAAAGTGCAGTACCACTGACAGCCACTGGGGGTTGGCTCCAATAGACTCCCATTCAAAAAGTGTCAAATTCTCCCATGAAATACGAAGTCCGTAAAGTCGTTTTGGTGTCATTTGCTAAATTCAGTCCTTCTGATCAGTTTTCTGGTGGACCTTCTGAAAATAATTCCAAAATTAATCAGATATTAGGTCTCAAAGAGCGCTATGTTTTAGGGGCATTCCTGGTTTGATTGTCACGCCTGGGGTGCGGTCAGGTTTCCGGTATAGGTGGGCGGGGCGTAGTGTCCTCGTGCTCTCAGTCAGAGTCACCCGTTGCTCCTCCGCCAGCTCGTCCAAATATGGTCACTTAAAAAAAAAAAAAGAAAAAAAAAAAAAGAAGATAGCTACGGTTAAAATATGCGACTGGAGGTTTAAAAACAGCAGTTCGCACATCTGGAAACGGCAGCTGGAGTTCTCCCACAGACACAGAACGCAGTCACTTCATCAGCTCGAGTTACGAACTCAAAGTCAGGTTTTGATGATCCTAAACAGAGCGGTCGCTTGTTTTTCGTTTCTACTTATTAGATGAAGAAGAAGAAGAAGGAGAGTTTAGACAGTCAGAGGCTCAACTGTGTGCACTGTCGAGCTTAACATCCCGTTTTTTCATGTAAACAGAAGTCAAAAACAAGCAGCAAATCGCATATTGAAGCTGGAACTGAGTGAAATTCAGTTGGTTTTTTTTCAAAACAAATGTCAGGGATGATGAATTTGCTGAATGCTTTCTGAGTGGAATGATTCATCTTTTGCTCAAATCGATGAAAGAAAAAAGAAAAAAAACAAAAAGGGCTAGTCACAGCAAAGCGTGACTCGCATCAAACCCTCGTGTGAGAAGTTGGAAACGTGTAAATAGAGGACTAAAGTGATTCATTAATCACGAAAATATCTCCTGAGTCGTGTTTTTGTTGACCCCGATCCATTGATTGACGGAATATTTAAGGTCTGGTTGCTGAAAGACAGAACATGCACAGACTGTGTTTCTGACCTTCTGCTCGGGGAGGATTTCCGTCTCATTTTCCTGCAGACGGACAGAAAGGGGGCAGAAATGAAGCAGCCGGGCGACCGAGGGTGTTAATGAATGAGCACTACAGCCGCAGCCCGAATCTCTTCACGAAATCTGTTTGCGTGGCTCTAATCTTGTTTCCTCGACACAAACAGCAGCAGTCTACAAAAGGCTTGAGCCCGCTTCATCTGGCTCAGCCCCGTCTTCCGAAGATAACGTTGCCAGTATCTGCCGGCGGATCGCCGCAGACTGGATGTGAATGTTTTTGGCTGCCAGAGCCAGAACGCAGCGATCACATCTCCCGGCTCGGTTGTGATTTTTGTTATTCCTGCCGCACGACTGCAGAGGATCATATCCGTGGAGGTAAAAGTCAGAATCCTTTTTTTGCATTCCAGCAAACCCGCGGTTTTTTATACTGTTCGTATGTTCGCTGTATTTTTTTTTTTAAGGATTCCTCTTCGCGTGCGTTCAGCGAGCGCTTTATTAGGAACAGCACACTGACAACGTGGGCTGGGCCTCGTTCAGATGAAACCTGAAATTCTGCTTCGCGTCGACACGATTCACCACGTCACGTCTCCAACTCTCTTCTTCGACCGCATCCCGGAGGCGTTGGACTGGATTCAGAACCTGCTGATGCGGGAGGCCCGCTGACGTCCTCTGAACTCACTGGCATGGCTCGTGTTTGCCTTGTGACACGGTTCTTAATGCCGCTGCGAGGGGCCTTTAGAAAATGGTAAACCTCGGGCCGTAAAGGGCTGCACGGCAACACTGAGACCGGCCGTGGCATTCACGACGCGATTGCTGGTGTCAACGGGTCCAAGAAAACGATCCTCAAACTATCACAAGCAGCAGCGGCAGCAGCTCGGCCTGTCGACGGCAGGCGGGTCGTCTCCGTGGACCGAGGACGCCGATTCCGATCCGCCGATCTGCAGCCTCGGTAGAAATGAAAATCAACCGACCAGACGTCGTTTTTCCATCTTCAAGCTGTCCAGTTTCGGTGAAACCGCGTCCACTGCGGCCTCGGGCTTCTGTCCGAGGTGGCCTCCTGCCGTCCATCCGCCTCCGGGTGGCTGCGAGTCTTTAGCTGCCCGAGTCGTGTTTCCCACCATCCCGATGTTCGATTTGAACATGAACTAAAAGCTCCTGATCCATCTCGGCAGACACGTTGGTCGGTTGATCGTGCTGACCTCGTGAATAATAAGCGGCCTCGCCTGAAACAAAGACCTCTTCGACATTCTATCGAATCATAACCGACACTTCAGCGACGACGGTTTTTCTCGGAGCCGAGATAACCCTGACGGCGTCGCTGACATCACCAAACGCCTCTAAAGCTCCGATGTGTTTTAATTCCTATCGTACAAATGAGAGTTTGTTGTTTTTTTTTTTTTTAGAGGCAGTTTTGTGTCAGAACTATTTCCAGTTGAACAGGTTCCACGATGGTGTTGCAGCCTCTCGGAGGACGTCGGTACCAGTTTCTTCGTACAGAGACGGGGAAAAAAAAACCAGAAGCGCTGAAGTAGACGCCGCTATATGTCTGGAAATTGTTCAGTGACTTAATTAGTGGGCTTCAGAGGAGGTCATAGGGGCACTCGGGAGCAGTTTTGGAGAGTTTAATGCGAAGCGAGGCCAATCACATCTTGACTTTCGCTCCGTGCTTCAGATAAGATATCTCACCTTCTCACCTTACTCTTGAAAAGAAGGAAGAGGGACGAATTCGCCGCCTGTTTGATCGCTCAGTTGACGCTTGATCGCAGCTATTCTGTCGCTGTTGTCGCCCCGGCGGCTGCAGTAAATCACAGCCTGAAGTCGAGGCAGACCAGGCGGAGAGAGGAAGTTCGTACAGAGAAAATTCGAATTTAATCACAAAATATCTCGTGAACGGCTGATGAGGTGTGACGGTGTTAGAGGATCAGAGTTTCTCTCTATCCGGGGATGCAGGTGAGCCGGCATCTGCTTCGCTGGAGTGTCCTTGAGCAAGTTGTTAAATCCCCGTCAGATCCAGCAGCGCAGCTCTGTAGCTCAGCTGCTCTTTTTTTTTTTGTCTTTTCTTTCTTTCTTCTCTTTGTTGAGAAGATAAAGCTTTTGAAATCAATGTTGTATCAATACTGAATATTGTCTGACCCCGCAGGAGGGAGTTCAACAGAAAACAGAAAGGTGACAAAGGGAGCACGAGATAAGAAGTAACAATCGGTGTGGGACGTTCTGTTCGGTGAAAAAGCCTGAGATAAACTTGTGCTGTGTAATCCTGAGGCGTTCAATCAGACGGCTGGTAAGTGTGCAAGAATTGATCGCTGTGCGCAAAGTCCACGCAGATAGGGAAAGCGGCTCTGCAGTCTCAGCAGCTACGGCGAGGCTTCTGCACTGTCAGGGTTTGAGGTTCGCCTCCCGAGCGGGGTAACAAGTAAGCCAGAAACACACGGCGTGGAGCTTCTGAACTGTCAAAGCAGCCATGTTTATCTTCTCTGATGTGTTCACCCAGTAGCACCAGGCGCTGATTACTGCCAGAAACGTGGGAGAAGAAATGCAAATCATCAAAAATATCCTTAAAGCCTTTCGTCTGATCTCTTTCCGCGGCAGTTTACAGGGGACTCGCGGGTCGAGCGTTATCTGCCAAGGAATCAGCTTCTGGAGGAGCAATATTGAAAATAATGTAAAAGTCTGAGGCTATTAAGACTTGATCATCCATCAACAAAGTGAGGTGACGTTTTTTTTTTGTTTTTTTTTTAATATGGAAGCTGATGTATCTCGGCTCTGAAAGGGCTGATCCGAATTGGTAATTAACCTCCGCAGAAGCCGCACTCCAGCACACGGCATGAATAAAGACTAACCTTGTGTGACTTTTAAAAAGGAGAAGACTGACGTGTGCGGGATCTCGGAGGGATTGTGGCGCCTCGGCGTTCTCCGAGAGCACCGAGGTTTGAATCCGGCTGCTGACCTTTTCTAAAAGTCAGCCGCTTGTCTTCTTTCCAGATGCAGGAGGCTCGGTAGTAAAGAGCAGGGTCGTCGCCAGCGGACGTCTATTATTAAAGTGTAATATCACGAGTTTCACCTCCAGAGGTTTGCCGATGCTGATTCATATTCCTGAACATTATTAAGTGTCTTTTGCACAGCCACGAGATCAAACATTAAAATGTCTGATGCGGTATTTTGAGACGTATATCGAGTTCAGATGCATGCTGCAACGGCATTGATTTCGATTGATTAATTTATGGTTTAATCTATAATATATTAGAAACTAGTGGAGCTACAGAATCCCTGAAGCCAAGGTTAGTTTCTAAAAAATTCAAAGATATATTGAATTTACAGTGATATATATATATAAAGAAGAAAAGCAGCAGATCTTCTCTAAAAAGAAAACGTTCAACAGTTTTATTTGGTCAACAATTAGCAAAAAGCCTGTGGATTAATTTTGCTCATGATCGAATAATCGAGTAATTGATTATTTGTCTGGTGTTGGATGTTTGCCGGTCCTAAAAATGATCGTCTCTGATAACTGATTTCCCAAAAGAAAAGTTCTGGTTGAAGATCCACGGTGCATCCATGGAAACCGGCCAATGAACCTGCTTGTATTTCTCAGTTTTTACTGTTGCAGAACTGCTGTATCACCATGACAACAGAGGGATTTTTTTTTTTTCTTCTTCTTCTTTTTTTGTTACGCTGAATATAGGTCATGGTGTTGTTCACCTGCAAACTTATACAACGCCGCGGTAAATATTTACTTCAGATCAGCAGAGTTACACGAGTCTGCCGTGGATGTCGCTCTGAATAAGACACGCCCACTGATGATGTCACGGTTCTTGCTTCAGGCCCTGCTGTTTTCTTGAGAATCCAATTTGGACAAAGTGAAATTACGGCGTCCCCAGATGAAAGGTCATGCTAAACTCAAATAGGTCAACGCTACGATGTCCCTCTGCAAAGAAATGATTTTCCCTGTTTGCTGTAGAACGGTTGCTTCATGTTTTGATGCCCGTATACATGAAAACATGACGTGGTATAATAATAATAATAATAATAATAATAATAATAATAATAAACTTTATTTGTATAGCACTTTTCTAAACTCCAGTTACAAAGTGCTTCACAATGGTTGTTTAAAACGACCATAAGAACAGATTAAAACAGGCGTATAAAAGAAATAAGAGTTGATCACTAAAATCAACTGAAATCTCAGACAAAAGTCTGTTTTTAATAAGAGATTTAAAAGATGTCATAACTCGGGGGGGGGGGGGCCTCTGACGGAAAAATGCTTTCGTCACGGGCAGGCTTGTAAGGAGCAATCAGGTCAGCTAGGTAGGAGGAAGAGAGTCTCTACAAAGTGTCTTAAAAGTCAACAGTAAAATCTTGACTGCGTATAAATGTAGCTCATTTCAGTACCACTACTGGACCTAAAGACGCCCTGCACGGCTTCCAGTAGGCGTCCCGGTAAGCCATCTACTGTGCGTGGCGGTTACCAATGTGCTCGGAGTCAGCTGGTGTTTGTTCAGCCCACAGCGTAGACTATTAAATATCCGTAAAACCAAAGACAAACCGGCTGCTCTTTCAAAACCCTCACTAATCCTCAAAACTCAGCAAATACCCTTCACACCGTGTTGACTAACTCTTTTTCTGTTTTTTTTTTTTTGTTTGCCTCAAGTCTCCATTTCTGAAAGTGCCTGTGCTCCGCCCGCAGGAGGAGGAGGAGCGTGGGAAGCGTCAGGTCCTGGTTCTCGGCCTGGACGGAGCGGGAAAGAGCAGCATGCTGCAGGGTTTGAACCCCGGGGAGCCAGCGGCCAAGAGGAGCCGGAGCCGGTGCCGGCCCACCCGCGGCTTCAACTTCATGAGCCTGAACGCCCCCGCCTGTCAGCTCGACTTTCTGGAGAGTAAGACTCCTTTTTATCCCTCGTCATCAAACCCTGGAGGCTCGGCGTGGAGTCGAGCGGGCGTTTACGTTTCATCAAACGTCAGGAAACGGGGAAATTGGGGAGAGTTTTTAAAACCCTCTGTTCAGCGTGGTTCGTCGATCTCCGCAGAGGTGCAGAACTTTTTGAAAAATCGAGTTTTTCTTATGAAATATCACTGAAAGACTAAATTGAAGATTTTGGGACGTTAGTGGACGAAATGGCCTCAAAATCTGCCATTTCTTTGTGTCGCTATGGTATAATCTATTTAATTGTCAATGTCAGCAAACTGGCATTAGCATCATAGCATTAGGTCACAAAAGCTAAAAAAAAAAAGTTGAATCTGCATCACCTTTTGTTGCAGCGCAACATTAAACGGCAACACGTTTCATTGGCCAACGGTTGTCGCGCATTAAGCTTGTACTGTGAACAGCGGGAGGTCTCCGTCTGGCGCTTTAAACTCTGAAAAACTGAAATCAGCTGCTGACTGTTACAAGAGTTTTGAGACTGAACCATAACCGTAAAGATTGCCGATCCCGACAGTTAAACAATTAGCTGAAATAACTTCCGATAAAAGCCCACGAAGCTGCGGGTTCAGCTGTTTACTCTCTGTCGTTTCAACCCGAACGTGGCGCAAATTTGACTGGATTTCAAAGAGAAAGAAATGCAAAGAATGAGAAAGAAAACGCAGGTCAGTTGATTCAAATGTGTTTGTTTAATGCGACAAAAGTCGAAATCGTCTTCCAAATTTTGAACGTTTTTATGAGAAAATTTGAAATTTGCATAAAAACTGGTTAATGGGAAACGCACCAAATTCAAAACGTATTTGACTTTCTGATTTGACACGCCGTTACTACCGACGTATTGACGATTGCTACTTTACGTACGTGTCGGCGAGTAAGTAAAGCTCGACTTGTACGCGAGGGGAGATTCGATCCCGTTCGCAGCCTGGCTGTTCGCAAACCCGCGTGCTTTTCCTCGCATCTCTTCCCTGAAAGCTTGCAGCATCTATCACTGCCAGCACAGATGCAATCGCAAGGCAATCTCCGGCTCTCGCTGTATTGTTCTGATCAGTTCAGCGGCCGAATGACCCGTCTCGCAGCTTCCGTTCGCTGTCGAGGTGTCACGGACGGCGACTCTCCAACCCGAGAAGCTCGAAACTCAATTACAATTTCACACGAACGGAAACGGGAAGTGCTCGAAAAGGGAGGATGGAGAGGACGTGTCCGGTTCGACGGCATCGTATTTACAGACAGACTCGCGGATCCCGCAAAATGCAGGGGTTCCGCCGAAAAGCCACGTCGCCCGACTGAAAACAACACAACCGACTTCTCTCGGTGAAACGCTCGGCTGCAGTCGGCCTCAGAATTACTTTCTGTTCTTGGGAGGAACGCGTCGCGCTCGGCGGCAGATTTATTCATGATCCGACCGCGGAGATCGGTGGGCGCCAGCTAATCCTTTTCTCATCTCCGAAAGCCGGAGGAGCGGCCGTCGCCACCCGCTCGGTCAGAACAGGAGGACGGCGCGGTGGATGTCGGGAGTCTTCGTCTCGGCGACGTTGACGCGGAGGCACGTTGACGGGTCGGGAGCTGAGCGGCGCACACGGGCCGAGCGAGTTCTCTTCATGAAGTCCACCGGGAGAAGCCAGCGAAAAGCTTTCAGGCTCCACATGAAAGGGTTCAGATTAGATCAGACAGAAAAAGTAGTTTTGGGGTTTTTGAAACACATTCGATTTGGATTGAACGGGAACCGAGAGCGTGGCTGGGCTTTACAATTCTCAAGCTTTCCTCTTGGGTAGTCCGGTCCAGTCTGCTCTCCACTTGACTTGAGAAACAAAGAAACAGACCTGTCTGTGTCTCTTCGTCCAGACTACGGCGCACACTAACGCTGACAACATACTCACTACTTCATTATTTGCAGTTTCCCCGTGTTTTACAAAGGAGCAGCTCACTTTCGTCTGAATTTCCCCGATTTGATGTTTCTCTGAACAAATAGGTTGTTTCCAGATCCACTCGATGTTTACCAGCTTAGGAAGCAAAGAAAATCAGACAGACAAATAGAAAATAAGCTGCTGATTATACACCGCAGCCCACCCATAAAAAAAACAAAACAAGCAGTTATTAAACGTGAAACACATTTTAGAACCGACAGTCCGAAAAATCGTGTTCAAAAGATTCATTACATCTACTGTGTGCGTCTTTGTGGAGCTGTCATAGCAGCGTCAACACCTCCTCCTTTGTCCCCAGCTGTGTGCAGCTGCTTGCGGGCGTCGCCGTGGGGGACGCCAGTCCATCAACACCACACTTAAATATCAGAGCATTTTCTTGTCCTCCGGCGGGCTTGACAATTTTTCAGGTGTACTTTTCACCGCCGCGTCCGTGCTCGCGTCTCGCGAATCAAAAGGTTCGGGGACCGGTTCCCGTTGTGCAACGCGGCGATGTCGCAGAGAGCCGGAGGAAGCCGCCTCCGCCAGGGAGCGCTCAAAGTTACGTCGCTCGACCGACGTCAACGCCTGAGCTGACTCGCATTTTGTGACTGCTGATACGCGTTGAATTTTGGGAGAAACGAGAGGAAAGTCGCAGGGAGCCAAACGCAGCGCGCGGGGCTGTTTGGCAGGTGAGGAGCTTGAGTAGGTGCGTTGCCATGGCGCCACAGTTCAGGTAGGTTGCACTAAATCACCCCCCCCCACACACACACACACACACACCTCCCTCCCACCCCCCTTTCTTGATCGACAGTAAACATGTGAGATCACGCAACTACCGTTTAAGATGCAAACCGCTACCTACGAGTAGGGTTGTGTTATGAAAGACAAATCTGACAGGGTCAAAGTTTGAACTGCGGCTGTAAAAGCTGGCATAACCCCACACCCACACCCACACACACACACACACACACACACGCACACGCACACACACCCACACACACACACACACACGCACACGCACACACACCCACACCCACACACACACTAGCTGCTGCAAGGAGACAGCTTATATATATGCACACACCCACATCATCCACACCCCTATGACTCATCTGAGTGTGTCGTGCGTGTACACGTGTGTGTGTGTGGGGGGGGGGGGGGGGGGGGGGGGGGGGGAGTGTCTAACGAGGCGGCCCGTGGAGCGGCAGGACGAGTGTGCCGCCGAGATCCCTCCAACTGTAAAACACGAAAGCCGCACACACCAGCGAGCGCCGACGGTCCGCCCTCGGGCACCCGCGTCGGGTACGCAGGTATTTGCTGCTGCCACATCACATCAGCTTAAGGTCCATCACGACCCAGTTTCCTAGCAACATTCTCCATTAAGCGGAGCACTGATGAATTCTCTTCTTGCCGCGCTGACTTCTGAGGCGGCGAAGGACCCCCCCACCCACCCACCCCCCACCCGAGTCACGCAACGCCGGCGCGCGGGTTCGCGGCCGGATTGCGGGGGAGTCGACGCCCTCCACCTACCGCGAAACCTCCTCCCTCCGTCGAAGCGGGGAACGGATTTCCCAACCAAATGTTGCAGCGTTGGTACTCAGGGTGCTGCAGAGTCCTTTGATAAACGTTTCTCTTAGAGGCTAGACTTTAACTCATCAAAGCATTTTGTACGACAGTCGATCCACCGCCTCTCGGCCCTCGCGCCTTCATGTTTAAAACATCGTGATTGAGTAGTTGCCGGAGTTTTTCGTAGCCCAACAAATTCAAGAGCCCTTCACACGGAGACAGGTATTTTTTTTTTTTTTCTCTGAAAGCCAAGATGAGATTCGTCCTCATTTACACTCTCGCGGTTCCTCCGAAGAATAATGCCGGGGGGACATGAAAGGAAAAAGGAAAAGCACTTTTTAAGAAGCGAAGAAAAACAAAGTAAGTCTAAAGCACCTCCATATACTAATGGATTTTTTTTCCCTGAAACGGACGGATAATGAACCTCTGAGCTCCGCAAAAGAACCTGAAACAGAAAAAACTTCACAGAAGAAATTGTAACAAAAAGAAAACAAGAGAGGAGCTGCAGAGTTATATTTTGCTCTGAGCCTCGCTGACATATCATGTCTGGAGGCAACAAGACGGTACAAAATTAATTCGACCAATTTGCCCAGGAGGGAAATGTGGATATAAATAATGCCCAAGTGCCGTCTTAGGCGGTTTCATCCCTCAGTGAAAAGCAGATAAGTGATTCCACTCGGTGCGGGCGCTGAAATGAAATGAATCTACCGCCCGTTCGTTTAAAGCAGGACCGTCAACATCTCATTTAATTCCACCCATCGATCTGTCCGTGTAATTGTTTAACCGAAAAGCTTTTTTTTTTCTTCCATCGCCGCCGCACAAACGATACGAACAGGAAACTTCCGCCACGCTGAAATGCCCTTGAGCAAGGCGGTCACTAAGGGATGCCTGGCTGTTTTTTGTGGCGCTGACCTTGCAGCGACAGTTTCTTTGTTTGCATCAATAGAAGAACATCCCTTTTTTTTTTTTTATCTCTGCATGCAGCGTTCTTTCTGCCGGTTCACACCTCTAGAATAAAACTGATATTTTGGGCAAATAGAGCCCTGGGCTGTTTGAGTTAAATAGACCCGTATTTAATTATAGAAACTCCCGCTGAGGACGATGTTGGGTTGGGCGCTGCTTCGAACAAACTAGTTTTAGTATCATATCTGAAGACAAGCTGTTCTTGAGCCCGTTTTCCGCGACTCTACTTTACTTTTTTTTGTGTTTTCCGATCGCGCAGAAGTTGTGGGTAACTCTTGGCAGCACCGCCGTCGATTTTCCAAGGAAACGTGTCAAATACGGCCGGCCAAGCTACGATTTCAACCGTTTCCACCGCGCTGCTTGATTAACGGCGCGCCACAAAACCACTCTGAGGTCAAAACAGTCTTTTGTCTCGCTGCCCCCCAACGTCCTCCGAAATAAAATGGGGGGGGGGGGGGGGGGGGGGGGGGCGCTACCTGCAGTGGAAATCGAAATCCAGAAAAGTAGCTGGCACCAAAAGCGAGTCGAGCCGAGCGAGTGCCGTCAGCAGAAGCCACATCAGGATAATCTGTTTGGTAACGGCGTACATCTTCGAAAACCTCCAGAAGTCCTGCCGGGTTTCTTACCTTTCTCATTAAGCTCCTTTCTTTGCTGCAGTCGGCGGCGGCGAGGATCTGCGGCGGTACTGGTTGGAATACATGAGGCGGACTCACGTTCTGGTGTACGTGGTGGACTCCTCTGACAGGAGCCGCCTCCCATTGGCCAAGGCTGAACTGCACCGCCTCCTGAGGGTGGAGCCCCAGCTCCCCGTGGTCGTCCTGGGAAACAAGCAGGTGAACGACATGTTAATTAACCCAGTTAATTCAAATGAAGCCGAAAAACAAATCATTTTCAAGTCATTTTGCAAACCTTGCTTTTGCTTTACATTTTTGAACCAACGTTTTCCGTGATTCCAGGCAACCGTTGACTCCCATTCATTTCCGCACTACATGAAAAGTACGCTTCGTGTTCATGTTGATGGATTACGCATCGTGATCGAGTTTTCATATTTGAATTATACATTACATGGAAATCAATGGACATCTATGGCTGCCTGGAACAGTAAAAAAAAATAATCTAAAAGGCCAAGACTGAACAACCTGCATTTAATAATGTACAACAAACATGTAAAGCCCAAAATAGCAATTTGAAAAAAAAAAAAAATTCAAAAGTACTTAACATAACAGCATTTTGCAAACGTTGCTGTTGTGCAAGATATTTGGACTATTGTTTTCTCACCACTCTCGGCAACAAATTCATTTCCATTCATTTCCGTTCGGTAGGAAAACACACAAAACAACTACCGGACGGTTTTCACAACCAAATCGAGTTTATATAAAATCGAAGGAAACGAATGTAAAGCCGGCGGCTGTCCCGAACAGCAGGAAAACGCCGCGCGCGTTTAAAAATGTACAGCAAACACGTAAAGCAACACGCAACACGGTCAAGGTGAAGTTCGACCTTAAAGCGCTTCCTGTGAGCGTATTAGAACATAATATCCGTGAAAGTGGAAAAAGAGGGGAAAAAAAAAAAAAAGTATTCCTAATTAGTTCTTTTATCCTCAAGACTAAATACACACCTAAAAGCCAACCACGCCGGGGTTAACACTTTCAAGAACGAGAGCACAAGCCGGCAGGTACACGTCGTACCCCTTTCATTTACCCAGGAGAGATGATTCATCAGACCCTGATGAAATAAACATTTCTACCCCCCCCCACCTCCATCCTCCATCCTCCCTCCCCCTCCTCCACCGCCTCATATTTCTTCCCACCGAGCGGCACTCGTGGAATTATGCATGACCCCTTCGAGGGAAGTGAAGAATTTTTTTGTCACAGCTCATGTCGGAGCGCTGCAGCTTTCATCCTCTCGGTACTGCGGGTTACTCGGCGACATTCAGCGAGAAAGGATCGCTTCAGTTCAGGCGAAGCGCGCAAACGTCTTTTTGCAACGCTGCGGGGGCGACGGCGGCGGGTCCGGCGGGGCTCGTGCGGAACGTCACGCTTTAAAACATCAAGGGGGGCTCTACAGGTGTCAAATTAACGCACTCCACTTTCATCTGCAGAATAAATAAGGAACGTTGGATCATCAAATGGAATATCTACCGCGGCCCTTTCAAACCTTTTTTTTTTTTTTACCTATTGATGGGAAAGTTGTACGGGAATCCGTATTTCTGTCACGTCACGTACGACAAAAGAAAGCGTCAAATTCGTATTTTCGCAGTTGGGACGCGCTTGGAATTCAAACGTGGTCGCTGCGACGCCGAAAACGAAAAATTCACTCCTTAACCAAATTTGCGGGATATGCAAATGATCAAATCAGTGCTGAAGCTGGAGTTTAAACCGTTTGTGCAGTCTCGGTCGAAACTTGCACGGACGGCCATATTTTGGCAAAACAGTACGTTTTAAAATTTTAAAAAAAAACCATTTCTTGCTGTCCTGACCAGTTTCATGCTCTCCACAGGATAAGCCCAACGCTGTGAGCGTGTCGGATCTCCGTGAGGCTTTGTCTCTGGGCTCTTTGACTGAGGATAGGAAGCTGTTCCTCTTGGCTGCTCAGCTGGACTCTGATGGAGCGCTGAGGGAGTCCTGCCAGGGTCTGGACACCGTCCAGGACCTCCTGCTCCAGCTCGTCTGATCTCGAGTCCGCTACAGAGCAGGTGAGGAGGAGGAGGAGGAGGAGGAGGAGGAGCGATGGAAGCAAAGGGATGGCTTAACTACATCCTCCTCTTCATCTCATCCGGGCTCTGGCTTATTTGAGGCAGAGGAGGAGGAGATGACGAAGACAGCGGGAACGAGGGCAGAGGAGACGACAAAAAAAAAAAAAAAAAAAAAAAAAAGCCAAAATGGAGTGCACCGGGTTTTTTTTTAGTACCTCCTCTTCTTCATCATCCTTTTCAAAGTACGTCCGTTTGTTTTAGAAAAAGCCACTTTTGAAGGCGGCCTCTTCAAGCTCATCGCAATTTATTTTTATTTTTTTTTAACTGTTTTTCATCCGTCTCGTCTCGTCTTACTCACCGGAGACGAGGAGGTGCAGAGCGAGGAGGACGAGCGGGACAGAAGGCGGGACAGCAGCATGAGGGCTCGTTCACGGAGTCTGTGACTCAATGATACCTCCTGCCAGTGACTCAGACCTTTGTTTAAATGTCAAGCCTGTTACAGGTTAATTTAAGCATGTAGTTTATACTGCACATAAAATGTGCACTGTAACATGTCAGGTTTGTAGATGCACAGACAGGTTTTAAAGGGAGCCTGGCGACATTTTAAAAAGCAGTGTGTTATTTTTAAGTTGTTTTTTTTCTTCTTTTGGGGGTGAAAACACTTCCTGTTTGGTTATGTTTTGAGTCACCACGATACACGTTCTCAACTTCGTCCCGGGATAACATCGACACGAACAGAACTAATCGAAGTCATACAAGGTCAAAATGTTCTTACAGTGAAGAAACCTTCAATTTTAACGGTGGTAGAATGTTCATTTAATCAACTCAACTAAACTTTAATCTAAAACTGCTGCATTTAAGAATAAATTTGAGGGCGTACGCAAATATTGATGTTATTTCATACTATTACTCCACTACATTTATCTGCCAGCTGTACTTGCAGGTAAAACAGCCTCTCGTAGGGTAGCATGTAAAATACCAGGCATGGTTAGGCCTTTACAGTCAAATTAAATCACCCAAGAGTATATCAAATTTGTCAAATTAGTCGTACTGCAGGCGGCCACAATATCAAAATGTTGCTTAATTCATCAAGAATAATTCAGTACCTAAAGAATAAGGCTAGCGTAAATGAAATTTTCTTATAGTCAATAAATCAGTTTAATATATATATATAACAAAAGCTGTGATATTGTTCTATTTCTTAATACCGGCTCCCCTCTCATTTTTTTCTACCGGAGACTTAGATATTTAAAAAGCACAAATTTATAGTTTTTGCTGGAGTGCACTCGACTACTGTATACGAAAAGGAGAACTCTCCATATGAATTCATACGAAGATATTGTTGGAATTGAATGCTGAACAGTGTTCGTATTCAATTCTCAAACCTCAAATATTGGAAGTTCATTTCAGCAATTGGGATGTCACGATACCAAGAATGTCGGTAATCTGTAAAGTCCAACTCAAATGCGGATATTCTTGACACAAAATTTGATACCACGGCAAAAGGACACAATAAAATAAAAATGATTTCATCATAAAGTCCTATTTGAAAAAAAAAAAAAAGGAAAAAAAAAAAACTACTGCACACGCAATGCGAAGTCTTAGCGAGGTTTCTTTAAAGTTCAACTCCTAGAATCAGACAAGTAGGATATAAGGTGTAATTTTTAGTTCAGCAGTCAGATTTACTGCTGAGTGTGAAAGTATTCGTCCTTGAATGTATAAATGCACTTAAGTCTTTGACTTTTTAAAGCTACATGTACAGGTAAACTGGAAATAGCTCGATCCTGATTGTTTTCGTTGCTGTGTGTGTGCAGCGATGTTTGTTTACGACGCACAACTCTCTTTACTTTTCTTTTTTTTTTTTTTTTAACAATTTGAAGTCGTGTTCGTTTTGATGTTCTGCAGAAAAGTTGCTTTCTCTTTTGGCAAGATTTCAGTGGATCGTTGTAAGTCTTAATAACCAGTGAACTGCTTTTCCGTTTGTGTACTGTCAAAATATAAATTCATGCATGTCTTCATGTTTTTGTAGCTCTCTTTTAAAAAACTGAAGCTGCAATTTTCTTAAATGGCAAATTGGGTTAATGAGTCTGAATGTTTTTGTTTTTTTTCTTAAAATAATAAAAACAAAGTCTCCTGTTTCACAATTACCTCATTTCCTGGCTGTATATTTACTCAGCGATGGCTTCAGATAGCTGGTAGACCGTTCACCATTCACACTTTATTCCTAGATTTCTGAAACCGGTATTTCAACTTGTCAAAAGGTCGTTACAGATCACCTTCACTTCCGGTTTTGACGAGGCAAAATGAAGTTGTAGCCATCTGCGCGCGATCGTAAAAAAAGAAAAGAAAAGAAGAACGGCGTTGTGGAAGTCTGAATTGTTCGGTTTGACGAGCAGAAAATGAATTAAGAGATATCTCAGACCGTCGTTGTGACTGGTCAGAATGACATTATAGATAATCTTAAATAAAATATTCTGCTGAGCTTGAGTATTGAATATGAAAACGGCTTCCCGTAGAGACATACTCTACCTGCGGATGGACCTGTGTGACCTAACAAACAGCCTGTCTGCATTGCAGAGAACAAATTGTCCTCTTATGTCTGCTGACCAAACAAGTCGGCGCAAACACTGACAGATGAGACCTACAGCACATGCCTCCATAGCTGCCTGACCTTGTTTTGTCGGGCAAAGTTCCCCAACTGGTAGAACAGGAAGTTGTCTCTTCTTCTTGTTTTTGTTTTTTTTCTAAGCTGAGGCGTCACTCTGGCTTGACTTATGACTCAGTTGGCATAAAAACTGACGGGCAAACCGCCCCGAATGAAAGCCGGTCAGCTCGTAAAGCTGGATGATATCGCAGCAGACGAATGAATGATTCACGATGCCGGGAGTTTCATGATGTTAAGTGAAACCCATCCAACTCCATTTTCACACGTTGGCGGATTACATTTCAGGGTCCCTCGTGGGTGAAGAAAAATTCTCTCACCTGAAGTTAATATTTTGGAAATACGAGACGTTAAAGCCACAACGAGGGAGTATTACGAGATTAAATTGCGAGGCTTGAGGGGTCCTAACGGCCAAGGTTGGAGATCTGGGACGGCGTTTCATTGACTGTCCGAACAAGTAGGCTAATTTCCAAATCAGCTCGATGACATTTAACTTTAATTGAGGAAAAAAAACAAAAAAAAACTATTGACAAAATATAGATATTACATTTTGGGGGTTTTACAGTTGTTAATTGTACAACGGGTTCACTTATCGTACAAATGTCATCAATATTGTAGGTAGGGTTGAATTTTGACCTGAAAGAGTTGGTTGAGTACCGGGATCCTTGAAAAAGAAAAAAGAAAAAACAAAACTGATCACTGTACATGTCTGAAACCAAATTTAATAGGTTTATTCAATAGTTAACCAAAAGATTTTTCACAATTAAAAGCAAACAGTAATATTGTCTTTGTCCAGACTCTTTTATACTAAGTTTGTAGATTTGCACACTTCGTGGGAAGCTCATTCGTGTTTTTGTGGCGTAAGATTTCAAGCTATTTGACCTCACACACCTGTAGTCGGTGATCTCAGCTGATTAAGAGTTTCCTCCTAAACGTGACGAAGGACAATTCTCGATATTCGAACTCGAACACGTGACTCGACAGGAACTTTTGAGTTGTTGAGCGGAACGAGGCTGTGAACGATTGACGGGAGCGCACAAGGTCAACACGGCAGATTGTAGGTCAAACGGTTGTGCAGCTGATGATCTGAAACAACAACAACAAAGAAAGAAAGAAAGAAAATGTGCTATACATGACAAAACTTCTGCGACTGTCATAAACAATCATCTCACCTTTTAAAAGCATCTTGGCTGATAAATTTGCAGTGACGTTCGCGGTCCCCAGAGGACGCATCCCGACCACTTTGATGATCCTCTCGACTTTTCGTTTGGCTCCGGCCGTGACAGTCGTGGTTCTGACTGAAGTATCTTGACAACCTTTGGATTTACTACCATGAAACCTGGCACGGATATTCAACGTCTCCAGAGGATGAACCAAATCAAAGCCTCAAAGTTGTTCTCTTTTCAGTTCCATGGTTCCCAGACGAGGAGCCGTGAATGAAACGGTCCAGCTGCTGACTGGATTTCCACTAACTTTGGTACATTTAGTGTGATTACGTGGATTAACACACTCGGCTGTCTCCAATAAGCAGGATTCTTAAATTAGAAACTTGATTTATGTATTTGGGTCGGGGGATTACAGAGACTCGGAGGTCACCTGGAGAAAGACCGATTCCCGGCCGTGCTTGAAGCCCAGTTAAAGCGACAGTCAACCACCAGAATCTGTACGGACGTCGAGGATCCACTGACTTTTCATTTGGTTTTAACCAACGAAAAGTTTTGGTTACGATTAAAATATCTTGACAAGTCTCAGACGAGATTTCCACCAAATCTGGAACAGATATTTAACATCTGCAGAGGATGACTCAAACTACAAAGGGTCGAAGTTTTCAGTTACGTCGTGGATAAACATTTGGTACCAAACATTCAGGACAGTTATAAGACGGTAAGCGGCATGACATGACGACAGCCCAGGAAACACTTTGCTCCGTTTCTATAAACGTCGATGGTTCCCTGAGGATGAATCCTACTGACTTCCTTGGTTGTTGGTTCTTTAACAAATCCAATCAGTCTCCTGACCACGACTAATCAATGTTTCGGTCCCAGCTGTGGTTTTAGAGCGGGGTTTTTTTTCTTTCTTTCTTTCTGAATAACTAACCAAAAATAAAACGTTACGCAGCAGAACAGAGGTGTGAAAAAAACACTTCAGTCACGGCTGCTGCTTCTTGTTTTTGTTACTCTGCAGCCACGAGAACGAACTCGGTTCAGCTGACACGAGGAAAAACAAAAAAGTCACTCGGTGTTCAAACATGTTGTACAGACGGCGGTGACGAACGCATGGTTTTTTTTTTAGTAAACAAATCGTACGTAACAATAACGAAGCGTCTAACTGTGGAGTGTTTTCTATCGTTTAAGCTGCTTCTACCATCTTTACTGTTGTAGATTCAATTAGAAATCCTCCTCCTCGAGCGACGCGCGTCTTTATTGAACGCAGCATCTCCCGGAGGCCTTAAAAGCAACCACTGCCAACGTCGACTTCCATTTCCCGCCTTCGACCGTTCGGCTGATAAATGAAGCGAAAAGTTTGATACTCCGTTCCCGAACTGCGTCTCGGAAACAAACAAGTTGAAAAAAACAACAACAAAAAAACGGTTACTTATTTTTTTTCCAGCACGTTACATTTCAACGACTGCATCTCCCGCGAAGCTTATTCCCCAAGAATCCTGGGATGTGTTGTGAAACAGCTCGACTCTTAAAACCGGATATAATTTGAGTATTTCAGACTTAAAGCCGGCAGCTTAAGGACTTTGAAATGATATAATTGTAAACATACAGCTTGAGAACAGCAGGTCAAAGGGGACATTTTTTTTTGTTGCATTCGTTGCAGTTCGTTTCCTTCTGCTGAAAGGCTCACGGTGGACGGAGGACATCAGGCCTGAATGAGTCGCCGCGTTGTTTTCCCCCATCACCGCCGCAGCGAGTCAATAAAACCACGGACCCGCCGAGCTCCGACCCGGTTTTGTCCCCGTTTGGACCCAACGGTAGCGGAGCGTCCCGATTTAAAACTGCTCTGAAAGCACAAAAGCGTACGTGGCGGTCTCTTTACGGGACTCGCCGACGATAACAGGAAAACACTTGACGGGCACAGACAAGATCATCCAAACCTTCATTTTCTCTCTCCTCGATGATCTCGCGCTCGCATTTGTTTATTTCGGGGAAAAAAAAGAAGAAAAAAAAAGGCGCCACGGTGCTAATCTGTTATTTTTGGAGAACTTCGCCGTTCGTCTTCGCGGTCAATCGTCTTCACCGTCTCCTCGGTTTGTCTCGGCACAGATTGAATTGCCCTCCTTCACGTCGTTCATAGACGCTGAAGCGTTTTCTTTTTTTGGGGGGGAAAACTTCAGCATGATAACATAGCCCGGTTCAACTTCTGAAAGGTTATGCGAGACCGCGACCACCTTCCCATCTTAAAAACTTAAAAGTACAACATTTTCATTCTGTTATCTTAATGAAGGAGTAAAAACAAACATCTTGAAGATGTTATTCTCATCCCGTAAGGTCAGAATTTATTGGGACAAACCGGGTTATTAACAGTTTTGTTTTTTTTCCTACAAATTCAAACATGTTTTCAAAACAAAGCTCACAAAGCTGGATAATGTCACGATTTAAGGCGATAATTAAGTCGTGATGGTGTTCGGCGTCTTTGAGGCTCTGGATCGAGATCAGCACTGGGCTATTATTATTTCTCTACCTGAACATTATTTTATTTTACACCTGATTCACGTCCAGAAAAAAAACAAAACAGCCCAATCAGTTCATGTTGAGTTCCGTCGTTTTGTGTCGGATTCGGATACTAAATCAATCATTAATAACTCTTCTTTTTTTTAATTTTTTAATTTCTGGATAGGAAGCGGGTGTTCTTTTGCGGCGGTCTGTCTCGCATGCTCCTAAATCACACAAATTCCAGAGGCTTTAAAAACCCAAAAGACTCCTGGAGGGCGATCGCTGATTAGTTGATCTATACATCTTATTTATTTCCCGTTTTATTCCAGAACAAATCTGCTTTTTTTGGGGGGGGGGGTGGGGAGCGGTTCAAACAGTGTAACCGTGTGGTGATGGTGCAGGAAATGTGGAAATACTTTTCATCCTGGAGAGGGGGAAAGAAAAACAAAAACAACAACAACAACAACAACAAGACGGCTGCCGAATGAGCTCCGAGGGGCTGAAACGACGCTTTTAAAACCACGCCTGGGTCACGTTCCGACTTTCAGAACAAATATTCCTGTAACAAAATGGTTTAGAAAGAAAAGAGGATAAAACGTCCCCAAACGCGACACGCAGACGGTGCCGGTCCCCTCGGTGCTCCCGGACGGCTCTTATTATCGTCTGCTGTCCGAACACTTGGACTTCTGTCAACAGTCTTAACGTCCGAGAGTCACTTTTTTTTTTTTTTCTAACCGGGCCGACGATCCTCCTACTGGACCGCCGGCTGCGGAGCGGCGAGCGAGCCCATGAAGGCGTCATAGTGCTGCCGGTGGCAGCGCTTGTACTCGTTGATTTTCCTCCTGATCTGCTTGGGCGTGTCCTGGTAGTAGTTCTTCTCGTCTCTGGCCATCGCCTGCAGGGAGGACGAAGGGGGGGGGACACGAACAGGTCTTGTTCAGGGTCGGTCGAAAGCAAAAGAGAGCGACAGATTCCGGTTCGCCGTAAGCGGCCCGACAGGAAGCTAAAAAAAATGCTAAATCTCAGCTCCTTCAGGTCTGAACCGCGGTGAAAATCCTCGAGTTTTAGAACACCTGCTTATTCGCACCGTGTCGGATCACCAAACGATATGAAATGAAATTTTCCAGGCGGTTAAAGTCAAGGATGTTTTCTTTTTCTGTTGAAGGCTTTTGTCATTGTATTAAAAAAAAAATTAAAAAAATGAACCCGCACTCACGCAACGTCCTCTCTTATTGACGGATTCGGACTTGGGCAGAGCTCACGGTCCCATTCAAGGCAACTGTTGAAAATCCATTTGAACGAGGCTCTTTTCTAATAAAAAGCCAATTTAAATTTCTGCCACTCGTCGCGCCGAGCAATAAAATTTTTTTTTTTGATAAAACAGTTACGCGTGTCCCTTCAATCTGGAGTCAAACCTTTGTTCCAAACTCTTCAAAAGAAACCCGACAGAGGGCCGAGTTTTCATTCAGGGTAAAAACACTCGGGAGACGATTTCAGTTTCCTCCGCGGCGGGACGCGTTCAGCAGGGGACGCCGAGAACGCGTCCGTCCCTCCCTCGCATCGCGGATGTCCCTGAATGCGCCACCGGGGAGCCGGAGAATATTTAACAGGTGACGCGGGGTCCATCGAAAGTTCCCCGGCGGTCCCTGTTGCGCGCGAACCGTCGGAAGCACCGCGACGTGGGCAGAACCGAGGGAAGCGATCCCCCTTCGTGAGGAAGTGCGACGAGTTTCGGCGTTTTATCGGCGAATCGTTTCGAGGACCCCGGGTCCGTTTCGAGCCGCCGCCGCGGTTTTTTTAAATCTCACCTTGCAGTCGTCTTTGTGTTCCCGGATCATGTACTGAACGTACTCGATCAAGTCGGATGATAACGTCTTGCAGTCTTTCTCCGGGAGGCTGGCTTCCTCCTCCATCTCTGTTTAAAACCAACAACAACAACAACAAAAAACACACTTCTAATTTTCCATTTGAATTCTCGTATTCTGTAGTTTCTTCGCCTAACAACACAAAAGAAGGTCTAATTCAGTGGTGTGAAACCACACACACACACACACACACACACACACACACAGAGAAAAAGCTTCACTTCAGACATTTAACCTGAAACGAACTCGTTTTCAATCCAGTTGTGTACAACAATCTCAGAACCTTTTGTTTGTATTTTATTGAAGGCGCTTTAAAAGACCTCCAGGAGGGACCAGTTTGCTTAAAGCCAAAAGAGAGAGCCGGGGAAGTCAGAACGTATTGAGGTGACACAAATATCTAGACGAGCACAAACAGACATTAATACAGCGGCTCCCTCCATGAATAATTTTACATATTTGTTTTCGGTCTGACAGCAAACACAGAAATGATCGAGCCCGTGCGCCGTTTCAGCTCGCGGCTGTTTTCTACCACTTTTGCAAACATCCCGAGGAATAAAAAGAAAGAAGAGGAAAGAAAACAAGAATTTACACGATGACTTACGGTCGAGGACGTAGGGTTTGGTGACGATGGCGACGGGAGCTTTGGCCTCTCTGTCTTTACCGAGGAGCTGTGAATAAAAATGTCAAAAAACAAAAACAACAACAACAAAAAAGACGTGAGGAACAAACGCAGTCGTTCGCGGAGGATTCGTGGTTAATCGATCGGGTCTGAGGGGGATCAACAGATCGTCCGTCTTCTCCTCTAATGTGGCATGACGGGTGTAAAACGAAGTGCCGGGAGGCGAGGGAGGGGGAGGCGAGGGTTCATCGGTCGTTTCGGGAGATGAGAGAGTTTCAGTGTCCTCCCTCCGGAGCCCAGAAGAAATGAATCATTTATGTGATGCGCTCTGTCACAAGTTAATGAAATGAAACGCTGTCAGGGGCTCCGGGAAAACAAGCCGCGGAGGACAGGACGACCGCCGATTACCCCTCGGGGTGAAGAAGAGGCTTACAGCTGCAGAGAGTCGTTAAACACGGGTAGGTTGAAAAGCAGAAAATGAAAAACAACTTTTAGTTGCTTCTCTGACGTCAAGACAAGTCAACCGGGGGAAAGGAAACCAGTTTGACGCGAGACGAAGCAGTTTCGAGCATCCGTCTCGACTCTCTGTCGCCCCCTCCTGGCACAAACCAAAAACTGCAGGATGTGATCAGGTTTCTCCAAGAGCTGTATTTGTTTTGTAACCTTTATTGATAATAAAGCAATTATAGCACCGTTATTAACAACACAATAGTCCTATAAACATCTATTATATAGAACTTGACGAGTATTAGAAAATCCGTGACCCATCTTGCATATAAACAGCCACTAAATCCCTCCAAACGGCAGGTTTTCCCTGCTTCTTAAACTGTTTTTCTATTTCTACACTTGTTAAATACAACATGTACACTTTTGCTTCGAGGTTTTTCACAAGTTGGTCTCCATCTTAACGTCAGTGTCGTCTGGACTGTTTACACCGGGCAAGTGGAAACACCCGAGGTGTAACGTGTTTTTTCTTCCCCCCCCACCCTTAAACGTCTTTGTCTGTGTTCAGCCACGTAAGTCAATCGAATAAAAAATTCTGCGGCGTGTTTCCGAGAGTGAAAACTATTCTTTCTTACTTTTGAACTTAAAAATAAATAAATTACAACAACCGCTCAGTTCTGTTGATTCCGATGAATCGGCAGTAAAAGTCAAATCTGATTACAGCTCGTCAAGCGAGACGCAACAAAAAAACAAAAACAAATTGGAAACTGAAATAAAATTGAATCTGAATCGTTTCAGGGTTAAGACGCTGCTGTGAATTTAGGACGCTGCCTTCGTCTAAATGTGTGAAGCGTGTGTGTGTGTTTGTTCGGGCAAAATTAAACCCGGAGCAGCCACTTACCTTGTGCTTCTTTATGGGCAGCGTGCGGTTGGGATCCAGAGCCAAACCCATGTCCTGCAGGTTCCTGGCCATGGACTTCCTCTCGTCCCACGCGTTTCGAATCTGTTCACTGAGAAGATGACGTCATTAAAACAACATAAATAAACAAGACACTGAAAGTGTGGTTTGGTCACCACCTCGACTCCTATTGAACTTAACTTAAAAACTTCCTTTAGATAAGAAGTATCAACTATTTTGATTTTAATTATTATTTTTTTTTTTTTATATATATAAAAGAACACGTTTGCCCGCACGCAGTAAAAAGACACATCATATATTATTTTGACAGTGAAGACCAAAGATGCGAGAACATACGAGATCTACATGACACGTGACAAAAATTATACACATTATGTCTTTTTTTTTTTGTTGCAAGAGTTGAAAATACTTCCGCGCGTGCAGGACGCGTGTTTCTGAAACAAACATGACGTCACCACGTGCACTGACAGCTAACGTTACAGCAAACGCGCTCGACGGGCCGGACTCACTTCTCAATCCGCGGCTTGCACTTCTTCAGGAACTGCTTCTTCAGCTTCTTCCGGTCTTTGTTGTAATCGAACTTCTGTCTCTTGCTCGACTTCTTGGCTTTCGGCATGTTTGCTGATTTTTCTCTGTATTCGGGGTTTTTTTTGTGCGTTTGATGGAGAGCTTAAAAAAAAAAGAGGAGAAGACGCAACGTGCGTACCAGAAACAGGAAGCACGTGGGTGTTTCGTTCCGGTCATGTGACTAGAAGCCACCTCCTTTCCCCCCGCCCCCCCCGCCCCCCTCCTTTCTGATTCCACTTTTTTACTAATTAAAAAAAAATAAAAAAAAATAAATCCTCTTATTCTTTCAAAATGTACAAAGTCTAAACGGTTTAATAAATAAATATACAAACAAGATATACATAAACGGATATAAACACAAATAGGCACCAAATCAACATGGAAATAGAGAAAATACAATGTTTTTTTTAATCTATAAGAACGTATCAAGTATGTCACAATAATAGGCGAGAAATTAGCGCGTCATTAGTGATAACATCTGTTGAGGAAAAAAATCATACAGTAACAAACATCAAATGCTGAAACACACAGAAACACACAGTCAACACCTGCAGCTCCTGATTTAAACCTCTAGAGGTCACTCTCAGTCAAAAAGTACATCACAAGCTTCTACATAAAAAAAAAAAAGGCCTCATATGAGGTCCCAACAAATTTAGAGTTAAGTAGTTGCAGCAAAAACATTCCGTTCATTACAAAACAACAGCAACAACAACAACAACAACAACAACAACAAAACGTAATCGACAAACAGAGAAGCTTAATGGGCTGGTTTAAATCAACAAATAGAAAGGAAGCCACTCAGACCCACAAAGGCTCAGAGGATTTTGGTTTGTTCCTTCTAAGACTTCATGAGTCGAGGATGAAGTTCACATCATGACCAGCAGGGGGACGGAGGGGGTTATTGTAACGCTCCTTGAAAACCTCCAAATAAATGTAAAGAAAATCTTTCCCTGGTCACGCCAACAAACATGAAGGAGTGTTTTCTACATCACCGCCCTGAAACAAGAACCAACTTAAATAAGTGCAGCATCTCCCTCAAACCCTTTCCAGCTACGGTTGTTAATCCTAAACCTTAAACAAGTAAAATATTCTGTATTTATTTATTTCAAACAGACAAAAAAAAAAACAGTACAGAAAGATGGCAGTCTCAGCTGCATCAGGGTCACACCTCCTAAAATGCAATACGATATATATATTTAACAAATGGATGTCAATATATACCAAACCAAAGTTTAAATTAAAAAAAAAAAATAAACAACAGCTAAAGAGTAAAAACAAAGAGGTTCAATTAAATCATTTTCAGGGTTTGCTTAACTTTTCTTCTACATTTGCTGCGGAGTCAGAGTTCATTTTTAAGTGCTTTCCACACTGTGGAGGATTTTTTTTTTTTTTTTTTTTTTTAGCAAATCCACATTTATGTATTTAACATTTGGTCACGATTATTAAATGCTAAAAGAAGAACTTATCCTCTGATCAACACCTGAATTAGTTGGATGTCGCCTTTAAAACGAAAAAAACAAACCTATTTCACGCGTTAAATGTGAAAACAAGCCAGCTGCCCTTCACCCTGCTGCAGAACTGCTTTCTCTGGTTGTCACAGTTTCTTTTCTCAGAGCTTTCTGGTAAAACAGCAGCAGCTCCACTGACTTCACGACAATCGATTCAGGAATGTGAAACATTTGGACACTTAAAAAAAAAACTCAGCAGCTACATCTGGAGGAGATGGTTTCTCTCTCCAGAGGTCAAATTTTTTTTAAGGACTAAAGATCTGAACATTTGCATTAAAATCGTTCAAAAAAATAAATAACGTTTTCTTTGTTTTTATGACAGGTTTCTCACTTCCTGCTTGTTTTCATATATTGTCTTCTCTCTTATTGTCTCTTCTTTCTGTGGAGCTCTTTTGTTATCAAATGCTCCACACGAGCAACGTTTGCCTGCCTGCTGCGGTAAACTGTTTTGTGATGATAATTAAGGCTGCGGCAATTTATTTCCATCGTCAATCTTCTTCTCCCGCAGCGCTGCCTTTGAAAAAGCTTGTTTTTCTGTCCAAATACTGGTCCCAAAAAAAAATAAAAAATAAATCCATAATACTAAGTTTATTATCACAGCGGTGTCGGCTCATAACGAGACGAAACGAGGCAGCAGCCATGCCGATCTGAAGACGTCTCAGTTTTTAGGTTTACCGGTAGAAAGAAGTTAAAAGGCAGCGGTGCAACATAAAGTCCTGCAGACACAAGTCAGGAGCTTCAGGTCATTTTAGGAATTTAGGAAGTGCCCTAAACTGCAATACCACTGATGGCCACTAGGGGTTGCCCATTCAACTTTTCTCGTGAAATACAAAGTCAACACCTTTTGTTTAATAAAGTCATTATGGTGTCATTAGCTAAAGTCACTGGTTCTTATTAGTCCTTCTGAAAATAATCCCGTCATTAATTAGATGATAAAGACAGATATGTCTGGGGGGTGGGTCTGTTTGATTGACAGGCCTGTGCTGCAGTCAGGTTTCCGCTATAGATGGGTGGGCCAGTGACCAAATATGGTCACTTCTGGGCTCCAAAATAGCAAGATGGCGAGAGTCAAAATACGAAATTGAGGCTTTGAGGACAGCAGATCACGAACGGGTGAGGGACATCGCGTTTGGTTGCCGTGTGAAGTGGCGACGGTGAAAAACAAAAACCCTCTAGTGCAAAAAGAAAATTCTTGGCGATGAAAATTTTTTGAAATCAAAAATATCCATAGATTCAAAGAATCTCTCATCTGTTTATTTTTTTTGATCAGAAAAAGCAAAGCCACTTTTTGTCTTTGAGCATCAGGAATCACTTTTTTGCAGACTTGATGTTTGATCCTTCCGGTTGGCAACCGGTCATCGCTGCCAGAAGATTAGTGATGAAACTAAAAAGCCTTTACAAGTTGAAAATGTATTTTTTTAAATTTTTTTAATTTTATTCACTTCCTGTTGTGCAGCGGTGATGTAACAGTGGGCGGGGCCTCGTAGCAGCGCCACAGTCGCCGAGCAGCCGGTCTAATCGGCGAGGGGGAGCAGCAGGGGAGAGAGGAGGCAGCCACTGCTCAGTCGTTGCCGTGGCGACAGGCTGATGTTCTCTCTTTACTACATGTAAACAAGGCCAAGCAGGTTGCCAGGCAACACATACTCTCACAGATGCCATCCCAGGCTCGATGGCAGAGGGTTGAATCAGGTTTGAATGTTTTGTTTTTTTTTTTGTACCGCTGCTTCTGTCTCGGGGTGGAAAAATGTCACCGAGCGGCAGCAGGAGGAGTTCTGTGTTTGCCGAGGAAACATCATTTCGCTGTCGTGACCTTTTTGAGTAAATAAATAGAAATAGTAAATAAATGGCACCACGTCAACGACAACGCTTCACACCGCACACTTTGCAATTCAATTGACCTCCACGGGCATGAAAAGTTTAAACAGAAAGTTTGAAACGATAAAACTTTTTTTTTTTTGCTCTATGTCATTCACTAAATAGAAAAGGTATCGATGACCCAATAATGACCAAGTTTAAAGTTAAAATGTACAGAACAGTCCTTTACTTCGGTGAAATGATTGAGGACGTCTAACTTTAAACCCTGACTGGTCGGTCTGGGCCGTCACATCGTGTAGTAAAGAGGCAGTGAAGTGAAAGATTAAAAATTCAGTATTACATTAGAGTTCATTCAGATGTGAATTCTCCGCCTTTTGATCATACGTAGATGTGGAGACTTTAGAAATGCCTTTAAGAAGAAGTAACATCAATGACTTTTTCTGATTGAGTATCTTTACGAATGCATCTTCACTGACGTCAAAGTCCTTTTAATTTGATGAGAAATGAATCTGCGTATTCTCCAAAAAAAATAGATGAAATGATAACAACGTGCTCAACGGGTGGAGCGGTTGGTGGATGATGTTTTTTTTATAAAAAAATCAGGGAGACATTGGAACAAAATGTGACGTCAGTTATAAAAATAGAGAACAAAATGAGCTACGAAGACGTCATGCTGTGGATACTGAAAAGTGTTGAGGGTTCTGACTCGTTCTCTCTCCAGAGATCTTTTAATACTCGAGAGCCCATTCGTACTTGTGGAAACAATACTGAATGGCCTCTAATTCTCTCTCTTTCTTTATTTCTCTTTATGTAACCTCACAGGGTGAATCATACTCATCATCAAGGTGTTTGCCTCCGTGGTGAAATGCACGTCTGAACGCTGAGATGCTCGTGTTCAGTTGCGCAATCGATTTTTCTCAGTTTCTTCGAGGCCAAGAAATATTTCTCTGAAGGTGTGAACATGTCATGTTTGTGAATCATCAGCCTGAAGGCACTGCTGTAATCATCACCTACGAAACAAGGCAGTGATGAAGCTGATTCTCCCGTCGGCCTCCAGCTTCTCGAATCTTAATGACCGCAAGTAAACCTTAAGTCTGACTGAACTCGGCAGAAAAAAAAAAAAGGTGAAAGTCGGACACTGTTAATATAAAGGAGTCTGTCCCTTTTGCCTTTTGTGCAAACAACTGGGTCGGTTATGTTTGAAGTCAAGCGACCTCCTGTGGTATCGCATAAACAACAGCAACCTCGAGTGGCGCGCTTCGGATGATTGATGGCAATACAACGCGAGATAGTCCTCGTTTCGAGGAGGCGAGTTGGGTGCGGGAGACTGTCGATAACTTCCCGTTTCCAACCGCGAGTCAGAACAGTTTTTTGATAATACGGCGCTTACTGTTGCCATGATGACGAAGGTGGGGAAGTAGTAACTTGAACAGTCATCATTTTAAGCCGGACTTGTTATCTTTCCCGAACCCTAACAAGTTCATATGAAGCTTCGCTCCGCCTCTCTAAAGGACGGACCAATCAGCAACCAGCTGGGTGTGGTAATACCAACAGGTGGTACCGATTTGGGACACACCCCTGTGGGTCATTTTTGAGGGTAGGAAAAAACGACCTGTGCAGTCGTATGGATCGGAGAACTTGTTAAATGTTAAAAGACTATCGCAGCTGTTGGTCGACCAATGGTCTAAACTAGTTTTGGTCTAAGCTCAGCGACAGACAGTCATGTTTGAAGGCGTGACCCGGCCCATCATACGTCCAAAGCGCAAAAAAAAAAAAAAAAATCCTGTAACACTCCACGTTTTGCAAATGCAGAAATAAACCTTCTCAACAGCGGTCACTCATGTTGAAATCTTTGCACCTTTAGATATTTAGACTCATTTCTGAGGCTGTACCGAAACAGTAAACAAACAGTGATTTTAAACACGTCTCATCGTTCTGCGTCATCGCTGCCAGCTGTCGAGTCGCTCCGCTAATATTTATATCTATTATATGTGACGCAGTGTATTTTTGTGGGATTGATGGGACGCAGCGTAAATGCCGTGGACTCATTAAAAATGCTCCTAAGTGCATCAACTGCCAATTTACAAACAGTGCGTAATTTTGGTTTGCGGGTGTGCACTTTTATTTTACATTCAGCTATACAAAAGTAAAATTACCGGCACGCCTACAAACAGCTGGAAACTGTTGAGTTTTAAAAGTCGAGTGTTTGATTTTTCATCAAATATGAACTGCTCGGTACCTTCGTCAGGCATTGCTGCAAGAGAAGCTCCCGTTGTGACACGCTGTGAAATTTAATGTAACACCGAACGTGACGGGAATGAGGAAAATCTCACTCGTTTCAAATATTGCTTTGGAAATTGCAGCCATTTGAAAGCAACCAGCATTTTCTTGGTTATGCAGCAGCTTGTGTTGGTGCCTGATAATGATATTCCACTCAAAATAATAGAAGACTTGAAAAACACGTGAGCTCGATACCTTTTCATTTCTGTCTCTTTGGAAGTCTCGTGGAAAACAAATCTGCTCCTCTACGGCACGACAGGCTGAGATGAGGAGAAACGAGAGACTCGTTGGGAGCACAGAGGGAGTCACAGAAGTGATTTGGGGGACATGAAATCTGTTGCTCGTGATGATGGCTTTGCCGGAGCAGCGGATTTCATCTCCCTGTCTGACACCAAAGAAATAGCAATGTTGGGATAAGAGCATGTGAAAGGCCCGGGTGTCACGGCAGAAGGAGACAAGGACGTGACAGAAGGACTGGTGCAGATGGAAAACGGAGGAGGGATTTAAACAGAACTGCTAAGAAAAAAAGGTAGGTAAGATTATTCTGAGGAAACTGAGGGAGTCAGATTCACACCTTACTTCTTTTTTTTTTTTTTTTTTTTAAACATCCTGATGGGCAGATGCAGACATCGGGAATCAATTTATCGCTGACAGTAGCAAAAGAAAACATACAGAGATAATCGGATGAATAATTTAACCGAAAACTCTGAAAAACTTCGGCTCTGAAAAATGAGGCCGATGCAGAAGTGTCTTAAGCTGCAATACCACCGAGTGCCACTAGAGGTGGGCTCCAAAAAGGGCTCCGGCTCCATAGACTCCCATTCAACCAGTCTCATAAAATTCTCAGTCAATAAAATGTCTTCACCAGTTATCTCGGTGTCGTTAGCTAAAGTCACTCCTTATTAGTTTTCTGGACGTCCATTTGAAAATATTCCCTCGTTAATTAGAAAATAAGCTTCAAAAAGACGTGTTTTTGGGGGAGCGGTCGTGTCTGTTTGATTGACAGGCCTGTGGTGCAGTCAGGTTACTGCTATCGGTGGGCGGGATGCAGTATTGCCGGATTTCAGATCGCCGGAGTCAGATCACCGCTCGGTCCTCCCCCAGCTCATCCAAATATGGTCACTTCCTGCTCAAAAACCGCCCGGGGATGAGCAAGATGGCGAAACCGAGACTTCATAACGGCCGCTCAAAAATGGCGGGTGACGTCGCTGCTGGGTGCCGCCTGTTCTACGCTAAACAATGACTTCGAATTTATCTCCATTCACTCCGTAAATCAATGGAAGAAGCCTTGCAGATGAGGATGTTTTTTTTATTTCACAAGAGTTTGTCACAAATCTTTAAAAGAATGATAATAACTTTGTACATGAAAAACGTCTTTTTACAACTCAGAGATCCATCTGACGTCATCCTGTGACCACCAGAAGGGCCCCAACCGACAGTTTGTAGCAAAGACGACACCGAAAACAACAAAGCAGCATGTTAAAAATCCAATTTCACTTGGTTCTGTGGCTATCTCGTGCTCTACCTTTAGAATCATTTCGGCAGTCATTGTAAAAAAAAAAAACGGGCCTTCGGCTCTAATGTCACAGACACGGTGGTCCGGTCCCACCGAAGGTCACCGAATGTTCTTCCCCAAGTGTTAAAGCTCACAGTCCTTGAGAGGAGACAAGCTGTGAACAGAGTCTTCAAAAAAATCTGAGCAGATAAAAGAGGAGAGGTCGTCGTGGGCAACAGACAGCACCCGGGAGCCATGGCAACAGCAGACTGGTACAATAGGTTGCTCAGGCGCGCGGGGAGAAGTGGAGATCGGGGATGAATGAGAGGGCGACACAAAAAAGGGGGAGTTGGAGATGGAAATAAAGGCGAGGAAGTGGGGATGAAAGGCGGAGAAACAGCTGTGTTCGCTGCTCGCTCGTCCTCCACCTCGTTACGGCGTCTTCTTTCTCCTCCTCTGCTGTTCAAAAGAGCTTCGACTCAATTAGCTTCCATATGACACCAGAATACCTCTGTGACTCAACAACACTGGTTGGAAACAGTGTGCAATTTCTTCCTTTACCCACACACAGTCCCAGCAGGGTCACAGCCACCCTTCGCCCACAGAGCTGCACGGGGGAACTGAACTCCTGATGCCTTTGCAGCACTTTAACCCTTCTTTAGCTCTTTTGGGGAATTAAATCTCTACTTCTACCGGCGTTACCGCGGTAAAAACCGAGCAACAGTGGAGGCACACAGACAGGAAGTCTGTTCATAAATCTCCGGCTCTTCAAAAAGGCTCTTCGAATGACCAACCTTTCGGTTGGTTGGACTCCTGTAAGGATCCGGGCCTAGACGGCAGTGCTCCGACCCAACAAGGGGAAGGCTGTTGGCATGCCGCAGCTGGGCTCCATACCCCTCAGACCATGGACCCCCTGAAGCCCCTGCAACCCTCCTTGGAACCCCTGTATCCCCCCTTGAAGTCCTTGCATGCCCCCTTGAAGTCCTTGCATGCCCCCCTGAAGTCCTTGCATGCCCCCTTGAAGTCCTTGCAGTCCTCCTTGAAGTCCTCGTATACCACCTCGTAGCCCGAGTCCTTCCCGATGAGTCCTGTGCTCCCTGCGGGGCATGGTGGCCATCGCGGCAGCAGCCTGAAGGGAGCGGTCCCCCGGCGGGCTGAGGTTGTTGTGGTTCAGATCCATGTTGGACAGGAGATGGCCCAGGGAGTCCCAGCGCTGAGACGAAGGCAAGCGTATGAGGGAGGAGTAACCCCGGTCGGGGAACATAGTCACCGCGGGAGGCTTGCTGGTCTCAGACGTGAACACCGCAGCGGGATTGTGGTTTTCCCTCGGAGGCGGCGGAGGGGCTCGGAGCGGGGCGGGCTTCAGGTAGGTCCCCCCCCGCGGGTCGGCCAAGACCTCGCTGTAGGGCGGGGGAGGATCCTCCATCAGGACCGCCTCCTCGTAACAAGGCGGCTTCCCAAATATATCCGTGTCTGAAAAGAAAGAGAAGGGATTAAATCACAACATGCACGGGAATGCAAAACAATTAACAAATTATTCCAAGAGGCCAACAGCGGTACTGCAACTGAAACATCACGTGAGCCCTTTAACCCCGAGCCTCAAAACAAAACCCGGAGGAGTGTTTTCTAAATGAGGCCCAAAAAAACAGAACGGCATTCTGAAGGTAGAATTCATTTGTCGTTCTACCGGCATGATGCAGCCTGATACACTAGAATACAGCCACGATAAAATATGTGAGTGCTGAACACACACACACACACACACACACACACACACACACACACACACACACACACACACACACACACCTCATTTTCAGGTCACAACCCAAACAACTGTAATTGACACCTGTCTGCTGCGATACATGTGACAACCACAGCAACAAAAACCATCACAGAGCATCTGACCTGAACTTTCTCTTCCTCTTTGTGTTTCACCAAATCTCTCTCTCTCTCTCTCTTATATCACTCACTCCTATTTCAGGTTCACTTGTTTTCCGTCTTTCTGCCTCCCAGAGAAGACTTCGTCATTTCTAGCAGAGAAACTGCACTGCGGCACGGTGTGAAACAACAAACCCACGATCGATGTCGGGGATTCATTTTGGCATGTAATAAGTCACGTGTAAATAAATGATCAAATAAATGTAATCGTGACCGGTTACAGTAACTGAAAAAAACAAAACAGATTTATCTTTAAAAATCAAAACATTACCATCTTAACGCAGATTAATTAGAACCTTCAACTAAAAATGAACAGCAATCAGTGTTGAGTAGTGAAGTTCACACGGCCTAGTTTACATTTAGCTTTTAGGACTTTTCAGCTTTATTACCCAGTTTCAAAAAAAAAAAAAAGTTCAAAAAGCAATTAAAGGTAAATTCTACATGACTTTATTAAAGAAATGAAAGTAGCCATATTTCTGTAAACTATTACACTTCAAAACTAACCTTCCCCACACCGCCCACAAAAAAAACAACCTTTGTGGTGCACTGATTCATTCCTCACGTCAGCCTTCTCTGAAGTCACATCGGGTAGTTGGTCTGAGTGCTTTTCGGTGCTCCCATGTAATATCTGTGTCGTACAGCGATCCGAAATCACTCCCTGTTTGTTATGTGCTTCCCTGGAATAGTCCCACAGTCAAAGGAAATATGCCAACAATCCCACAATACAAAAAAAAAAACAAAGTTAGAATCAAAATGACGCAACACGACGTAGTGCAAAGTAACGACGAGTGTCCATTTACTGCTTTTAACGTCATATTATGAATAATAAAAAAAAAAATAACGAGTAACTGCGCAGCTCTGGTTGTAGCGTCCAAGAATTAAAACCCCTTAAACACCTCGCCTCAACGTGTTTTTGTCTCCCTGTGCGAGTCCCCGCAATCATCCCGGTCCGACTCGAAGCGCAAATATAATCCGAAACACAAACTTTTAGGAATCAGATCCCTGCTCGGGTTTTTAGCAGAAACATGTCTGGCAATCAGTTTTGCCTGCAGAGCTCTCAGTGTGAATGTGAAGCTTTTCCTGCGGTTCTCTGCACATGATTGCAGTTTGATGGCTTCGTGTGAAAACGCCTTATTTTTTCTTCTGTCGATTTCCTTTCATGCAAGACGTGTTCTTTTTTTCTTTTTTTTTTGTGCATCTTACAACAGATGCAAGTTCGATCGCAACGTTGCTAAAATCTGCACGTTGCGCGAGATCTTTTTTTTGTGTTCGTTCCCTGCCCGTTTTTGAACGTTTGAAAACGAGCAGCAGCGGATTTCTCGCCTGTTTTCTGCCCGTGGGATCTTTCACACCTGCTGTTAATTACACCGAAGGACTACGCGGCTCCGGTCCGATTGTATTTCGCCAGCCACTGAAAAATGTCTGCAGTGAAATGTTCAGACTGATGCAGACATTTTAGACACGGCATGAGCATAAACCTGCACGGGTTCGCCAGCTGCTTTTAAGCGGCGCCGCGACGTGAACCGCAGTCGACAGACTCACTGGGAGGGATTTCAAGCCGCTGAGGCCGCCGAACGAGCGACGAGAGAGAAGAGACGTTTTGTTTTTGTTTTAGCAGATGACATTTCCTGTCGTGAAACAACAGAAAACAAAGCGCCAAGTTGTTTTTGTGTTTGTTTTTTTCGGGCATCTGCTACCTGCCACAAATTAGCTTGACTTTTATTTTTCTGGGTGACACTAAAAGCAAAAAAGCAGCCGAATGTTTTCGTTGTGCTGCAAAGGAACGAAGCACAAAAATACGATTCAGGTAAAAAGCATAAAGCAATATTTCTGAAATACCTCTTGCCCCGTGAGCATAATGTAAGATAAAAAAAAAAAAATCACCTGAGGATACAAACATCCATTTTTAAGCATCTTCTTGGAACAACTGAAGCTAGTTTCTATTTCCACGCTGATGAATCTGCCCAGAGTCCTGATCAATATCTGTCGAAATGTTGCACAAGCTCTCCTTCTGCTTCCTGACTGTGAACAGCAGCACGTCTTCTCAGCTCACTGCACGCTCTCTGTCCGGAACAACAACAAAAAAGAAGGTTTGCAACTTCTTGCAAGAAACGATAAGTTTACTTTCCTGTTTTTGAATTGACAAACGGGAATGAACTCGAAGTGATAAGAGTTTTTTCCAGAGAACCTGGATCCCTTCAGGGGTTTCTGAAACTTTATCAGCCTGAATACTAAAACAAAAAGCAAAGTTTCAAAAAGTATGCAGTCATTAGAAAAATACCTGCAGCCCTGTAACCAGATAACATTGGAGCCGGTAGTGACCGTATTTGGGCGAGATGGGGGAGGACCGAGGGCCAGACGATACTACGTCCCGCCCACCGATAGCTGTAACCTGACTGCACCACAGGCCTGTCGATGCTTTTTGAGGCTTGATTTATTATTAATGAGGGATTATTTTCAGATGGACCTCCAGAACACTAATCTGGAAGAGTGAATTTAGCGAATGACATACAGAAAACGTGTGGAAATTTTTTTTTGGACTGACAATTTGATGTGACTAGTTGAATGGGGGTCTATGGAAACCAGCGCTTTTTGGAGCCAACCTCTAGCGGCACTTGGTGGTATTGCAGTTTCAGGGACTTCCGCATTGGCCTGGTCAGAAGCTACGTCCACTCTTATATAGTCTGTGGTCTGACCTGAGAAATATTCATCCAGTTAGAAAAAAACAACAACAACTTGTTTCTAACATATATTAATGGTTGTAAAATTTAAAAAAAAATGACAAATATGTATTTGCATGTCGCTAGCAACCCCAGGTATGTCGTCGTGTTTGAAAGATGACCCGTGCTTTCAGGATTAATTGCGACGATTACACCACTAAAACAACCCACTTGGCATTCCTCACATCGAACCCGTTTACAGCCACAACAACACACATCACAGTGTTGGAAATCAACAGCTGTTTGTTGAACTGTTACCATGGAGCTGAATGTATTTATGGGTGCAAATGTGTGCCTTTGTGCGAGTGTGTGTGTGTGTGTGTGTGTATATGTGTGTATATGTGTGTGTACTTGGCCACAATCCATCACTCCTCCATCAAGCTGTACAGATACCGACAGGATCAGACCCTTACTGTTGATCAAGCTCTTCGCTAACTCCCGCGTCGATCTCTTCGGCTGTAAACAATACGAGCAGCTGCCGGGACGGCTTCAAATAAACATCCACTACACGGAGACAACGTCGGCACAAACACGCGGGGCTGATGTTTCCACCGGGACGATCAGGAGAGGGTTTCGGTTCGACGCTGCAGCCACTCACGCGAGGATGAAGAACCACACGCGGAGATGTCGGTACGTACGAGGGTAAATCAATAAATTCCGAGACTGCAGCTGCTCGTGCACAGAGCAGGAGGAAGATTCAACCCTAACGAGGAACCGGTACAAATTTCTTGGCTTGATCTTCATCAGTTTCCGAGATACGCACGTTTTTGCGAGCGGCGGGCCGCGATTTTTGTACCAAACTCTGGAAATCGGCAAATGACCCAACTTGTGGCGGCCATGGCAACGGGGTTCTCCAACATGACCATGAAAAACGCACGTTCCTCGCGAAGCGACTGCCCCAGAATTTTTTTCACAAACTTAGATGTTCGACGTACGCAACTCTCACCTCCAGTATCTTAATCTCATTTCACCGTACGTCTCATCCTCTCCAGTCATCTCACCTCACCGCCTCCTCATCTTAACTTCAATCTCCTTTCTAGTTTCTTCTCCCGACACCATCAATTTCTCATCTCAACCGTCTTCTCATCTCCCTGTTTTGTGTTTTCCCTCGATTCCGAGAAGGAAAAACATCAGAGGGACGCACTGTAAATATATACGAAGGCTATCTCGCCTCCCCCCGTGGTCACGCAGCATGAACACGATTAACAACTCATCACATCGATCGTTTCCCTCTTTGCGGGCCGACCAGGACGTCTGAAGTCGACGTGTGATTTTATTTTTCTATTAATGACACTGAAGTTGTGCCAGAAAAAAAAAACTACTCGACACTTTAAGAAGCGAGGCGAGGTGAAACCAGGAGCGGGGCAACAAAAAAAAACACCCCCCAAAAAAAAGACATCCTTTTCCGGTTGTAAATTCTGTGGCTGCAGATGACTGCAGAGGAGGAATCATCACCCAGCGCTGATCTGCACCGAGCGACTCGTCAGCGCTGCTCCCGGTGTGAACATCCTGTGTGGGTCAGGACTTCGGTACAAAAGCCTGTCAAGTGAAGCTCACGCTGGCTGTGTGGGATGACAGCTGAGTGATGCTCTGGGTTTTGTACCCTCATGGTTGAAATGCACTTATTGTAAGTCGCTTTGGATAAAAGCGTCAGCTAAAATGAAATGCAATGTAAATGTAATGATGCCTGAAATCTGTCTTTCTGAAGCCAGACTCTGCCGGTGTATTTTTACCGCCTTATTACGTGTGTGATTTAACATAGAAATTAGGATTCAAAATGAGCATTCTCTATAAAAAAAATAAATAAATAAATAAAAAACTGTGCACATTTCCACTTTTAAGTATAGACTGTAAGACCAAACGACACAAAAGCAGCTCTGGCAAGATTAGTTTTCGTTCCGTACTGCGCACCAACAACAAAATGGCGTTGTGGCGTTGTGTCGTTAACTGTTGTAAGATAAAAAATAAAAAAGAAATGTTGATAATATCAACAGACTGTATATAAAAGTGTTCGTAGCTTCCGGCACTGAAAAATGAGTTTCATGCAGAAGTGTCTTAAGCTGCAATCCCACCGAGTGCCTCTAGAGGTCGGCTCCGTAGACTCCCATTCAACTAGTCCCATCAAATTCGAAGTCAATAAAATGTCTCCATTTCGTTTTCTGGCGGACCATCTGAAAATAATCCCTCGTAAATTTAGAAAATAAGCTTTAAAAAGCTGTTTTTTTGGGGGGGGGGGGGGTCTGTTTGAGTGACAGGCCTGTGGTGTCCCAAGCAAGAAGGCTAAATACAATCATATAACGAGTTTATATTTTACACAAACTTAGGGGTGTTATTGACCTTTGGCCTGCTGCAGCTCTGCCGCCTGGAGGCGGTGATCTACGTACAGTCGGCAGAGAGTTTCTTAGATAAAGGCGACGCCAGAAATTATCGTCCAGTATTTACTCTCCCTTCAGTTCTGGTTTGAAATATCAGTGGCTGCTACACGCACCACTTTCTTTGCCAGCTCGTGTCGAACGTTCTGTCTGCTGTTTAGTGCCGAGCAGGTGGTGTTTTAGTTATTTGCTGATAAACAGCTGTAAATGGGCCAAAATTACTCGCTTAAAGAGGCAAAAAAAAAAAAAAAAACCGTTTCTTCGAGCTGCAGGATTCCCACTCGACTCTAAAACCTCACGGTGGAGCTGCTATAAGCGTCGCTCCCCGCCTGCTGGTATACACGACTGGGACGGCTCTCAGCTTCTCTGTCCGTCCTCCGTTGTTGCGCTCAGCTGGTCGGCACCTGCTTCTTCTTTTCGCTCTGCTGCTGCCTGGATACTAAACCTCTCCATCAGTCTGCTTCGTGACCGAGACTCCAGCAACCTTTTGTTTCACCCCGTCCTGCCCGTCTCTGCCCGTTAACCATCTTCGACAGCAGCTGATGCTCTTTTACTCGTTCTCGCCTTTAGCTCCCCAGTAACCTCGCTCTCCTTGACCCCTCTTCGTTTCGATTATCCTATTTCTCCCTCGTCACCGCTTTGCAATTACTCTTTTAATCTAACTGCTCTTTGCATTTGTTTTCCTTTTTCTTGCACATTTTACGACCTTTTTCACGGCAGGTGTTTTGAAAGCGCTGGTGTGTTAATGATGGCTGCATTTCATTCAGAGGAGGTCCTGTTTTAAGTGTGTTGGTTTCATAGACTGGATATAAATGCGGGCGTAGCTTCCGGGTTTGAAAAGTGATACCACTGCGGAAGCGCCTTAGACTGCAATACCAGCGAGGGCCACTCTGGGGTTGGCTCCAAAAAAAAAAAAGCCTCTGGCTCCATAGACTCCCATTCAACTTCTCTCATTAAACTCAATATATTTTTCCCACAACTCACAATGGTGTCATTTGCTAAACTCACTCCTTTTACTATTTTTCTTGCGGGGCATCTGAAAATAATCACATCATTGATCAAATATTAGGCCTTTAAAAGCGGTATATTTGAGTGGGGGGGGGAGTGTCTGTTTGATTGACAGGCCTGTGGTGCAGTCAGGTTTCCACTATAGGTGGGCGGGGCGTAGCGTCCTAGGATTTCCAATCAGATTGAGTCAGCTCCACCGCTCGCTCCTCCCCCAGCTCGTCCAAATATGGTCACTTCCGGCTCCACAAAAACATGACGGCGACGGCCAAAGTGCTGAACTCGGCAGTTCACAAACCAATGAGTGACATCACGGCTGGTTGCCGCCCAGTTGGTTCAGTGTCACGGTTTGCTGAGACTCCGAATGGAACCGAGCCATCATTAACAGACATTAATTACCTCCTGTGACAAGTCAAAATGCCCGCCGTGAAAAAGGTTTAAAATTTCCCCAGCATTTGCACTTTTCTCCATCCCCCCCATGTCTTCACTCTCCAGACGGCAGATGCGCTTCTCCAGACTTCTACGCTGAATTCCTGAGAAGGGACGTGTCCTCGCGTTTACATGACGGTGAACTAGTCGGGGGTTGTGACAACATATGACGACGGGCGTCCACAGCCAAAACTCTCCTTTTATATTATGAACGGCGTGTCGCACGCGGTAAAACACGGAGGGCAATAACTTCAGCGAGGAAGGGTTTCAAATTACGTCGCTCGGTCAACTTCGGCGCGTGTCCCCGTCTCTACCGGTTTGGGCACATTTGCGGTTTCATGGATTTGTTTTTTCGGTCCGACTTTTGGGGGAGCAGAGCGAGTAAGCGCGGCGAGCAACGATTATGTTCAAACTCGAGTAACACACTAATCAACAAATAAGTTGAGCTCCCCTGAGAGCGACGCTCGGTCGTCAGGGTTATTTTGGGAAATAATGAAACCGGCATTGAGCGTTGGCGGTTAATTAGGCACCGACAACAATTTCTTTGCTCGGGTGCCCCCCCCGAGGAGGTTGATGAAGCCCTGACGGTCGAGTGCGGAAGGGAGCGCTTAATGGCCAGCAGGAATCATTAGTGCTCGCTTGACACCCATACACGAGCTGTGCCGACCCTCAAACCTCCGATTGTCTCCGTCTTCCCGTCTTTCTGTTGTTTTTTCTCAGCGAGGCCCCGGACCCCGTCGACGCTCGGCCTCCGCGGCCACCGCCCACGCCTCAGCGGCAGCTGTCGCTATGACGCCCGGCGGGGGGAGCGACGCCCGGCAGGCGGGGAGGCGGAAGCTGGGAACTGAAGAGCTTATAAAAATAAATAAATAAATAAAATTAAATATGCCGCAGTGCATAATGTTATCCTCCCGGTGTCCTCCGCGTCGCTGTCTGCATCCAAACCGGCTCATGAACTCCCATTTTCTCCCTCTTTGCTGTGTTATTCAGTCGAAATGCAGATGCCGAGATTGAATTGTGCGTCTTCATCTGTGAAACACGGCTCGTAAATGAAGAGAAACCGAGACGTGCCGGGTTTGATTATTTGTCGGGAATTTTATGCGTCGGCGGCGGAGCAGCGGGTGATGTCCTGCCAACCCTTGTGCACGTTCGAGGCCCTCGACACTTTCCTCAGGTGCTTAACTGGCCGCTCGCGTACAACTGAGGAGACCCCGTACCGGGCTTTAGGGGCCCGGCACTTTGCAGTCGCAGCGCTAATTATCCCGTCAGCCGTCATTTTATTTTAGTCCTGCTGCTTGGAGAGACTCGGAGCCGCCGTTTGTTTGATACTTTAGCCGCGTGTAAGTTCTTATTGTCAGTAAATATTCCGCATATATTTGAACACTTAAACCGGTTAGTTTCTTATTTCTGCCGTGATGACAAATGCAGCAAACAAAACACCAAAAGTAGAATCGACACAATCGCCACAGCGGAAAGCGAAAGGCTCAACGATTGTGACTTCATATTTTGAAGGGGGTAATGAAGCATAAATTGCTTTAGCTGTTCTTACCATCACTCTCGCGAGCGGGCCCGGTGCTCTTTTGTTCAGAAAGGTACGTGAACAAAATGAGACTCAAATCTTGCAGCGTTGCGTAACGTTCAAACACCTCCTCGATGCAGAAGTTTCTTTACCTCCTTCTTCGCTACCTTCCCAAACCTCAGGACGCAGGACTGTCCACCCCTCAACCCAACCAGGTTCAAATGTTAAAAAAAATTCAGTTCGTTCATCCAGACAAAAAAAATATGGAAATGCAGTGCTTGCCATCCCAATTAACCGAAACTCAACACCTATATATAAAGGAAACAGCCAGGCAAGAAACCCATAAATACAAACAACGAAAAACACATCGTGAGGTTCTACAGAAAGCTTGAAAAACTTGAGTGATCTCTGAAGGGAGAAAAATCAATAGAATCATAACGATAGACAAACAACAACAACAACAACAACAGCAACAAAAGTGTCCCGGAAGCTTACCTGGCATGCTGATCCAGGTTGCTTGTGGCAGAGGATGAGGAACCTGCAGAGGAAGAGACGGCGACAGAGTCTGAGGAGGGCAGAACTGCGGCGGCTCCCGGGGCAGCTGCTGCTGCTGCTGCTGCTGCTGAGGCGGCGGAGGCGGAGGCGGGTACCCGGCGGGGTGACAGCCGAGCGGCTCCATCTCCACGGTGCGCAGACATTGCTCTCTCAGCCTCTCCTCGCGCCGGCGCTTCAGCCGGCGCTGCAAGAAGCTGCAGAAACAGCAGAGCATGACGATGAGGGCCCAGACCAACCAGAAGCCGGCGAAACAGGCCAGGAAGGTGTAGGTGCCCTGCGACATCACCATGGCGGGTGACGGGGTGGGCAGCGAGTTCCTCCCCCCCTCCCCTTCTCCCTCCCTCCCCCTCCCCCCCCTCCCGAGGCAGGAAGAGGTGATTTCAGAGAGGCAGGATGGGACAACGTGAGGTTCTCGTGTGTTGCGGTCGAACGTTGCCAACTTTAGGGAATTGTCTCACAAACGGTGGAACATTTACCTCGTTTGGTGGTCAAAATGTGGCGAGTAGCAAAACAAAAATGCAATTGTCTGGGATGTAATCCAAAGAGAGAGCTAAAAAAAAAAAATGAAAAAAAAAAATGAAAAGCAGGTGATTCAAAATGACAAAAAAAAAATGACTTCAATACTGGTGAACTTTTGTCATTATAAGTTCCTTCAATTCAAAATTCAAACAGGTATTAAAATGGCTCCTGCTTTCTTGTTGAATTACGGAGAGCATCGAGGTCCTCGGAGCTGTTTGAAGAAGTTGAACACTTTGACTTCAGTAAAAAGAAGAAAAAAAAAATGCTCAGGAAAAGAAATCCAGTAACATTTACTGAAAGCTTTTCTGCAACACAGCAGTCACATGTCTGAATGTTGTGTTTACGAGGAGCCGGCAGTCATCAAACAGTATCCTCAATAAAACGTATTGCAGGCATTAGCGTTCGAATTAAATTAGATCCACTTAGAGATAAATGAAGGCAAGACAGAAGAAATCTGGCGTAAATATTTGGCTTCTGTCCAAAGTCGGTGTGTGGAAATGGGAAATTTAGGGTGCTAAAGCTGCAGCAGCAAACACCCTAAAACATTCAATGGAAATATTTGTATTTTTTTAAACACTGAATGTGAACATTTCATCTTAAAATACAAAAATAGTCTGATTATATAATTTAACGTTCCTGAATGTTAAAAAAAAAAAATCCTGTAATTGAATCAGGAACCTTAAAAACTATCTTGGTTTGCTGGTCTTCTCTGTCCGTCCAGATGTTTTAGAAGCCAGCTCCTCCGCAGCTTGAAATTCACCTCATTTAGATGGAAATGTGTGTGAATCCCACACAGTCGCACACTGACAGACACACACTGTTATTCCACAGGACTACAGATGAACTCGGCATCTTCCCCGGTGCTTCGGCTGCGGCAATCATCCATTTAAATTGTCCGAAAGGCTCCGCCGGACTTCTTTCAATAATCCAGCCACTCAGTTTTCTGTGGTGACTGAAAGCTTTTCTCTCATTTCTAAAGGAGAATAAAGCCTCAATGCATCATCATCTTATTTTTGACGCAGGGGTTAGAGGAATGTGAGGAAGTAAATGAAAAAGAAGTTGGAGCTGGAAGGAATAAAAGCCTCTCGATGAACTGAGGTGACATCCAGTCAGAAGCGGCAAAAACCGTGGAGGTGTTGGTCCACGTGAAGCCAAACAGCTGGTCCCTTCGGGGCGGCGGGGGGCCGGAGTCGGGGGTCCGTCTACGCCAACGGGACGCTGAATTCTTCCCCGTCAGATCCCAGCGTGACTCCCCGGCCTCACGCTGCTCTACAAAGACACAGGAGGAGACGAGACCATCGTCAGGACAAATTCAGAAAATGTTTTCGACACAGTGAGGACTCGGAGCAGGAAAAACAGCGCGGAGGCCGAGGCAGTTGTAAATCTCAGCTGTTCAGGCAGGATTATGATGCCAACCTTGGGGGGTGAGTATCGGTTTCACACTTCACAGAGCAGCTCACGCAGAAAATTTTCACAGTGGTAATAATGAAGCGAAAGAGACAGATTTAAAGGAAACAAACGAAGAAACAAGATTAAAGCAATTCATTATTTCAGCTATTGCCTCTACAACGCCGTAACACTAAAAAGATCCACAACAGTCAAGTGAAAGACACACGTGCTTCAAATTAACCAAAATAATGTAATTTGATGGTCGAGGTCAGTCATAAAGGCCATCCGGTTTAAAGGAAGATTAATGCGGCCTCGTCTGACCCATCCATCTACCCCAACCTCCTCCTTCTGTAGACTTTGTTCCTCTGAAGTTACCAAGCAGCAACCCACCCGTGAACTGCCACTTTCCAGGTTTCCAATCTGGCATTTTGGCTGTTGCCATCCTGTTTTTTTTCGGAGGCAGAAGTGTCCATGTTTGGACGAGATACGGGAAGGGGGAGAGGTGGATCTCATTAAGAAACCCGAGGACACTATGCCCGCCCACCTGTACCAGGAAGGGTTATCTTTACACAATTTGCCCTTCTTCAGCATCAAATATAGTTCCTGCAAATTTCTGACATGCTTTGCTCGGCAACATCTTGCAAAACAGGAAGGGGTTGCAAGGCTCAGCCAAGATATTCATAATTGTGGTGGTTACACGAATAACTCTAGCTCCAAGCTCTTAAGGTGAGGCTCGGCTGTGGCTGCCTTTAAATGCAGTTTAATTCATTCATTTAGAATTGCAAACAAACACCTACATTATTGGTGTAAGATTAAATTTCTTTACTATTTATAGATTCCAAAAATAAAATCCACCTTCCGACCAATCAGAATCCAGCATTTTATCATCTAACATTCAGTATCGGCCCGAGAGCAGATATTCGATTTTAGTTATAGTATAGAAATATATTAGGTGGCAGAAAAAAGAATACATTAATAATTACGTGCTGAAACTGCAGCGGAATAACCGCACGCAAACATCAGCTGGGTTTTGTTATTTAATTTGTTTCAGTGGGATTTCCGCCGCTGATGAAGACTGCGAAACTGTATTTTGTGATTTTTTTCACTCACTGCAACGACAAGAACATGTAAACATGTCGTTCCCGACAATGATGCAGACACTCCTCTGGACATTTTGTTCCTTACAAATGTTGAATTGGGAGAACAGAAGATTGTGCCGGGTTTCACGTCAACGACCCCCAAACAGATAGACGTTAATTGGACGGCAGACCTCCATCTGGTGAGATCTGACTCCTCAGAGCTGCGATATGAAGATTTGTGCTGACAGATAATTTTATACACTCAGTGCAGGACAAAGATGACAAGAAACAAATGACATACGAGATAAGAATATCGGTGTATCGTTTCCTTCCCTTCGGTCCCGATTATCATCTCGAGAGTGGAATCGGACTGAAAATATGATATTTTAAGCCACTTTTAAACAACAAAACTGTCTTCTGTCCTTCATTTCCATAAAACAAAACCGAATAAACGATGAGCTACAGTTCGAGGAGTGTTTGTCCTCCCTGAGACGGACACTTGCTCTGTATTCGAGATACATTTATAGCGTTGAGTGGAGCCGTGTCCGGTTTTTCATCTTCTACCTCCGTATCACCTTTGGGAGTCACACCCCTGTGTCTATCGTAATTTAAAATTGTCCAGCTGAGGTGATTCATCGGCAGAGGGGCCTTCGTGAGGTCGCACAGCCGCTGATATTTCAATCTGCGAGCGCTGATGTGGAACCGGGCTTTTGTTTACTCCCCACGCTCCCGTCGTCAAGCCGGCGCGTTCGCCGATACACACTCAGACCTTAACCTGAAACACCCACGCGCGCAACAACACGCATCTACAGTTTACACTCACTGCATTTATGTCCTTATACCTCTCATTTTAGCCACAATTGATCTCTGATTTGATGACAGAATTGAACACCACAGGAGGATATTAGCACTCAAAACTGAAGAGGAAGAATATAATGCGAAAGGGTAAAATACTAAATCTGTGGAAGGTGTGACGTAATTTGCGACGCAACATTTAAAGGACAGAAACCGGAATTACTGTCTTGCTTTTGTTCGCCTTCGCCAACCGTTTCAGCTGCAGTTGACATCCGTGTCTGTCCAGACTCGTACGGTACATGAAGCGAGGATTTAGATGATTTTTGAATCGTAACGTCACGGGCATTTCCGGCGAGCGCCGAACGGCGGCGTGCGACTTGAGACGAGACTAACCTCCTGAAATCCACGCACTACACAAGTGTGTGTACAAACATAGAAGTGTACCGATGGATGTCGCGGCCATGACAGTAGACAACGCTTCGAAGAACATGCGGCGGCTTCGCGCGCATCTTTAACCCGACAGCACAGAAGATATACGTACAACCGTGTGTTTCCGAGTCGTGGCATTGCGTTCACAAGAATGGGACAGACTAGTGTAATAGCAATTTCTCATATTACCCTATATAGTCATGTCTAACACACAGACTTCTCTTTCTGACCTTACGTAGTAATGTCCTGCACACAGTGTCTCACATTACCTTGCAGGGCCTTGTTTGCTGTGCGCACCTTCCTGTTTGGCAATTTTTACTTTTATGTCACAAGTACAACATGAACTTCCTGTTTCCTACTTCAGCATCATATCACACTCTATGAATGCGTCCTTCATCCAGCACTCCGGGCCTCATTCTCTGCAGGTTGCTCTTGTATCCTGTATGACTGAGACCTTCTTTAAAGAATAAAAATCAACAAAGACGGCTCTTTCAATTCTCATCGGGGGAACGGCAGGACAGAATTTCCACCACACTTCAGTTGGCAGCAACCTTTGACCTCTGAAATCTACTCAGTTGATCGTTAAGTCCGAGAGAGTGTTTGTGCCAAATTTGGAGAAATCCGTTCCAGAGGATGTCGAGATATCACATTCACAAGGGGACGGAGGCATGGGACGGATTTGAGGTTACACTGGCCTTAACCTTTGACCTTTGACTCCTAAACTCTACACACACTCCATCCTTCGGACCAAGTGAACGTTTGTTCCGAGTTTGAAGAGCTTCCCTCGAGTTGTTCCTGAGATATTGCGTTCAGGCGAATGGAACGAACGAAAACAAGCTGAAAACACGATTTCAGCAATTTTATATCTACGGCCATGACAGCAGCATAAAAAGCAAACAGGTCGTTGGTTACTAGACTGTTTACGGTCTCTACCGATGATGTCATTTTTCTGTCACTGCTATAGCTATTGCACTTATATAAACCAGATTAGGCCATATTCTATTAAAATTATATTGGTTGTAACCTTTTCGAAGTGCACAGAGGTATTTTTGACGTTTATAAAAGCTTTACAGATAACTTGTTAACATGGAAATGTCCTCCTCAGACCTGAAGTTTTCCAGGTTCAGGTTGAATTGGTCTGTTGAACATGTGAGGATTCAGGGTTTTGCTTCAAGGACGCTCTGCAGGCCGTGGCAGCAGATCTGTCGTCACTTTCCACTCAGAGCTAAATCCCTCACGATAACTGGATCCATGTGTCAGATACAAATCTTAAAATCTAAATTTTTGTTATTTTTTTTAATTATTTTTCAAAAGAAACGAAACCGCTGGTGTCCTTTTGTTATTTTATACTCTGTAAGCTCGGTGACCTTTGAGAAACACGAGTGCTGTCGAGTTTCAAAGGGCTGAAATGAAGCTCTGACTGACTGTGAGGTTAAAAGTTCTGACCTTCTGCTTTAGTAGCATTTTGAAAATGTGTCCCTTCCTTTTTGGACGAACACTGTTGACCTCTATTATACATGGATTTCAATTCAATTCAGTTTCACAATTAGAGCAGCAAATCATAAAACAAATGCCATCTCAGGGCACTTAACATAGAAAGGTCCTTGACACATATGACAGAAATGGAAGGAAAAACTGGCTTTAAACAGGCGGAAACCTCCGACAGGACCAGACTCAGATGGTTGGGGTGAGCAGAGAGCAGAGAGAGAGAAAAGAAGAGCGTAGAAATACAATAGACACTAAACATGTGGCAGGTTGGTAGGGCCAGTAATCAGAGGTGGTGGCATATAAATGCATGGAGAGTGAAAGAGACTAGAAGTACTGCATCATGGGAGATCCCCCATCATCACTAAATGTCAGGACAACTTGTTGGAGTTCACTACTAACAACTAGTGAACTCCAGGATATGAAACAGCAATGAAACACCTCGAAGTATCGCGTGAAAATATTCATAAATCAGGCTCAACATGCAGAGAAGTCATATGACCTCAGTCGCATGACCTCAACCCAGCTCATTATGTGCTGAATGGTTTTACATCTGTTGTCCGGTGTGACATTCCCGCAATGGCTGGATAAATGTAAACTGAGCATGCTCAGTGGGAACTGCGGACTAAGCCAATGCACAAGGGCCTTAAAGTGCAGTACCATGGAGGGCCACTAGGGGTAGGCTTAAAAAAAAAAAAAAAAAAAAAAAAAAAAAAAAAAAAACCTCTTACTCCGTAGACTCCAAATCAACTACTCTCATGAATTACAAAGTCAGTCATTGTTTTCCGCAGGTCATTATGGTGTCGTTTGCTAAATCCACTCCTTCTGATCAGTGTTCTGGTGGTCCATTCAACACTAGTTCCGCTATTAACTAGATATTATGCCTCAAAAAGAGGTATGTTTGGGGGGCGTGGGCGTCTAATTAATTGACATTCCTGGGGTGCAGTCAGATTTCTCCTATATGTGGGCGGGCACTTATAGTAGCAAAAAAACAAGATGTTGGCGGACGAAATGTTCAGCTGGTGGCTTCAAAACGATGTCACGAACCACTGAGTGAAGTCATTATTAGCCGCCTGCGATAAAATCATTTAATTGTGCGGCTTTTCTATACTTTAGAGTAGATTAGATTCAATTTATCCATCGTTTTACAGCCGCAGAAGTGCTAACAGGGTAAACATGTCCACAGTGTTTTCCTCTTACTGGCAGAAGGGGGGCAGGTTTACACAGCCTTACTTCTCTGGTTAACTGAAAGGAGGCGGCACCCCATGTTAACCAATTGCTAACATATAAAGTGCTATTAAATGAAGCACTGGCCTGCTTAAACACCCCTAATCTTAGTAAAATGTCTCAAATTCAAAGTAGGGAGGAAATACCTAACGTTTAAAAATCTGGTAAAAATCGGGAGTCCATTCCGGTTAGGTCGCACCCAAAAACTATAAATAAAACCTCTAAAACGTTGATTTAACTTGAGTTCACTTTCTCCAGTTTCCTTGAAAATGACCTCCTGAACTGATGTGATGAAGATTTTAAGACTATTATTAATTTGATGTGTCCTCTAAGGAAAGTTAATTACTCCTTTGTCATTTATAAAGAACTCACTGACCCTATTTCAGCTGTAAATCCTCCTATATGGGAACTTCTTGAGGGGTCTTTGGGGGCCCCAGTATGTCCCCTGTAGGTGCGATTTATTGCCGCGTGTTGCAATAGAGAATTCAACTTTGCGCAGCTGTCACCAAAAAGTGCGTCAAACTATATCTATGGCTGATATTTGGTTATTATAAAAAAATAAAAAAAATAAAATAAAAAAATAGAAGTGTACTCAAGCGTGTCTGATCTTTAACTAAAATCGTATGTATCAAGTCATCCAAAACATGCTGCTCAATTTCCACCTTACGCAACCGCTCAGACGCACTGCTGCTTTTGAAAACGTCTCTTCTTTAATTTCCTCCGCGAGAGAAACAGCAGGAAGGTTTGTCACCCTGACCCTGAAGATCAAGACGAGCGATTCTCTGGAGATCCCGCAACAATCAAATAATAAATCATCTTTCTGTACGTGGTGGAGATATCAGGATAAGGTGGAAGCCGAGCAATTAAAAAATACCCCCGAAGGACAATAAACTCCACATTATTTCCACAGGTCGGTTGCGTGAGGATCATATTTTGGGTAAAAAATAATAAAATAAAACACAACTCACCTTTAATTCCTCTGCCGTTTCCGCTGAAATGACGCACTCAACTCACTCCGTGCCATTTAAGTTTATACCCACAATCTGTGGGTAAAAAAAATAATAAATTCACAACGCAAAAGCACTTTCCTGCGTCTGTCGCCCGTCCGTGTGAACCGTCCACCGGCTCCAAGTCAGATTATCTCCCGGTTGAGGATGCGAGATCTCCCCGATCTCTCTCTCTCTCTCTTCCCCTGCGCGGCGCTGCCGGGAGCTGCGCGTCGTGTTTTGGACTTCAAGGGTAATAAAAAAAAAAAAAAAGCGGTTTATCTGTTCACCTTGACATCCTGGCTCCTCCCTCTCTCCCTCTCCCTCTCTCCCTCCCTCTGCGCCCTCCTTCATTCAGTCCCTCCCCTCCTCTCATCACCGTCTGCCCGTCTATCTGGATGATGGGAATACAAATCAACCGTGCCAGCAGGGGTGGTTTCCGAGGACGGCACGACTCGGCAAAAGGAAGACAGACGCTGCGAAAAGGCAGGGAATGAGAAAGTGTGAAATGTCGGGGTCATATTTACATTTCACGGGAGTGTTTTACTGCAGACTTCTGTTTCCTGTAAAAAAAAAAATTGCCACGGGGATCAGTCCTGAAAACCTGTTCAACACATAGACTACCCGTACAAATGAAGCCAAGGTAGAGGTGCCTCAAAGTGCAAATACCACTAGGAGCTGGCTCCAAAAAAACCCAACAACCTCCAATAGACTGAAATGTGAAGCCAGCAGATCACCAAATTCATAAAGACTCATTCTCCGCCCTCATCCGAGGAACATTTACCCTGTTGGGTATTACATAATGAAGAGCGGAGGAGGAACGAGGGCCGGGGGGAGACTCGTGGCTCTCGTCTTGCCCCCCCTGTGTGAGATTGCGTTTGCCGTGAACGTAGCGTAACGAGACCGCGGTGATAAATCTCACGCCTCCTGCGAAGAAAAGTGGCATCAAGCCACGACTTTAAGTTAACAGCGGAAATCCCTTATGACGACATGGCCATTTAAAAAAAAACAACGTTGTATTGGAAATATAGCATCCAGTGTTGTCAGAGTTTGATTTATTTATTTATTTGTTTTGCCTTAATGAAGTCCAATGCCACTCTAAATAGAAATATCTAGTCAGCTCATTAAGTTACAAACTGGTGAGTTGATATCAGATGACGGTTTACTGCCTGAGATTCATTATTTATGTCCTCCTCATGTGACCACACACGCACAACCATCTTTTCTAAATGACAAGTCTTCTTCAGTAAAGCGTTAGTAGCTCAACATTACGTACATGTGAGGCGTTACAGTGTCCAGAGGTGACGGCATAGTCCTGTTTTGTTTCCGGCTGTGTTTAAACTTGACGTCGGCAGGCTTTACGACCTCGCCTCAGTCGCGCTGCAGCTGATTTGACTTCCAAACTTCCTCATTAGACTGAATTCAAATCACCTCGTGCACGTTGCGTCCCCGGTGAACGATGCCGTTTGTGTTAGATGTCCCACCCGTTGAGCAAGAAAGGAGACATCTTCGCCTTTAGCATGCCAGGCCCGTTGAGCTTTTCAATTGTTCATTTCAAATTGCTACTCCAGCCTGTTGCTTTGATGTAAAACACAAAATCAGTTGCAGTTGTCGACTTGGTTTTAAAGTGGAGCTCAAAAGGAGCTGATAAATGTTCACGGTGAGTCGCTGACGTCAACACCGTCCTCTCGCTCGGGTTGTTCAGTTTTCAGTGAGGAGTTTTAGGAAAGAGCCAATCAGAATCAAGTTCAAGAGTCCTCCAATCAGAGCAGCAGACGTGAGAAAACCTGCGGTCATGGTGATGATGGGGATGTAGCGTCCTGTGACTGGCAGGACACGCACACACACGCACACGCACACACGCACGCACACACACACACACACACACACACGCACACACACACAAATACTTGATTGGTGACTTTTTTCCAGCTGGTCATTTCTAGAGTCTGTTGAGATGAACACTGAGTCTGTTGTCTTCATCAGTTCCTCTGTCATAAAGATTAGTCTGTTCGTCTCTTTGAACACACACACACACACACACACACACACACACACACACACACACACACACACACACACACACACACGCACACACCCTCCAATTATTACCTCTTCTCGTCCCGGCCCTCCCAGACCTGGCAGGAGATTTGTGGTCCCATAGGACGTCTACTCAGCCAGATGAGTCTCCTAGTATGTTTAAATTATCTGAGTTGTTGAAAAAGGGATACCACTCTCATGGCCTTACTACCTTAATACGTTTTTTTTTTTTTTTTAATTTTCTACCCAGCAGTGACGGCGTGCCGTTCGATGGCCCGTCGTTCCAGCAGGGGTCCTCCTGCAACACGACAGCAATAAAACAATAAAGCGATGAGGCAGGGAATCACCGTGACGACAGCTCTCGGTGTAAGCCGAGAGGCAACAGTTGAGGAAATCGAGAAGTTGTCTTTCTTGTCTTTTATTTCACTTGCAAGTGGGATCAAAAATGTCACAGACAGGGAATGAAAAACTCTCTGTCCCATTTGATTCCCTCCTACTAAAGTATCAGTGCTCAGGCAAAGTCAGAGGCGAACTGGCCTCAATGACTAACTGTGGAAAATACTGCGATTGTCCTTCAGATGAACAAGATATGCAACAACTTTTTAACAAAATGTCTCTCCAAGAATGTGTCCTTGTGTCTGTGGCGGCTGAGTTTATCTTAAGAAGGTAACATTATTTCCCAAAGCACAAGCACACACACTTATTAAGGCATACGTATGAGAATAAAGCATAAACATAAGAATATGGAAATGTTCCTTTTCATAACCCACCGTCGCGTCACCAGTATGTTTTTGTGAAAATGACCATTCGTGGCCACAGGGAGCGCTGTTGCTGCTGCCCGGAAAACGTTAGGTAATGTGCGTTCCAATATCCAATACTAGCAGACTATTTAGTGGGCCAGAAAAAGATCCAGCATGTCCCAAAACATAGTATGTTAAATGCAGTATGCCAAAAGTACCGGGTTGTCCTACTACATCAAGCCGAGCATGGTGCTCCGGATGTCGAGTCGCAGAGATTTGGTGGCGCTGACGCTCCGACTATTTGCAACCTCGGGACAGGAAGGAGAAGAATAGCCATTAAAAAGAAGGATACCCGTTCCATATTTTCTTTTTACTTCAAATTTTGCTCTGCGGATCGCGGCAGATACGACCGAGAGGGTCCGAGTTCAAGATGCTTTTATATAATGAAGCGGTACGTCTCAATCGTACACATACTACATGCAATAGTACATGCTTTTGTAAAGGTAGCTGTAGTACGTACACTAAAAGAAAAAGTATACGATTCTTGATTTGACATTCACAGCCTCCTTTTCTTAGTTATTCCACAGTTTCTTTTCTTGAAATTTGACATTTCGGCGACGAGGCTGGCTCATTAACATGCCGATGAGATGCCAAAGAGATGATTGCTTGTTTCCTCAAGTCTCTTTCCTGTTTCCAGCCCTCGGCAGGGAAACCTGACCGCTCAGTATTGAGGACAGCTGGGAAACAGAAGTATTTGAGGCTGATGACTCACAAGTCTCCTTCATGTTCTCCTTTGAACTCTGAACAGAAGTTGGATTTTTCTCCGTCCTCGCAGCCTTTGATAGAAGAATAAGTGGGCATATCAAAGCTTCAGAGGAGTCAGTGGTGGAAGTTTTACTGTCTGAAGGATGGTTTGTTTCCATTTTGGAAAAAAAACAACATGCAGGTTACTTTTCAACATGACTGAATTTACTCTAAAAAGTTAAATAAAGAATGTCTGAACATGGAGACGGGGCTCGATAAAGACAAAACATTTCAAGCAGAGCTGCGAATTTTACGCTCCATGTGGGCATTTTTTTGGATCAACGAGGACAATAATTTGAGTTTTAAGTCCAGTTTGTGAAGAGAACACTCCTTGAATATTATCATCACAAGTTTGCGCCTCTCTTATGAGTTGCAGCGATAAACGCTCAGTTTCCCAGTGTATTTGTAAGTATACAGCTGCCGTGCACAGATAAAAATATGCAACATCACTTACTGTCAGTGACCCTCAAAGATAAGCGTTTCAAATGATTCATGCCTCTTATAAGAGGTTCGCACCACTTGACCTGATTTGCGAGTCTCAGAAATGGAAGCGGCAAGTCTGAACTAAGAAGAGACACATTTATGGAAAATCACCAGGTTGAGGCAAATATGAATAAGTATCCTTTAAAAGGAAAACTCCACAGATCAGTAATAGAAAGTCTCCGAATACTGTGGATGGAAATTAATTTGTAGCTAAGTCTTTGTACAAAGCATCTTTTCTTGTTTTGAGATTATTTTTAAATGGTCCCTGATATAAATACATTCAATAAACTAAAAATTGAGTTTAATACTAATAGAGGAACCAGTTTGGAGTTAAAGAAATATGATGTCCCCAAGTTATCGGTAGGAAAATAAAAGGAAAATAAAAAAAAAAAGAAGAAAGCTCTATGTGTACTGGCCCTTTAAGAGGGAGTAGCGTTTGCCCCTTTTTTACTGAAGCTGTCAGTTTGTCTCTTTTACGTTATTCAGGTTTTCCCTAAAACAGATATTTGTAAAATCAGGACCAAATATGACATTTCCAACACCATCTAAAACAAAAGAAGTCCATTATAGGCTTTTCAATAATATCTATCAAATTAATGACCAAGAAAAAGATTTGGGTAGGCTATTTATTAAAACAAGTGTTTGTCAAAGACCTACTTTTCGTCATAATTTGACCAACAACATATTTCGAGGCTTTTTGCTTGACAAAATCGGTGTAAGTTAGGGAACACGTGAAAAATCCTTTGGTTTTTCTATAAAAAAAAATTCTCATGGGTCGGACAAGTGGCTCCAGACACGAAGAAGCTGCTGCACTTAATAGACTTGTCAGTGTATTATTAAAGCTTACTACTTAAGTCATAAGTCAGTGTATAATAATCATTATTACCACTGAATGGAGCGTGAGGCATGGCTTTGAAATATTTACTGGATGTCAATGAGTGCCTGTTTCCTTACTGGATATTCAGAGTGAGGAAATGCCCTTTATTAGAATTCTCTGGAGATTATTTCATTAATGGAGCCTGTACAAATAATGAGTCACCCTTATCTCCTGTTTGATCACGACCGACAGGCCCTTCTCAGTTCCCATGAGGCTTTGCAGCAGCTGCTGGGGAAGGAAGGGACGGCGGGTCATTAGTGCTGGTACCAGGGGAGAGTGTGCAATAAAGAAACATCTTGCTTGAAAACAAAAACATACTAATGTCTCATTATTACTACAAATAAGAATATTAATAACTTTAGTTATAAGGTACTTTTCAAAAAGGTTACAAAGTGCTTTACATAGAAAAACTGAAAATAACATTCAGATAAAGGAGGTGAAATGATGAATTAGAAAAATATCAAAAAGTACTTAATGGGACGTAGATCTGTATGCCATCTGCATGAAAATTAATATTGCCTTTGGAGATAAAATGTCCCAATGAAAGCCTGTAGATGGACAACGACAAGGGACCGAGGACGGAGCCTTGGGGAACACCACAGGAGAGATGGGTCACTGAAGAGGAGGCGCCACCAACGAATATTGTGTATGATCTGTTTGGCAAGTGAGATCTAAACCGGCCTGAGACAGTATCTCTGAGTCCAACCCACTTTTCAAGACAATCTAACAGAACGTTGTGATCAACAGTATCAAACGCTGATCCAAAAAGAAGCAGAATTAAAATTGAGCATTTTTATGTCAAAATCGGGAGAAGCGGCTGTGACATTTTTTCTATTTAACAAACTTTTTTGCATTGTAAAATGATAAACAATTGAGTCCCTGATGCAAAAATAGAGAGTCCAATATTGAATAACTGTTTTTGGTGGAGAATCATGGGATTTCAATGGTATTGGCACCAACTACCAAATCCTGGTATCGTGACATTGCTAACGTAAACACAACTTTTGTTCGTTTACAAGAAAACGTATTTAACTAAGAATTGAGGAGCACATTGTCCCCTCAACCATCTTCTAATCATCTGTTTTTTTTATTCCTTTATATTCCTCTTTTTTTTTTAACTTTCCCTCTCCATCCTGTTCCTCCTCTCATCGTCATTGTAGTCTTTTACAATCACGAGTATAATTATGTTAATGATTACAGTTGCCAAAGTCAGAGATGTGGCAACCAAACAACGGCAGTGTTTGGACTCTCGATTTTACCTCCCCAACAAACACAAGGAAGTTGTTTTACCCTCCAGCCGAGAGGAGGTAGTAACAGTTCATTTTTAGACTGGCGGGGGCTCTAAAAATGGACCGAGCTTTTTGTAGTTCCCAGCAGGTGGATAGATGCTCTGAGTGGAAACTCCTCTCAAGTGGTTGTACAGCTGACGTGGTTTCCACAGTTGGAGTCCACCCACACTGAGCTGCTGAGTGACTGAGAGTGTGCGTGGTAGATTACATGCGAGATTGCAGGGCTCAAATTACAAACTGTTTGACTCACTCCGATCATATCAATGCCAGTTTCCGAGCTTCAAATCCTTCTTGGAGTACACAATAACAGTTTACGCTAGAATTGGATTAAGCCATGGACTGTTTATAAAAGTGGACGCGGCTAAAAAGTGAGGCCGGAGCGCCTTAAACTGCAATACCAACAAGGCCCACTGAGGATTGGCTCCATAGACTCCCATTCAACTTCTCTCATTAAATACAAAGTCAATAAAAAAAATTCCACAACTCATGATGGTGTCATTCGCTGAAGACACTCCTTCTTATTAGTTTTTTGCCGGTCCAGCTGAAAATAATCCCATTATTATTTGGACAAAAGTTTGTGACAGCTTGTAGATGAACATTTCAAATTATTGTACCAGAGAAAGATTCAGCATCAGGGTTGTTGTCTGGGAACATGAATGTCCCCAAAAACTTCACGCCACTCCAATTTAGCAAATACGAAGATATTTTGAAGGGTAAAAGGAAATCTTTGACCTCCTAATAAAAAGTCAGCATTCATCCTTTTGGAACCAAAGATATTAAGTTTAATTTCACTGCAATCTAAGAAATTGCTGTTGTCATGGAGCACTGATTGTATTAGCTCGGATATGAGCAGATCGAGTCATCCGGTCAAGTGTCAGTGACTCAGACGAGCGCGAAGAAAGTGACTGAATATCGCAAACAGCGATTAGCCCAAAGCCCGCGTGGGACCTGACCCCGAGGACTCGGGACGGTGTCACAGAGAAGACAGAAGACAATGGAATCGAACGATGTGGGTTCAGGGTGACGGCGCTGCTCAGAGTCTCCTGGAGAAAGTAGGTTTTCATTTGATGTCAAGTGACACAAAAGGCTGACAAATCGGTGTGTGGGTGGGTGAAAGTGTGATTGTGTGACGTCTGGTCCAGAAGTGACACAGCACCACACACACACACACACACACAAAAACACACACACACACACACACACAGTACGCACAGTGGAGGTCTTTGTGCTGGACGTCCACTCAGAACAGCTGAAAGACATCCGATACGTTTTTCTCTGCAAATTCAGGGTTTTTTTTGTTGTTTTTTTGTTATTGAAATAAACACAACTACAGTATGTGCAGAGTCACTGACAGAATGCCCATAAACAGCTATTATATTTTCAGTCGTCCCAACGGGTGCAGACCTGCGATTCATTTTGAAAACGACCGGAGCGGCCTTTAACCAATCGGCATTGACCACCACCAACACGTCGAGCGCCGGGAGTCACCAAGCTGTCGACAGCAGAGACGCAGAGTGCGACGACACGTTGGTAAATGACCACGGCAGGCTTTTGTTTCCGAATTTCAGACAATTTGTTCTTGTCTCCGGTTTCAAAATTCCTCGATATTTGCTGGCGTCGCCGCAACCGTCCGCATCTACTCAACTGGATCTGCCACCGTCGCCGATGTTAAAACGACATTTTCGGACCCCGAATTGTGAATCCATCAATTGGGAAAATGAGACAACAAAAACATAAATGATGCATCGTTGCCGGTCTCCCCTTGAAGCTATTATTGTCCATAATTCAGTGCCTTCAGTGTATTTTGACGGCAGTGAAGGATCAGACCCTCCTCCTGCTGGTGGAGTTTTAGCGCTCTTCACGCAGCTCACTGAAGTGATTGGCGAGAGGCCACAGAGACTCTCCAGCTCTGCCTCTCGCTCTTCATTAGTATCTGCTTCAAGAAGGAAGCGGCTGTAATCATGAAATCAGCGAGCAATCAGCTCCACCGTCGCTTGTCCTCTCGGGATGTCGCGTCCTCCGGGGAGGACGGGCCGGCGGGGAAAACGAAGACAAATATAGAAGGCAGCGCCGAGTGAGTACGAGACGTGAACATGTAGTTTTGCGTGTCTGCGTGGGTGAAAAACAAACACGCTTGCAGTATATTCGTTCAATTGAAATCCTTCCAGACTTTGAGTTGCCATGGTAACGCAGGGTAAAATGGAGGACAGAAAGAGATGTTGACACACGTGCTTGTTTCTGCAGTGATTTAAAAAAAAAAAAAAAAAAAAAAAAATCACTTTATGAGGCTTAATTGTCTCCCTCTGTGATCTCAACTACTGCGGAAGAAAATCATGTTCCTTCATCGAAGCTCCTCGGGACGACGGAAAATAACGCTCGTCTCGCGGCGGCGGCGGCGGTCGTGAGGCAACGTGTTATCAGGCCGTCCGTCCGTCCGTCCGTAGCTGCAAACGTCTGTCACAGGCCGGCGAACGGGCCTCGAGGGAATGTCTTCAAATTTGGCCAAAAAAACCCAACAAAAACATTCACTGGGTCCCAAAGATGACCTGATTAGATTTGGGGGTTCGAGGGTCAAAGGTCAAGGTCACAACGACCTCACATTGTCCCATTTTCGCGAACGCAACGTATCAAAAGCACCCCGAGGGAACCGGTTGGTGGGCGCGCAAAACCTACGACGCGGCAGTTTTTCATAAAATATGATCAAACACCAAACTGCACGATCACATCTTAGAAATTGCAACGTGTCGGACCGGTGCGGGTGCAGCTCGAATCCTGTGGTCCAGGGTTTGGCTTGACATAATATTTTTTTTTAGTTAACTTTTATTTTAAAATTTGTAATCTACAGATAGATATAATCTACAGTAGATAAGCTACCTGTAAAAAGAATTTGAAGCAAATTAACCGGTGATGTAATCTAGAAACCTCCAGCAAATTTGAGAGCAGATCAGATAACACTGAAAATACTCTTATTTTGGATAAACAACAACTTAGTAGGAGCGACAATTGAAGAGGCCTGTTTCTAAACTTCTGTCTGAAATGAACTGAAATTTGATGGTTGATATTATGATAATTCAGCTCAGTTTTGCAGCAGCAAAAACTAATGGGGGAGGTGGAGGGGGGAGTTTTAGTCAGGGCTCATTTACACTGAATCTTTAAAAAGCAGCAAGTAGTGGAATTAATGACCTTTTTAATGCTTGAAAGCTGTTTTTGTTCAGTCGTGGTGAGCCTGAAGGACCTGGGAGAAAGACAAGACGTATTACAATGAAGCCGGGTTAAGAACCTTTAAAAGGTTATGACAAAAAAAAAAAGTCCCGCAGGTGTTCCAGCCTTTGACATTCAACATGAAACCTTTTTTTTTGTTGTTTGAAAAGACTGAAAGGTTTGGTAATTTGGAGAGGGGGGGGGGGGGGGGGGAACTTAGTTTGAGTCTACAGGAGGTTTAGAGGAAGGATTTAAGAGTGAAAAATGAAAGAGTAGAGGGATTAAATGCAAGAAGCTGTGAAAGCGTCTCCAACAGCATCTCGGAGAGATGTCACTTCAGTCGGACGGAAAGCACGAATAATAATTCACATATCTACACGGGCTCACAGTTAATTTCACTCGCCCGATGAGAAACCCGGCAGGACTCGTTGTCCCAACTGGAAACCCTCAGCCGCACGTTGCTGCTCTCGAAGGATCCGCAGTCATTATTTCCAAGGACAGGCTGTTCCTTTTCGAGCTGGCTGTGCTGTGGAGGTGGAGACGCCGGCGTTTCATTGTGCTACGTTGACGGCAGCTATACCACGTGGATTAATCGTGTCGGTTTGACACCTCAAAACCAAGTCTCTGATTGACACGTGTTCGATCCTTCGTTTGAGACCGAGAACAAAACACCTTTAAATCGACTTTTGAACTTTACTAAACGACTCCGTGCTGGCATTCCTGGAGCTCTGACCCGTTAAGACTCGGACCCATCTGGTTCCCCAACTAATTTTAGAATCAAAGCAGAAATTTGAGGGGTGAGGAGGCCCGATTAACTGCCTTCGGTCGGATTGCAAAAAGTCTCAGCTGCAGGAAGCCTTTCGGATAAGAGGTGAAACGTTTTCAGGAATTTTAACAAGTCCAGTTGTCTTCGGGTAAATCTTAAGATTGACCACGACCTGGATGAACGAGAATCTTTACAGACGCTTCTTAGCATACTGGATCTGACGTCATGGTGTAACGCAGAAACTAAGTACCACCTCGGGACCACTTCCTTTTGAGGCGAGAATCTCAAAAATCGTCAAATAGCTGAGAAAATCAAATTGACAACCATTTTTTTTGTTCGCAAGCAATTCCAGCAGTTTAAAAGCCACAATTTTAACAGATTAAAAAGGAAAACGTGAACAATATCCCAAAAATGTTGAGTCGTCTTTTTTTTTCTCGGCCAGTTACCAGTAAGATTATATTTAGTGTAATTTGTAAAGCTGGATTGCATTACCGGGAAAAAAAAAAAAAAAAAAAAATCTAGCGAAGACAGTGACAGAACAAACTGTGACTTCAGAGCGAATCGAAAATAATTTGAGCTAATGTCCAAAATGTGATGAAACCTTTTCCGACAGCAGAGGACAGACAGGTGACGTCACAGCTGATGCAGCCACAAATGGAAACCAAAGTTCACCCCGACATGTCTCTGCTGAGAAGCTTCGAGGACCAAAATATCACTGCAGTGATTGTGGAAAAACGACAACGACCAGACCTGATTCATGACTAAGGAAGCAGCAATCGAGGTTAAACTTTCCTGTTCATTAGAAGGTGCTCTGTGGAGGGTTTTTTTTTTTTTTTCTGTGTTTTCATCCTCGAGACTTAATAAAAAAAACCCTGAAGTAAATTTCCTTCTGTAATGTCCTCAAACATTGGCAATCTTTTTTTTTTTTTTTTTTGGAATCATTTTAAAGCCTCCATCGTTGACATCCGCCCTCTCTTAAAGAATCTGCTCAATAGCGCCACGAGTGGTCAAGAAGTCCACGGGCACCTTTAACGCTTGAAAACTCGCGGGAAACGTGTTTTTGAAACACGAAACAGGAAGACGGATACCAGTCCCGTATCTAACAGTTAAATGTCAAGCCACTGCGGGGTTGTTTAATCAGATTTGATGGTTTATGGATCTATAAATGCTGACTGTGCAATGGAAAATTTGTGACGTTGTCTTTTGCCGACTTTTGAGCTCCTCCAATTTATAAGCAGCGATTAGCAATTGGGCCGGTCAACCCAAAAAAGTTGACATCACTGATAAGAACGAAGGACATTAAATACATATAAAATACCCCCAAATCTTCCTGGAAACGGTTTCGGTGCGTCCTCAGCACAAAGCAAACATGAAGGAGAGGCGTTACGTGACAGAAGAGATGCAGCCAAGTCCATAGCAAGCCGTATCGACTCCCCTTTGACCTTTCAGTCTTTATTAGATCAGTGCAGAAAGTCTTTTTGTCGAGTTCACGTCGGGACGCATTCAGTACGTGTAAAAAAAGAGGCGACTACAGGCGGGAGGAATACCTTCAAACGCACCAAAAAAAAACAAAAAAACAACAAAAAAAAGCAGCTCGAAGGCACCTTCCATCTTCTGGAACAGAAGTGAGATTTGAACTCTGCGACCAAAGTTTATCTTCCAAAGTAAATTGGTTTTTTAAAATAAAACAGACATATTATTGCCGGTGTTAAATTACTAAAGGATCAAGAATGAGTCCATTTAAAAACAATTTTCTTTTTTTTACACGTATCTTTTGGGACCATGAACGTGTACTTGTACTTTGGCCGTACGAGAGCACAGAATGGCAAACGCGCAATGTTGCATTTACTCTGCTTTTCTTTTATATGAAAACCCTGAGAAAATAAATACAGCGGATTGGAAGTTTAAAGACACGTTTTCTTTTCTGAATTGGCCGAGGTCAACTTTTAAAATGGTCGTCATTTACGGCGACAGGTTTGGGTTCTGCGGGCAACGAAACCGAAACGCGGGGGGGGGGGGGGGGGGACATCCAAATACCGCGATGGACGTTGAGAGTTAAAGGAGAATTTCACACATTTATAAATTCATGGTTGTTACAGCCAAGATTAAGAAGGATTGAAACTCTTGTCTGGATTACAGATTTGATAAGACCTCGGTGTCTGGTTTCATCAGTCTACAGAAATAACGTAACAACCACGTGTACAATCGGAGGTATTTCATTTTAATAGCTTAAAATCGGAGGCCGTATTCTTTGAGGAAGCCATTGACTGCAACAGTTCCAGCCGAGACGTTTCACCTCGGCAGCGAACAGACCAGCTTCGGTCTCAGGATTTGACCCCGAAAGCTTCAGTTTGACTTTCATCGTCCACCCGGGTCAGGGCGGACGCGGATGACAAATCTTTGGACTTTGTTACGACCGGCAGGACAAACCTACCGTCCACTCGTGAGCGAAGTAATGAAAAAAAACAACGGAAAATTCCTACAGAAACCCTGAGAAATCTTGACTCCAGATTTTTTTTTTAATTTTTTTTTTTTAGTCTTGTTCAGTTGTTTGTGTCCCATTGTTCAGCAGAAACAATCCCACTGCATTTAACCGTCATTATTTTGCTGTAAATAGTCGATTCTTTGACACAAGCGTCTTAAACTGAAATTGATGGCAGCACTTCGACTCTGGGATTCAGTGGTCTTTTAAGCTTGACAAGCATAGAATTCAATATATATATATATATATACAGTATGAAGAATAAAGTTTCCAACAATAAAGAAATGATGAACGGATATTAAATTGTGTTTAAACTGAGCAGTTCTTTAATTTCTCTGAAAATCCACAACTGCTAAGAGTTACATTTTTTTTTCATACAAAATGTATTAAGATTGTTTTGAAATTATGGACCCTTTAATGTGTGTTTTTTTTTTTATTTATTTTTTTAATGGAAACCAGTTTAAAATACTGCATTTTTAATTTTTTTTTTTTTTTCAAATTTCAGTTCAGGAACGGTTGTTCATTGTGAACCAAAATGGGGCAACTCCGAGAAAACAGTCACTTCGATAGAAGAAAATAAAGGCACAAGTATGTTGGTACAATTTTGTACAATCGGAAGTGATAAAAGTGATTCATTTATCTCTCAGGGTTTCTGTAAGATTTAACTGCACATCCCAAAACTGGCATTTTGCCGACAAGCGTAACTGAAGCTGCGCTGACACAAAGACTCGATTGTCTCCAGAAATCCATCATAAAATTCTTTAAAAATAATGTTTTCTTTTTTTTTTTTTTTTTTTTTATCTGCAGATGTAGACTTCATAGTCCTGGCGTAAAAATGTCAAAAACCAATAATGTCCCAGCAAACAAACAAACAAACAAACGAACAAACACAAATAATTTTTTTAAAAAGCAGTGAGGTCGGTCACAGCAGAATAGAGGTCGAAAGAAGTGGTCACAGTTCATTGGCTGAATGTCACTGGTTTTCCCGGACAAAGTGGGAAAATGTAGAGACGGAGGAATGTTCCGTCCTCCCTTAGTGCCCTCGAGCAAGGCACTTTTACAGCAGGCGCTTGTTCCAGTGGAAGCTGCTCAGCGGCAACTCTCAGTTCAGTGTGTAAATGGACGAATGTGAAAGCAAAACCTTCCCTGGACAAAAAAAAAAAAAAAAAAAAAAAAAAAATAACAATAACAATAATAAACTAAAAGCCAAAAAGGAAAATAGTTCATTTCCTGTCCGTCCCTCTCTCCCGGTTTGGAACGCGTCGGCAGCAGATATTTCACACTTTTAAATAACATTAGACACTATGGCTATGCTGAAAATATACATTCTGACATTTAGAGATCATACTACATATTTTAAAAATACAAATGTGCAAAAGTTGTAAACAAATAAGATCGTGTGTGTGTGTGTGTGTGTGTGTGTGTGTGTGTGTGTGTGTGTTTGTGTGTGTTTGTGTGCGTGTGTGTGTGTGTGTGTGTGTGTGGGGGGGGGGGGGGGGGGGAAGCACGGAGAGGGGGTGTCACAGCCTGGTGGGCTCCTCGTCGCTGTCACTGCAGTTACCACAGCAGTCCTACAGGGGGAAGCAGAGAGCGAAGAGTCACCTACAGTCGACCACATTTTGGTTTCATTTAGAGTTGAATACAAATTGGCCAATTTCTTTTGAATTTGTAAATGTGTAGTTCATTACATACAAACATTTTATTAAGAAAAATGAATCCCTACAATTAAATCCTATTTCCTGTAACTTTTTCAGAGTGGAGAATTGACAATAACAAAACGTTTTGCAATTGTAAAATTTTACATTTCAACATTTATTCACACAGCTGAGCTCCACCAAACCAGCGGAACAAAGTTTCTTTTATGTGAGCGGCAACAAATTGATATTCAACACAGACGCTTGTTGTAACGTTATTAAAAATGTAGAAATCCCCAAAAATGGATGTGGCTGTAACGGAGTAAAACAGGACTACGTTACACACTACTACAGGAGGTTAACACCAGGACTACACACTACGTATGTCAAACACCTGGATGAAGGCAGTTGGTCTTTTAAATACACGAAAATGAAACTTAAAAAACTCCCTCCAGACATGTTTTAAGACGTCTAGTTCTAGCTGGTGTTTTGCTGATGCAGGTAAATTAAAGAGTCCACTGACTTGTCGGCCGAACAGCCGCTGCAGGAGTCCCTGTTTGGGCGGAGGGGACGGCTGTCCTCTCCAGTCCAGGTCGGGGGGAATCGTCCCGTCCGGGTAGAACACATTGAGCTCTTCGAAGCACTCTGACTCGATCATCTGCAGGAGAAAAGACCAAACTGGTCGATACGCATTTTGGACGCACCGTAGAAGAACACTACAAACACAAAATCAATGAAGCAATGATGGTTCCTGTCGCATATTTAATGACTGTTGTCGTGACACTTTTTTAGTCCCTTATTTTTGTTCCATGTCGATTGTTTCCTGCTTCCTTTTATCTCATTTACATAGTTTCAAAGAAGGTTTTACATTTATAAAAATCGGTTTCATTTCTCCCTTCAGTCTTATTTAAAAACAAACATTTCGTGGAACGTTGTCCTGACAGTCACCCTTCTCCTTTTTAATGGCAAACTGAGGGCGAGAAGACCAACAACAGCTCAGTGATGGATGTTTCCGTCCTCCTCCGACTCACATTCAACACCAGCCGCGGCATCTTTTTGAGCATTTTCTCCGCAGCATTAGTCAAAGTGTCAAAACCGCTAAAATCCTCGAGCTGATGACTCTCTGGTTCCCTGGAGCAGCTGCCTGCATGAACTCCACATCATTAGAACAAAGAAAAACTCATTCAGCTGGATTTTAAAAGGTTTGTTGGCTGTTATTGGCTTCAACGTTGTATACAAGTTGTTTTTTTTTGTGTGATTCTGCTCTTGATGGAATAATTAAAATGAACAGAACAGGGCTGGAATAACAAGCAGATGAACACAACATCTGATCTTGATTAACATGTCCGGATGAAAGCATTCCTCCCCGTCCCGGTTCATTTTTTTATGGCCGACAAGTGTGTTAAAGCGTGCGTGCGTGTGTGTGCGTGTGCGTGCGTGTGTGTGTGTGTGTGTGTGCATGTGTGTGTGTCTGACCTCGTCTTGCCAGGGAATAGAAACGCTGCCCGTCGACACTTTGCTGTAGAAGGACTCGTCTTTCGGCTCCAGCTCCACACCTTTCACCGTGGAGAACTGCTCGATGTCCAGCACGTCTTTACAGTAGATGGCCTGCGGCTGCAACACGCAAGCGCACACGCTTTCAACACGCTTAACTTTGCACATGCCGGAGTGGCGAGACGTTCCAAGAAACTTCTCCGCGACAGGATTGAAGGTGGACCAGAACTGTTCAATGCCCTCAAACGAACCAAACTTTTCGAAGTCCCTCATGAGAACCTGCCGTAGTACAACAGAGCGGTCGCCGTGGGGATCCTTCCTGCTTATTACACTGTGCAGCTTAATCGTGTGTATTAATCATGCCTGAGCCTCGCTGACATTCTTATTAATCACATTAATTAATTCCACTTCCTGTGCTGCAGAGAAGGTTGGACTTCCAGCACTCTATTCAAATTCAACTGGAAGGTTCAGCTTCTCTCTGAAGCTCTACCAAGAACAGGCTTTTTATGCGTCTCGGCCTTTAAGGCGCATTATCAACCGCCCTCGCTTCTGATTGGCCGACTCTTTTTCTGAGTGACACGCCGCCGGGCCGCAATCGCAGGTTTTCTAGCGGTGTTGTAGCTCGCCAGCTCCGCAACAGAACGACTGCTCGTGCGTTTTCTTCCAGACAACAAAAAGCCTGCATAGTGGGGCTGCGCTGAGAGTGGACGTATAACACCAGCGTGAGTTTGTGACATCACAGACTTACGGAAGTCCAAACTACGTGTGCAAACGTCCCAGTTGCTGAATACAGTTATTTACATTCCCACTTGACTCGCTGTATGATCAAAAAAGAAATCTGAATACAAACAACATGGGACCTTTAATGTTGCTCCGTAAACCTGCGCTTCATTGATGTTGTTAAGTCGCACCTGTGCGTGGCCAATCAAATGAAGTGAAAAAAGCTTTTAACTCCAGCGTTGTTTTTTTGTTTTGTTTTCGTTAAACATGTCTCATCCTCAATGAACAGAGATATAACGTGTAACATGGACTTACGTCGGGGATGAAGGGCGGCTGCAGCATGCCGGCCTCCAGCCGTTTGAAGTTGATGGAGCGGAAGATGGGTTGGGCTTTGACCTCGGAGGCTCCGCCCCCCTGACAGCCCACCCTCTGTGCGGGATCTTTGATGAGGAGCTGGGAGGGGAGGGGGGTTAAAATACAACAGAATAAAATTAAAGTTATAAAATGCAACTGGCAGCTTTAGTGGGGAATTCTCAACAGTCAAATGAGCTATTCTGAGACTTGGGCAGCAGCGACGGACGCTTCAAGCTAAATTACTACTCGGAAATTCGCTCTGAAGTATTCGATTAAAAGTTCGCTTTACCGCCACCTTCAGACGCGAGTGACACATTACAGGTAAGTAATCAATAATCACTTATAGAGGAAGACGGAAAGCATGAACAGCTCGTTCAAAGTCAGGGAATTATGTTAAAGTGTGATTTGAGGTAATGCAGCCAGACTGACACGGCTGAGAAATGGGTCAGGATTTGTACTCAGAATGTCTTTTCCAACACGGAGCTTTAATATTAAGTAGAACATGAGCAGATGGAAGCTATAGACAAATACCAAAAAAATGAGAGAAAAGTGGATTTGGCCGCTTGTCTGCACATCCACCCACCATTTTACAAAGGGACTTGGCGTCCTCGGAGAACTTGCTGGAATATTCCTCCTCCACGTCCGTCACCAGCCGCTCCACTTCCTCCCTCTTGATCTTCTTCTTCCTCTGCTGGAAGGGCGACTGGCCCTCGATCATCTCGTACAGCAGGCAGCCGAGCGCCCACCAGTCGGGGCTGAAGGTGTAGCGTTCGTTTTTCACCACCTCTGGAGCTGAAGGACAGGAAGGAGGTGGAGGAGCGAGCGTTTTGTTTGGGTTTAAGGTTATATGCATAAAACAAATGTTTAACACTAAAATGCCAGCTTGAGACGATGTGCTAATACGTCCGCCACGAATACTCCATCACCAGCAAAAGTACGTGCGTGTATTTAAACTGTTAAGTAAAAGTACAAAAAAAAAAAAAAAAAAAAAAATCAGTAAAATACTTTAAAATGATGTAGAAGGAAGGAACATTTTTTAAATAACGTAAAAGTAAAAACGGTAAACTCTCAAACTGCGAAGCTGAAAGCACGAAAAGCGGAGAATAAAAATTGATCCTATTGATTGTTACAGAGTGTAAAATAAATGTAACGGAGAAAATAAGTATTTCCTTTTCAAATGTGGTGGCGCTCATATTTGTAGTTACTCGTGTAAATGTACTTCCTCGGTGAAGGTCAGATTCTTACCCATGTATCCAACCGTTCCCACCCGTCCCTTGATGGTCTGTCCCTCTGGGACGTGGACCGCTAGACCCAGATCCGATATCCTGATGTGGCCTGAACAAACAGACGTAAATAAAAAGATATTTTTAGACTCCCATTCAAAAAACGTCAACTTCTCTCTTGAAATACAAAGTCAACATATTTTTTTCCATAAACCACTGCGTTGTCATAAGTTCAAATCGCTCCTTCTGATCAGTGTCCTGGTGGTCCGTCTGAAAATAATTCAACAATTCATTTAGATATTAGGAATCAAAGAGAGCTACGTTTCAGTCAGATCCACCGATCACTCCTTCTCCCCAGCTGCCCCAAATATGGTCACTTTGGGCACCGAAAAAAAACCAAGATGGCAGACTGGAGAATTTCACACATCGACGGGTGACGTCACAACGGGGTTGCCGCTTGGTGAGCACACACCATTTTGAACTTTCCGTAGCCGAGCCACCGACCACGAGGTTTTCGTTCCTTGTGATTTATGGAAATAGAAAATCATCGTGTGTTACGATCCTTTCCGTCAAAGTGGGTTTTATGTCATCTGAGGAAACTCTGGATCTTTATTCTCATTAGTCACAGGAATTTGTCGCAATAAGATTTCTTCCGCACGAAGAATCGACACCTCTAAACCACTGCTCTGTAATTTGAGACTTTGAAATTGAACTTCATCTGGCGTGCAGATTTCAGCGCAACACAAACAAACATTTTCTCACGGTCAGGCTGGACAGTCTCGGCTTCGTCGGCCGGTTTTGAGGGACGATGTTTGTCTTATTGTCACACCAGCTCAGAAAAGTGATCACATTCTTGCATCTTTCTGGGATTGTAATTGCCTGTTTTTGTATGCCATTTAAACTCAGAGCCTCTGGCTTTCAAATCAGATCACTGCTGGCGTCACAGCGCCCTCTGGTGTTCAGCATCAGAAAGTCATAGTTCTGCATTAAATGCAGCAATAACAGCTTCACAGAATGAATAACACAAGACTTTTGATTCCACATAATAACATGACATAAAGACTGTTTCTGGACTGTTTCTGGAAAAGTCAAGTTTAGTCCCTTTATTTCCATTTAATTAAAAAAAATAAAATAAGCAATGCAAAATTGATTAAATTAATTATGTAAATTACAAATCTTACTTCAGTATGGGCCTCATTGTTCTGTCTTTAAATGAGTAAATAATTCCTAATAATTGATTTTGACAGTTAATTATTGATCTCTTGTTTGTTCAAAAAAAAAAAAAAAAAAAAAAAAAGTAAAGTTTGAACACCCATACGATCCGGTTGGAAGCTCTGGAACAAGACAGGACTATGAGACCGTTCTCAAACGTCACTTCTCTCCTGCTTTACATATACAGTTTGTAGTAAATCAGGGGTTTTAAAAGTCTGACACTCCAGACTTCTTTTATATTCAGATTCAAATCAGCAGATTTTAAGGGTGTTTATTTGCAGTACATCAGACTGTAATAATAGTGTTTAGATTTAACTTTCTTTTTTTTTTTAAGGTTAATAACGATCGAACTCACCGTGGTCATCCAGCAAGATGTTTTCTGGCTTTAAGTCCCTGCGCGGCAGAAGGAAGAGGAGGAGACGGTGAGAGGAAAAAAGACATGAGGGACGGGACGGGTGTTGCGCCGGTCTCCCGAGAGGACGCTCACCTGTAGACGATTCGCTCTCGGTTCAGGTCCTCCAGGCCGCAGCAGATCTCCGCGCAGTAGAAGACGGCCCTCCTCTCGTCGAAACCCGCCTCGCCCATGTGGTAGATGTGAAACTTCAGGTCTCCGCCGTTCATGAGGGTCAGCACGAGGCACAGGGCGTCCTTCGTCTCGTAGGCGTACGCTAAACTCACCTGCGCACACACACAGACACACACACACACACACACACACACACACACACACACACACACACACGCACACACACACACGCACACACACAATGGTTAATGCACCACAGGTGTGAATCAGGAGCATCCTTTACTCTTCACTCTAAACCAGTGGTTCGATTATATAACTGTGAATATGATCAAAATGTATTTTTTTTCTTCCATACAGTCGAGTTGTCCATGTTTAGGTTCGTTTCTGATCCATTTGTACGTTCAGCACTTCGAGCGTCAGCGGTTCGTTATGTTATTTATTCACGTAGGCTTTAGCTGAATATTTGAACCGTGCATCCGTGGATTTAAACTATTTCAAAGGTTTTATCAGTACCGTTTTCACTTCAGCTATTTCAACCTCGTAGTCGAGTGCTTCCCATCACTTTTTGCTAAACATATCAAGCGTTTATTCATAAGTTTGAGCTATTTTAACTGTTTGCGCATCACACTTAACTGAAAGCCTTCTGTTTGAGACCTGTGTTTTGCAAACTATTTGGCAATACTTTCAGCAAACTAAATCAACTCGATCAGCTGTTTATTACCTCCTCACCGTGTTCGTCATTTAAGGTAAATTCAGTTAAAGTTCAGTAAAGTTCCTGAAAACTTGCAAACTTGGTCAAAATATTTTTCCAGGTGGATTTTTCCTTTAATGAGAGATTTGCAGGAAGCTGATGACGTTGTTTCCTGCATACCTCCACAACTAAAAACAACACAACTTACTGCCAAAACTTCGAAGAAAAAAAAAAGAAGAGAATATAAACTAAACAAAGCTATGCGACTGTGTATTTTTACGTTGGGGAGGGGAGTCGGCAGGCCTGGGAACGCGGAACAACCGACTGTCTGCTGTCCAAATAAAATAAGCTGAATGAAGGCCAGAGATTCAAACCACAGCAGAGACAGAACAAACCTCAGTGTTGTCTTTTAATTACTGCGGCTGTAAATGTTGCACACGTCACGGTCCGTTGACGCCAATACTGGATAGGATGAAACCCGGTGATATTCTATATTTTCCTTCATGTAAACTAATTCTATAAAAGAGGCAAAACCAATAATGAAAGTTTCGCTTGTGCACCCTTAAAATGTTTTTTTTTTTCTTTTTTTCCCCAGGTATATTACCTGTATTAGTAAGTTTCATAACAATGTTACTTGCTAGATTGAGCGCACACACACACACACACACACACACACACACACACACACACACACACACACACACACACACACACTTCTTATTTTTTTTAGCTTGAGTCAGTAGCTGATTTTGCAACTCTACTGCTTGAATTCAAAACCGGAACAAGAAGCTGAAATAGATCCTACAAGGTCGTCATTTGGTTGGTTCATCCCTCCCTCCCTTCCTCCCTTCCTCCCTTCCTTCCTTCCTTCCTTCCTCCCTCTCTCCCTCCCTCTCTCCCTCCCTCTCTCAGGTAAGAGGAGATTCTTACTACAAATCTGCTGTTGACTTTCTCCAGGATCTGTTTCTCATTGAGCGCCATGGACTCTCCTTTCCTCTTCTTGATCCTCTTCTTCTCCAGCTTCTTGCAGGCGTACATTTTCCCCGTGGCCCGTACCTGACACGCACACACCTGAAGGGGGAGACAAAAATAAGAAAACCGGGAGCAGGAGTGCAGGAAAGAGTTCACATCCGAGGATTTTATTTATATATCTAAAGGAAAAAAAAAAAACCTGTCAAAAATAAAATATACAATGCACTCTCTTAATAAATCAGAGACTATTCCATCTTGTGACTTCACATTTTTGAGGTCATCAAAAGGACAAACAATATCGTGATTGTAATTACGAGGTAGAGCATGGAGAGCTGCGATGAAAAGGGAAATACCCCCCCCCCCCCCCCACAATTTTCATACCGTTACAAAATCGGACTTTTCTCCTCTCAGAGGGATACTGATGATGTGGACAAAACAACACCCCTTAAGATCAAGATTTAAAGAAAATAACATTACGCCATCAATATTGTACCCGTGACGCGCCTTTCTCTTGGCAAAAACTGTTCTAACTAATCACCAAAAACATGAAAGGCTGACAGCATGTTTGGTGGAGAAACAAATACAAATCTTATAATTCAAATTGATGGTTTACCTTGAGCAAAAAAAAAAAATGGATGCGAGTTACTAGCGTGAGCCTCAGTATCCTGAGGGCCACACAGTTCCTGTACTGCCATGCATCTCTTGCACACGCTGCCCTCTCAGAATTAAAGCGGCATTCGAACAATTTCGCAGTGTTCTTCTATGAAGTTGGATGACTGTGCATTTTGGTACGTAAAGTAGAGCTGACAGGCGCGGCTATTAAAACTACAGGGTCTTGATCTTAATTACAAAACACGGGTTCCACTGCCCCGGAGAAAAAGCTTCTTTTTTTTTTTTAATTATTACTGTAAATACCACTTTCGCCTGCAGTCCAGAACTGAAGTCTTTGAACAGATAAGCCTCTGTGCTTCATGAAATAATATATACTACATGTAAATGTCAAGCGGTTTTGCGTCAGTACGGACGTGTAATAGCTCATTCAGCGTGGCAGAAGGAGCGTGGACTCGTTTTTTTTTTTTTTTTTTTTTTTCCACTTCCATTGAAAATGCATTAGAAAGGGATCTCTTTGTCCGGTGTGAACAACAACGGATACTTCCACACTGACTCGGTCCATGTTTTTCTATGGTACCACAGATGCTGCAGATAAAGGACAATAACTGCATAGATCATGACTGGTATTGAGATGATTATTCATCGTGTGGATGCGTTGGCTTCACTTTCCAGACCCGGAGGCTACGTTTTTTAGGGGGGGGGGTTCCAGTTTTAACCCGTAATTCTGAAATTTTGGGATAATTTATATTCCTTAAAATTCAGTTTCCAATCACTTTGAATCTTTGAATCACCAAATCCGTTTTGCACCAACAAAACGAACAGTGACTCCTTACTTCTGTTTATGCTCCTCATTGTGTAATGACCCAACGCTTGTACATTTAATCAGTTATCACAGTTATCAGGATGGAATCAAAAGACTGGTTTTATAAGACTAATGTGTAGCATAGAGACATCATTCAGCGGTGTGTAATGGGATTTAGACACCACTGATTAAAGCCCCTCTTTTAAGAGAGCAAAGAAAGGATTCAGTTTGATACACTTTGCACAGCTGAAGGCCTTTAAGTCTTTGCGGCACTTGTTTCCTTGGCGACCTCACTGAAACACTTTCTTTGAACCAAAATAAATAATAAGCGCCATTTATAACTTTTAGTTATGTCCAGAGTGGGGCAAATAAACTCTATTTGGGCCAAGATTGTAGTCCTACAAGGCCGTAAAGATGCTAATCTGGACAAAACGAGGATTATGCAATTTGTTACTGGCGAGTGTCTCATTGACTTCCGTTTTTACGCTTCACTAAAATCCTGTAAAAAGACACACTTAAATCGTAACATGTATGCAAGACTCAGCAGGAGGGAAAATCAAAAACGGGTATTTTAAAACTGCTGTTGTTGAGATTATAAAATTAATTTCCCTTACATCTTGGTAGGCAACTTTATTAGTACCGAGACTGACCAAAACTCCTGCTGTGCAAAACGTTCAAGAAGAAATTAAGCCGGTTTTGAGTGTTTTGAGTGTCTTGTTGTCCGAGTTAAGATGATAATGTTATTTTTAATGAGTAAAGACTGCAAAAGTACTCACCTCTCCGAAACCGCCTTTTCCTAAAACTCTGTACTGTCTGAATGTATTTTTCGTCACGGGCTGCCTGTTGGACGGAGAGACAAACTCATTTATAGCACACGGCAACATGTAAAGAACATTTTAAATCAAGTCATCTGCTTACTGGACATACATTTTTTTTTTTTTTTTAAAAGTAAAGCACAAATGGACGGTTTCAAAAAGCAGTTTCAGGCCAATTCCATCTGATAAATATGCTTTTATTTTGAAAACGTGTTACGAAAGAGAATTTCTCCCACTGAGGCTGCAAATGCTGAACTATTAACCGCTGCAGCGCAACCTGGTGTTTAAAAAAGTTAACCAAAAATATTAACTTCAACTTCTCTGCTACAAATATGGGAAATTATAAGTTTCTAAATGGTGTTGTTCTTTTATAATAAATAAAAATATCTTCCAACCTCTTTTATTTTTAATATATATATATATATATATATATATATGTATTCTTAAAATCTTCATATATCCAGCTTAAATCCGGTTCACGTATGGATAAGAAGTGTGGGAACCAGAAAGTGTCCAAATTTAAAGAATGTGATCATTTAATAGGTTCACTGTGAAATTCAAATGATTCTTTTTTTTTTTCCATTGAAACTTCAAATAAAATGTTTCTCCATTTTCATTTGACAAATAAATCCTGTTTGTTTTTTCTGTTTGTGTCATTCACGATACAAACGTATTCCTGGATTAGTAGCGTTACATTGAACCCTGCTCACAGCTGGATGTTCAGTCCTGTTCAATCAGTCCATTAGTCTCCGGGTAAATAAGTCTCTGGAGTCGATCAGTCTGCTTCAGAGTCAAATTGTTTTTAGCTGCAGACTGTCAGAAGTCCTGATGCAGTGAAAGAACTTCTGTCAGCTCCTTACACTCTTCTCGCATCACTTGGTTCCATTTGTTTTCCAAGTTTGCCAGTGAAATCGAGCTATTGAGATTTGTTTTGTCTCCTCTCCTACTTTACAAGAACTATTAAATCCAAAAGGCATCTATGTGTTAATCAGCGCCGTATTCAAATCATGCGCTGGTTGTTTGGAAAGCACATTTTGCAACACTGACGACAACGCAGCAGCCGTGCTCGGACGGGAAAGGCCGAAAGGCAAGACAGCCGTTCTCCTCTCGAGGTATCTTACGATATTTACGCTCAGACGTTGTCATTTCAACGTCCAATATTTGGATCAAATACACTCACAGAGATCAAATGTCTGAATGCAAAGTTTTATCTGGTTAGCAGCCTGTGAGGCTGAAACAAAGCAGCCTTATTCTGCAGTAACTAAAGAGGAGAAAAGAAAACTTCGTTGAAAGGTTTTTCTTTGTTCTTTTTGTTTTGGCTCTTCTTCATCCTTCTATCGCTTCCATCTCTATCATCATCATCACCACCCTGATCTTCTGTATTCTCTAAAACACGTTTTTTTTTTTCCTGGTTTCCTCAGGTGGTTTGTTTTTGGCTGATCCGACAACAACAGTCGCTTAACCCCGAAACCAAAACACTCCGCAGGATCCGCAGTTTGTTTACGGCATCGCTGAGGTTTATTAAAGTTGGAGTCTGGGAACCGTCGGAGATCAGAGATCAACTTTCTGTCTGCAAACAAACCTGATAAAACCGAAAACGACCATTTCTCCACCGGCAAGTTAACACACCAACAAGACAATCCGACAGCGCCGTGGACAGGGTTTATTACATGGACTCAGGATCTTGGTATTTCCTGGGAATTTTAAACAGGAACTTTGGATTTTTTTTTTTTTTTTTTTTTTTTTTTTTTAGCGTGTTTATTTGTGTGTGTGTGTGAGTCTGTATGAAAAGCAGAAACAAGTGCACCAGTTTCCTCTGATTACTTTGTATGTTAAACTGGGTAAACTGACGGTCGTATCACATTTCATTTCACTTTTATCGGAGCCGTACAATCAATGCCCTCCCCCCACCCCCTCTTGTAGCAAGATGAATGAAAACATTAAAAAAAAAAAAAACACTTTTACAACCTCCTTTTACAAAGTAAAAACTGAATTCATACAAAATGGGACCCTTAAATCATCTCGATAAAAACTCTTCTTTTGGGGATATCTTGTTTCCAAGGTGCCATTAATTTAGATGACATACTTTGAGCTCTTTTTTTTTTAATGTTTCTTTTTGCCTGTAACTCACTCTTACTGCCCACCAGACCGTAAAACTTTGCTTATGAATGCAGACTGTGTCTGTGAGACCAGATTAAACAGCGGCCCGACCTGCTGCATCACGTTCCTCATAATCGATTACGAAAAAGCCTTCCAGGTAACCTGTGACGCAGCCGAATCACCCCATCTAACCTTTAGATGTTCAGGAAGCGGCCTGAAATTCAACCGAAAAGTGTAATCCTGCAGTTGTGCAATCACAAACCCGAATCTTGAAATGTGTGTGACGGTGATTTTGGTCCAGAGATTGCGTCATCCCCCCCCCCCCCTTGAGGCGATGAAGACACCGGGGGGCGGGGGGCGGGGGGGAAGTGATGAGGCAAATCACTGAGCGAGTCGTTACACTGACGTGTGCATTACAGAGGAACGGCAGCAGAGAGAACAGAGAAACAGATCGAGACAGCGAGGCCGAGTTTGACATCAAACTTTACCTCTCCAGCCACTTCCACTGGAGGAACCTGTTGTAGTACATGCTGTCGAGGTAGTCGGCGAAGGGCGCCACGCTCAGGTAGTCGTGGATCAATCTGGAAGATAAACAGTCAACAACATCGACTGGTCATTTTCGAGTCCCAAAATGAGCCACATTCACCGCCACTCAATTGCATGAGAGTTGATTTGGAGAGGAAACAATCAGTAAACTGACAGAACAGAATTCAAGAGTACTTGTGTGTCCATTAATGACTGAATCGCTTTTTTTTATAGGTTGTTGTTTTTTTTCCCTGAGGGCAGTAATGATTCATGGGATGGATCTGTACTTTCCAAGTTACTTCACGTATTTGGAAAACTTCGAAAGCCACAGAACGATCTGATAACTCCCTTGTAGATAAAAACAAGACTGCTGCGGTGTTACAGGGTGTTGTGTGGCAGTGCAGAAACGCCTTAAATTGCAATACCACTGAGATCCACTGGGGGCTGCTCCCAACAAAACTCTGGCTCCAATAGACGTCCATTCAAAGAGTCATCTTCTCTCATAACATACAAATTCAAGACATTTATTTCCTTCCAACTGTCGTTTTGTCCTAATTTTTGAATTGTTGACTCCCTCTCTGTAATGTTAGAAGGACTTTACTAGGTATTATATAAATCATTTAAATTGCATTAAATTGGAAATTGAATTGAACTCATGAGGGCGTTATTACTGCAAATGTAAAGTTCACGCATGTGTTTCCAACTGCGATGCAACAGAGGAGGAAAAAGTAATTTACTAAATAGCCCAAGTTCGAAATGAAAGCGAGCGTTTGGATTAATTTCAGATTTGATCATCTTCAGAGAAAGGAGCTTAACTGGAGGAATACGCTGCCTTCAGGACCGGCTTTTGTTCTCACCGCTGGGAATGAATACAGAAAGGATCAAATCAAACCGTCTCCATCAAGGTCACTTGCTCAGATACCGACAAATAAAAGAGTCCAAAGTGCGAGGTAACGTGCAGTTAGTTTGAATTCAAATGAGAAATAAGACTGCTGAACTCTCACTGCATTGAAACAGTCATGAGACTTGTAGACAAAAAGAAAAAGATTGAAACCTCGCCAGCCTGTAATCCCCCCCCCCCAATAAAGATAAACAAACTGCGTTGTGGCGTTGCAGATGTAGTAAATAAAAACCCATGCCTCGTACTTGATGCAACTTGAAAAAGCGACTGTGCTGCCCGGAGCCTTCGCAAACAAGCATGAACAGAGCCGTTAAGAGGATGTTACTCAATGTGTGAGCGTTGTTTATGGAACGACGCTCTTCCTCGTCTCAGAGACACTTGAACACAGAGGTTTTGTTTTTTCTTCCTTATTTCTTGTGAATCACAATTTCTCCTTGTTTTTAAGTCGGATTTTTTTTTTTTTTTTTTTAAACGATTCATGGGTTCACGGTTAAAAAGCTCACGCTATACGCGTTATAGATCTGGAGCTGCTCTGTCGTGAGAGAGATCCGAGAGCAGAAATTTTGCCAACAGAGAAGGGGAAGTCTGAGACGAACGGTTTTGAAAGAGAGCCGAGCAAGTCCTCCAAAGAGCGGCGACTTTCGCGGAGACTTTGGATTGAGAGAACGCAACAATATTTTATTGTGAAAACCAGGAATCATGCTCTCAAATTGAAGAAGCATGTTCTTGACTGGTGGCGTTGATATGTTTCCCCCGATTGTTCTTTACCACTGCGCTTCAAAGAAACAAGAAAATATTTACGTTGAAGAAGCTGGAATAAGATCATTTTAACATAAAAAAAAAAAAAAAAACGATTATCAAAATATTGGGCAATTTTCAAAGCCGCTGATCGTTGCAGATTTACCTTCGACGAATTCAGACTCGGAAACAAAAAGATAGGAAAAGTCTTAACGACAGCAGCGTCTCGAGCCTCCTGACTTCAAAAACTGGAGACTGAGCCAAAAACCCGAATCCGAGACAGAGCCGACATTCAGGTTTGAGTTCAGGCTCTCGTGTCACTTCGGGCCGGCAGTGATCGCTTCGGTGCGTATTTTTTTTTTTTGAATGTGTGATCCCTTTTTGAACAGAACAGAAACCTCATAGACACAGAGAGATGATGCGTGTGAGGATATTTTGGGATGAGCACTGACTCCATTTAAAACAGAGGGCTGTTTTATTTCAAAGGAAACGCAGGAAATGTGGCCTATTTATACGATTTAATCCGTGAAATTCCGCGGTAGCGTCTTTGGTTAGCCGGCACCTCATGTGATGTCATTACGCCGACAGTGTGCTGTTTTGGAAAAACAAACGGCTATTGTGTGAATATTGATTCTTCAGGTCTGACAGTTGTCACTCCCGGCAGGAAAATACCAAACTCAGCCCAGCAGGGGGTGGGGAGTGACGATAGGCAATGAAAAATGAATTGACTTTATATTTCATGAGAGAAGTTGGTGCATTTGTGAATGGGGGTCCATTGGGGTCAGTGTGTGTTTTTTTGGAGCCACCCTCTAGTGGCCCTCAGTGGTATTGCACTTTAAGGGAGTCTTCAAGGAAACACTGTCGTAACTATTTCTTACCGCAAGCGCTCGTATTGTTTAAGTGAGGCACACATCTCGATTTTGTGAAACATTTTCCACATCGTGCAAATGAGAAATATAAAATAATAAACAAATGAATTAAATCCCTTTCGAATTCTTTGAATTCTTTTTTAGAATTTCATCCAAGTTCCTCAGGCAGTTCTTGGTCCCCTGAGGACACTCCTGCAAAGGAAACGCCCAAAGGGACATATTTTCTTTTCTGACATTTTATAAACCAAATGATTACATAATAATAATCTATACTGATTCATAACGTTACTTACACACCTAAAATAAGAGAATAAAACACTGTAATGTTCCCCTTTTTGAAAGCGGGCTAAACAAAATAACGGATCAATGTAAACCAGTGCAAATTTCACTCTTACTTGGTACATTCCTTGAAGAGCTCTTTGCAGGCCTCCTGATTCAGCCTCTCGGCGCACTGAGCCTTCATGGCCTCCTCCAACTCAGACACGTGGTCCTCCGACTTCACCAGAAAGAAAAAAAAGAAAAAGAGACAAAGATCGAATGACGTCCAGGTAAACATGGCGACTCAACTCTGGCAGTGAACTTGCAGCGGAAAGCCGGCTGGACCGGGTTGGAGGCGGTGCCGGCGGGTGATTATCCTCAACACTCTGCAGACTGAGGCGTGCTCAGACTTGTGTTGGGCACAGGTGGAGGTGAAAACCACAGAGACACCGACTCGGCAGGAACAAACAGGACTGATGATCATTTCCATCATTCATATATTAAGTCATATTAATGTCAATTAATGTGCAGTGTCCCTGTGCAAACACGGTGGTGCGTTCAGGGACACTCTGTAAGTATAAGTATGTATAAAATCGAGCTCATCCGAAGCTTGATTTGATTTTGAATTTGATAGAGCGTTACATATTTATTTCTTTTTTGTGTTTTCTTGCTTTAGAGGTGCTTTGCATGTGACTGCATCCATGGAAAATGTCATTCTGACATAAAAACTGGTGTGATCGTGGTCAAATTCAAGTTACATATCACTCACTGCATAATTCACAGCAACATTTTTCTTTTAAAGTGCTCAAAGGCATTTATTTTTACTTGAACTAACCAAAATGAAAAGCTTAACACATTTTGACGCATTTTCATGTTGAATGGAATTTAGCGGCGACTTTGTCTTTTTCTTCAGATTTTTATCTTCAGTGTGTCTGTTTGTTAAAGTCTAACCGTCATTCCTTAAGTCTGCATCGCTCTAGCTTTTAGCTATATATCTAATACAGTAAAAACATTGTTCTCATGAGATAGCAAATAAATAGCTAGATGTAAATATAGCTATTTAATCATGTATTTATATAAATAAATTAATACATTTGTGGCTAAAACGTACAAAACTCTCTGTATAAACCTTAAAGAAAATAGGTTACGCGCCGCTCGCTCTGAACCCGCCCCCAATCTGTGATGTCAGAGGTGACATCACTCTGACAGGGACACGAACGGACAGAAAGTCCATGAAAGCAGCGCCCACCGTTGGGTTGAAGTATTTGTCGACGAGCTCCTGACCGCACTCCTTCCTCTTCTCGTCTGGAGTCACCTCGTACTCCGCCTGCACACAAACACACAAATCACCACGCAATGAGGCGACGCCTTACTACAGCAATGATTACCCACGTTTGAGCAGTTTCAGAAGTCAGGAGTCCAAAGCTTATAAAATGACGAACACGTACATGCTTTCACACCCACAGGTGATGTGCTGCTATGATAAGATGGAGGTGGAGGGAAGATATTTTATTTCTCATTTTATCCTTTTAATATGAAGCACTGTAAGCTACACAACTGATGAGCTTGGTGTTGTTTGAAAGACGACACGTTTTCAAGTGAACCTGAGAAATATTTGAGGAAACATTTAGAAGTTCCCGACACGCACACTGAAAAATAAATCTTTCAAATTCTCCAATATTGTTTTGGGTCATCAGTCAAACCGAAGCAGATCAGTGGCGTTGATCAAGTTTGACCGATGACTTGCGATGAGATTTGCGTCAGTAACAGAAGGGATGCAAGGTACTAAATTTCCCCACCGTGAGATTAATAAAGTGTAAATGAATAAATAATAAAGTCTAGAGTCTAAGGAGAGCGATTGAAACCCTGAAACGTGCTGGGTGGGAATATCGTAGTCTGGAGTCGGACACCTGCGGCGAATCGACTCCACCCTGACAGAGAAGTAGCTTTTCAGTTTTTAATCAGCTTGAAGTCATCAATTTGGACTATTTTTCCAAATCTGATTAAATCATTGTGATAATATGATGACTTCACTGAAGGTCAATAAACAGTATTATTGAATCAGCTGCAGTCCTGTCTGCTCTTGACTTCAGAAAACCCAATTTAAGGTTTTAATTGAAGAGTTTTGGGAGGCCTTCGTCCACACCCTGCAGCACATGAAATTATTGCATCTCTTCCTCCTCTTCCTCCTCCTCCTCCTCACCGGCTCAGAGTGACCTATAGTAAACTGAGCCTGACTGGAAAACTCCAAAGTGCTTCCTCCTCCTGTGAGAGCCTGTAAACTAACGCTAAGTGACAGCGGAGACAGTTCAAATCTCATTTTCATCGCTCCATCTCGTCCTCCGTCGGAGCTCTCAGAGACGAGACGGGAAGCGGTTGTCGGGTAAAAGAGAGCGTAATTGCTTCGTGCGCGAGTCGTGTCAGCCGGACGACTGACAGCTGCAAAAAAAAGCAGGTTCGTCCAAGCCGGCGAGTCCGAGCGGAGTTTTCATTAACTGTGCACCCAAAAAAAAAAAGAAAAAAAAAAAGACTCCTATCTCCCTCCTGTCTCTCTCACACACACACACACACACACACACACACACACACACACACACACACACACGCATACACACTTCAGTGGGGATAAAACAACAGCGTGACTGAAACATTCCTCAAGTGAGCAAAGCGAGCAGCGAGTCGTTCAATGTGACAGATGAGGTCAGCAGAGTGTGTGTGTGTGTGTGTGTGTGTGTGTGTGTGTGTGTGTGTGTGTGTGTGTGTGTGTGTGTATGTGTGTGTACGGCCTAATTTTTGTCCGAAACCATTGTAGTGAGGACATTTCTGTATTACGAGGACATTCACAACTTCAAACATCCGTCTGATGGCTGGGGCTCAGTTTCAGGGTTCTGGTAAGACTTGGAGTCAGGAATTTACTTGTGATGGTTGAAGGGGGCCAGAGAATGCATTATGTCAGTGAGGGTCCTCACAACTGTAGAAAGGCCAAGATGTGTGTGTCAGGGATGAAGCATAGGAGGTCGGAGAGGACGACTCACTGACGCAGTTTTCCCCGAGAAGTTCCTGTATTTCATTAACCAGATATTAAACTCCACTTCCTCCTCCTCCTCCTCTTCCTCCTCCTCCTCAAAACTTCAAGAGTTTCATTCATGCATTTCAGGATAATTAAACTTCCTGTATCAAAAGCCCAACACAAGAAGACGCTCACCATTTAACGTCCAGCTGCATCCTTATAAAAAAACCTTAATTAAAAAAAAAAAAAAGTAGCTGTTTAAAGGGTCAGTTCACCCAAATTGCAGTAGATATATTTTCACACAGTTGTGGTTTTATTTGTGGAGACCTTTTTTTGTTTCCACTCAGTACAATGAGGGTGAGTGTGCTTTAGTTTGGGTTACTCGCACCTGGAAAAAAATAAAAAGCTCAGTTTAGCTGTCTAATTCAGTAGGAAGGTTTCGGTGTGGGTATCAGCTGATTTTAGTTAAAAAAAAAATGTGTTTAAAAAAGATAAAATAACCACATAGCCTCATTGGTAGAGATCAAAAACACAGAAAACTTAAAAACTATTATTTTGGAAGAAAACAAGAAAACACATTTCTGTCACAGAATGTTCTATTACAGGAAACGAGGAGGATTTCAGGGAAGAAGAAGAAGAAAAAAAAGTCCTTGAGAAACCCCGCCTCCTTCCTTCAATCCTACACACACACACACACACACACACACACACACTTCTATATCTTTGAGGACCATCACTGACATCTATTTAAACCTCAGTCTGACCTCAACCCTAAAAACAAAGCCTCAAACAGCCCCTTTGAAGGAAAGACAGACGTACAAACACGCACACACACACGCACACACACACACACACACACACACACACACACACACACACACACACACACACACACACACACACTTCATTCCTTTTGTTGTTCCACACAAGTCGACATGGAAGACGGCGTTTTAGGTCACAACTCTGCGACAGGACGAGCTCTCTTCTTACCACAGCGTCCAGGAACTTGACGCAGCGTCTCAGCTCGGCTCGAGTCTCGCAGAACTGTCTGAACAGTAAGCGTCCGATGGGCTGCCGCTCGCACAGGCTGCTGTAGTCCTTCTCTGCACAGAGAAAAACACACATGAGAAAAATCAGAGCTAGTTTGCCTTGAAATGAGGATCTGCCACCACTCGTGGATCAAAACATTTCTGTGAAAATAATAATATTTAAGGACAATTTAATGCCAACTGCATTCCACAGCGAAGGCCACATGCTCCGTCTTTTACCCAGTGCAAAGCAGCATCGAGCATCTACACCCAGTTGGCACTCAAAGTAGCCCCGCCCTCAATTATGCTTCACCTTTAAGCCTTAATACAATGTACACAGGTGAGTCATACAAAAATGTATCAGCGGTACAATTGTCATGAACGGGAATATTAGCTATAGAGAGCAAAGCTGTTTTTGTACGAGTCTGTAAACAGGTTTATTTCTGCTGTGAGGTCGGGCATTTTAAAATGGGGGTCAATGGCGATTGACTCGCTATTAAAGACAGCCTCAAGTGGCCGATTAAGAAACTGCAGTTTCCTACGTTGGCTGTATTTTACAGCCCTTGAAGTTGCAGCTTGGGTGGTTGCATGGAGGGGGAGGGGGGGTTCAATAGACATGAGAGGTTTTTTTGAGCTTGTCTGTCCAGCTGTTCTCCAGCAAAAGAAAACAAAAAGAAAGAAATAAAAAAAACACCAAGGAAACGTGCATTTGCATCTGTGACTCATTGAGATGCAAAACGATTCAGTAGGATTTACGCACAAACAAATGTGATTTGGGGAAGACCGGAGAAGTCAGAGTGACTGTCGTAAGTGGAGAAAAAAAAAACCTTTCAACCAGAGCAGACGAATGTAATCTAACCCAGGATCACATTCAGGATCTTCCAACAGCTTCAACAGGACAGAACAAGCTTATAACCCTTTTAAAATGGGGCCTTATCAGAAAATGATATGAAGCCCAAAAAAACACGGGCGCGATGGACAATGGGAAAAGTTCCCCTTCCTCATCCTTTGTGAGAGTGCAGCAGACTGAGGAGAGGAAGTCGAGCTACATGAGGACAGAGTAGAAGATGATCCGCTACAGGGACGGCGAAGAACAAAAAGAAAGAAAACGTTTTTTTGGTTTTTTTGGCACGCCGACGTGTGAACGTTATGAAGCCTCCAGTTCAGATTCGTCCCCATCTTTGCTAGTTCGGAGCGGTTTGGAAGCAGGAAGCGACCATATTTAGATGAGCCGGGGGGAGGAGCCAGCGGTGGATCCGACTGATCTGATACTACGTACCGCCCACCGATAGCTGTAAACCTGACTGCACCGCAGGTCTGTTAATCAAACAGACCAGGGCTTTTTGAAGCTTATTTTATAATTTATGACGGATTATTTTCAGATGGACCTCCAGAAAACGAATAAGAAGGAGCGACTTTAACGAATGACGTACAGAAAACTTATATTGACTGAGAATTTCACGAGAGAAGTGTAATTGGGTTCAATGGAGTCAACCTCTGGTGTTCCTCATTTTTTTGGAGCAGGATGCTACTTCCACTTTTATATACAGTCACTAGTTTGAATGGTCACTGATTTATCAATATAAACCGACATATTCCGCTCTGTTTGTTGGCACGTTTCAGTCATAAAAAATGTCCCCTCGGGCAAAAAAAAAGAAATGAAAGATGCTACCGGTTGCCTTTTTCCATGATGCAACCAGCAGCCTCTTTTAGTTGGACATTTCCTGGACCCGGCACAGAAAATGAACTTTGGGTTTAGCGTCCCTTTAATTGTTTGCCGATTCATTTCCTCTATGTGACCCGGTGACTGACGGCTCCACGGTGCCTCGTTCTGTCGGGTTCTTCTCCGTTTTTATCCCGCTCGGAGTTCTTCTGCTCTACTTATCGCCCCGCCGCTGCGTCTCTCTTTGTTTCCCCTCTAACGACCTTCTTTCTCTCCACAGAGTGAGCAGAGCTGGTCAGCGTGAAGCAGAGCCGAGCCAACGGCAGCGAAAACAAAGGAATCGGTGGAGGACAAAGAAAGTCAAAGGAAACGATGACGAGCGTCGGATGTCTGGAGAGGCAACGGGAGAAATCACGAGGCGGTCGGCTCTAATTAACATTTCTAATTAACAGTCTACGGATCCAGTTTATGTTCCAAACCATTATTTTCCTTTCAAAATTAGCTTAATTGCGGTTCATGGGGCTACTCGGCCGCTCATGCGTGAAGCGTGACACCCCCCCAAGTTCGGAGAATTATCTGGTTGCGACTCGGTGGACTTTCTCAATGGCTCACCGGGGGTGTGATGTACGGCACAGAACGCGCAGCGCATCGGCACACAGGCAGCTTCAACAAAGAGCTCTCTGTCGGGCCTCGCAGTCCCTACGGTGGATTGCGACGCCACGGGTTTGAAACCGGATCGGGGACTCTGCACTTCTGACCGTATCCGTCTATTTATAAGCTATCAAGCAGATATTGTGCGGTGGCGTTTCACTTGCGAGTCTGTTTAATGATGCCGAAAACAGTTTCTCTCTTTGTTGCCAACGGATCACAACAACTACCGGATGCACCGGCATGAAAGCTGGCAAAAGATATTAACGTCCCTCCAAGTATGAACCGCAATAACGCTGGCATTTAGTCTGGCGTCATCCTCAGGTCAAAAATACTAATTTGTATAACGACATTCCCACCTGTTGGTGGCATTCAGTTTGAGAAACCATCTCTCGAGATGCACAAAAAAAAAAAACGGACTGGGTCTCGTCTCTGTTGCTGGGCGGTTGCTAAGGGTCGGACGACTTACCGTAGCAGTAAACGCCGCATGCGTTACATGAGAGTCTGCCGATTGTTTTTTGTTTTTTCCAGCTCTTAGTCATAACCCATGCGTTGCCATGGAAACGGAGATCACGCCAACACAACGCAATCGCCTCGGTACAATAATGACATTAAAGCGCACCCTCTCACGTAATATCAATTAAATCACTTTTTTTTTTTCCTTCTTTTTTCTAACATCCGGCAGATAAGCTTTCTAACAATGGAAGACAGTCAACAGTGTCGATAACTCTGTGGTGCAACACAGAAATGCTGCATATCACTCATGGTATAAAACATTATATTAGATAATGTGGTACATGTCAGGGGATAATAAAGGAAGAGAAGAGAACAAACTGCAGAGAACAACCTGTTTCCGACATACAAGGAAGTAGAGATACTTGATACATGAAGCCGCCCTCCCACTCTCCTCTTTTTGCCAACAGTCAAATTCGTACAAGATTTTTAAAGATGAAACATTGCTTCCCTTTGTATAGCTCACCTGTAATCTTTTTTTTTTTTTTCTATCTCTCAACCTCGCCTTGTACTTTCCCTGTTTCTCACTGATCGGTTTGTCCTCTCCTCTGTGGTACACTAGCTTTTCAAAACACCTGTGGTTTTGTGCAGCGACACGCTAAACTTCCTGCTCTCTTAGTGTCGGCATGTTTGACTGGATTCATTCAAATCTAAGCTTTATTTACATTTCAGGAAAGAAGCAAAAGTTTCCTGTTGTTTTTCCTTACATAAAGCATATTTTAGCATCGGCCAGAACAGATATCTCCCTGTTGCATAAGACCAACAGGGCAAGCGTTAAAGCAGGAAGAGAATCTGAAGGATTCGACACATCATTTCAGTACGCGATGAGCCGACATGTTTATCGTCTTTTTCTGTTGATTCACGGCTTGAAATCTTAAAAAAAAAAAAAAAAAAAAAATTAAACATCCATAATGTACCTGGAAAGTCCAAAATATGTGTTTGGCGTTTTCACATTAATGTGTAACTGCATTTAAACAATTATCAAATAGAGTAAAGCTCACTTCCTGATGCTTCCTCAGGTCCTCATTAGACTCATTTTATGTCTTTTTTTAGACTTTTTCATAAGACGGTTACATAACTCCGTTTACACGCTAACGAGGTTACAAGAAATTTCCCATCCCCAGTCCTGATAATTGTGGCAGAAGGTCTCCCGTCTGTCTCCGCGCTGGCCAAATAATCTTAAAAGAGACGTTCAGGGATGTAAAAGTCAGCTCACATGACTTTTATTTGTCTTTTATTTTGAAATCAAATATTCTAGGAAAGTTGAATTTTTGTTTTGCTTTCAGGTTGCAAATATTGCTATTTAATATTTCTTGTTTTTTTTTCCCCCCGGGCCCGTCCGTCCCTCTGTCGCCACGCGGAGCCTCGATGGAGTTTCAAACTTTCTCACAGGTCGTCATCAGCTGCTTCTTCTTCTGTCTCCCTAACAATATGGCCCGTGTGTTTGCTCTGCTCGTTCCCAGGCGCCATGTATGGACGCACGCCACGCACAGAGCGTGCGCCTCGATACGCAAACGCACCCCACCGCCGGACGGGAGCCGTAAACATCTTACTTCACATCACACGGACATCACGTGCACCTTTTCACGCAAGTGAACGAGAAGTTGAAAAATAAGAGTAAAAATGGTTAAACGTTCACTGCAGCCTTTTGAAGTGTCGCTTTTGCTTTTTTGGAGTCTTCGTGCAATTGTGTCGAGCAAAGAGCTTCAACGAGGGAAAAAAAAACGAGAGTCAAACCAGATCCGTCGACGTGGCATCCTGCTATTTTGAATGACTTTAAACTAAATGCAATCGGGGATAAAGCACGATGAAGAACATTTATATATATTTAGTGATTCTACAGTGCAGAATACATGTTCCAGGTGTTGTGCTCGTGCACTAACACCTGACTAGTTTGAGCGCATCAGTGCGTTCGCACCGTCAAGAAGAGAAACACGCATGTTCCTCAACGAGGTCATTTCCTGTCAGTGCAGAACGGCAGAGTGATCTTTTTTAAAACAACACAATACTTTGTCGAAATTCCTGCACAACTCAGGTAAGAGTCCTAACATGTAAGAGCACTATTTGGCAACGTACTAAGGGAAGTATGTCATTTTGAAAACAGCACTATCCCCTCCTCTTCCTCTCCGGCTTTGTATCTGGTGTAAACTCGGTCTCCGATCCGAAAACTGCTAAAATGAAAGTAACCTTCCTGCTACAGCAAAAAACACCAGTCTGCTTCCTCTTTCTGCGATGGCCACAGTTTCCGCTGCAGTACCACTTGAGCAAGATTAGCTTTTTCTCGTCTCCCCAGCACTGCATGCGTTCAGACTTGTATGAATCGACGATCTTCTTGGTAGGAAAGAAGTCATATTTGCTTTCTTGCGGAGTTAAATGTGACCATGGATGCCACTCTTATGTCTGAATGTGCAGCCGGAGCTGACAGCTTGGTGTGCCCAAGTTAAAAAAAAAACAAAAAAAACAAAAAAACAACACAAACGCCTGATCTTGTTAGTTTAATCAGCACACAAACAGACATATAAAAACAACAATTTGTGGGTTTGGAGAGCTATGTAAGAACTATTTCTTGACAAACAACAGTTTGTCCATCACAAGGCATTTATTATATCGTCAGTAATAAGAGCAGACCATCCACTTCCTCTTTATCTTTTGTTTATAAACTGAGATCTTCTGCTGATAAAAAGCCTGTGGATGAATGGGTATCTATTTTTGTACAATTATTAGGGCCGTCAGTGTTATGAAACGAAAAATCCACATGGGTCATATTCCCCGAGTGAAACGTAATATTTAACATATTACAGTGTGGCTATAACTGTAGATCTGACCAGACCGGGCCACCGTACCAGCTCCCGCACTGCAAAATCATGACATTTACTTTTAAGTTACAGTTACGAGTTTTCAGCTGCGCTGCGCGAAACAGTGAGGGGATTGAACGATGAGCTACAACACAGAGCTATACATAGAGCAGTCCTACGCTGTAATTCATGCCGGGGGGGTTTTCCCCCCCGCAGACGAAGAAGAGTCATCTGCTGCTCCTTAAAGAGGAGACTTTAAAATAAAACTCACACATGTGTTTTCCTTTAATACTGTAGAGCTCAGCTGCTTCATCAGTACACAAACGAAACGACGCTGTAGTCACGCTGTCTGATACCGAAATAAAATGTCAAACTTGTCAAAAATATAAATTGCACCACTGCAGGGAATGAGGGATGTTTATGATATTCATTTGATGATTTAAATATATGAACATTATGTTAATATATTTCAATACAGTATGTTGTATCTATTAACAGATTATTAACAGGCAGGGCGCAAGAAGACCTCCTTTGTGTGTGTGTGTGTGTGTGTGTGTGTGTGTGTGTGTGTGTGTGTGTGTGTGTGTGTGTGTGTGTCAAACGCTTGGAGGGAGTCCTAGAAAATGTAAATGTGTTAAAACGTAAAGGATTCATGACCAACTAATGTCTGACAGACGGAAATATTGGCAAATAAGAAGTAAAACTAGAAAAGTTAAAGATAAAAGGTATTATAGACTCCCGACCGAAAATACAAACATCAATAGGTTACAATTTCTTTTCTTTTTTTTTTTTTTTTTTAAATGAACTAATAAACGAGTATTCCAAACTCACAGCCACAAAAAAAAAGATAGCAGGATTTAAAGACTACATTTATATACTATATTATATCTAAATGATTTATTTATATATTATATTTAAATAAATTCACATCCTCCAGATCTGGTGTAGGCGTAACCACGGATACATGGATACAATCTGTTTCAAAGGCCTCGGAGTCACTCAGCGCGTAAAAAGACCACGAAGACGTCCAGCGAGATAAAAGGGCTGACCCGTGGGACGGAGGGGGAGGCGGCGCCATCTTACCTGTGGTTTGTCGGAGCTCCTCACACAGACTAATGTGAGGAAACTGCAGCATCTGCTTCCACTTCTTGCTTTTTCCTTTTCTGTTCCCGCCGCCTCCTGTGGGGAGAAAAAAGAAAAAAGAAAGAAGAGATTTTGTTTTTTTAAACTGGGCAGGAAGACACACTGAACATATACAATCAGCAGGATGAGCTTGAATCTGAACGTTTGAGACGCGACGAAGCCGGTCGGCCAACAACACAAACACAGAAGGCTCGGCGAGTCCTGTTCGGATGTGGTTGGCAAGTACTGAAGCTGGTTCGGACCTTTGGACTTTTGAGTTTGGTCTGAACCAAAACGGCGGATGTGAAAGGGGCCTCGGACCTCAGGACCAACACTCGTCCCGCTAAAAGAGGCGGTCTCGGTTCGGATCAAACTGAACCACGGGTCGGTTGGTTTGCAGCGTGAAAACGGACTTTCAGATCAATTACGGGAAGACGGCGCATGCTGTCATCACTCGATAGATAACGGAAGAAGAAAAAACTATTTAAAAAAAAAAAAAGTCATAAATTAACCACTAGATCAAATCTACAAGTGCGCAGTGATTTGAAGATTTCATAGTTTAGCAGACGAATGCTTTCCGAGGAGGACACCAAATATAAAACCCTAAAAAAAACCAGCAGCAACAGCAAAGGAAAGCACAAAGAGAGTTTTAAACACGCAATGACATACAGATGATGTTACAAAATAACTCAAATCTGCTCAAAGAAACCAGTGAATTCAGTTTTAAAGAAAGGACCGGCTTAAAGATTGCACTCATTTCCATGCTTGGAAATTAAAATTTAAAAAAAAAAAAAACATGTCCAGTGGAGTAAATTTAAGGCTTTATAGTGATCTTTTCTTTTTTTTTTTTTTTTTCTTACACTGTCTGTACACGAGTTGTGCAACAGGTCTGAACTCACGAGTCAGCGATCTCTTCGGTCGCAAGATTTATCGTTTAATTTCGGGGGTCCTGACATGTTTTGGAATTGGAATTATGTCGAGCTTAAAATCACGGTAATCCTCCGGGGCCCTGAATGTCCTCACGAGTGCAAAAAGCAGCCGTGTAAAGTTTGTGAGCACAAAGAGGCGGAAAAAAAAAAAGAAGAAAAAAGCAAAGCAAAGAAGAGAGAAACCAGGAGGAAGTTCCTGTTCCTGAAGCTCCAGCAGCCCGAGACTCGACGCAGCTTCGAGCGCGAGTTCATTCAGCGGAAACAAGAGCCGACACGACGCTCTCCGAGTTACTGTCAAACCTCGTGAGTTTCAAGCCCTTGCAAGTTGATTTTCCCTCCTTGTGAGGTTCTAAGAAAAAACGAGCCGGGCCGGTGACGACGAAGCCGAAGTTCATGACACTTTCTGTTCTGAGTAATTCTGTTAACTAACTTGTTTAAATCACTGATGAAAACCTGAGATAAATAAGATGGGTCTGTAACTAGGATAAAGGGAGCCTGTGGGGCGCCTGGGAGGCAAAGACCAGGGCAAAACAAAACAGTCTCGAAAACAACTCGCTGCCGAACAACAGTCAAAAGACGAGTAAATTAAACTGAAGCAGTGAAAAAAAAAAAAACAAGAACGTCTGTAAACATCTCGCATCGTGTCACATCCCCCGGAAACAGCAGTCGCTATGAAAGGTCACGACTGATTGCTTTTGGTAAAACTCTGAACAAAAACGAAGCGAGACGCGGCGTTAGAAGCCTTTCAAGTGTTTACTGACAACGCGCTGCTGTTGTGAACACAGCGGCGCGCCTCGGGACGTCCGTCCATCCGTCCGGCCGGCCGGCCCTCGACGGCGGGGAGAGAGAGTCGCCGGCGCGCTGCAGGATTTGCTATTCAAATAACAACAAGGCGGCTGCATCCTCGGAGCAAAGATCAATTATTGTCGTGCACGCTCCGCAAACAAGATGTTCTGATGCTCGCGTCCGGGGGCGGAGGGGGGGGGCGGAGGGGGGGGGGAATACGCGATAACATCAGAACTAAAGAGGAGCCGGTCGATCGATGCCTGATGTCCTTTCAATCGAGATAAAACAGCATTCAAATCCGGCTGCGAGACAGGAAGCGCAGGTTGGACACAAAAAAAAGGGACAAAAAAACACACATAATTAGACTGAAAGCATCCAATTAGCTTTCAGTCCTGGATACAGTATCGATCCCACACGGACGGAGGGACAATGTGGGTCAAAGGTGGACGCCCTTGTTTTGAACGCGAGGAAGGTCGTGACGTGACGCCGACGAATCTCGAACGGCTGAACTGCACAGAGCGACGCGGGAATATGAACCCGAGGGATGTTTTTCAGTTGCTGTAAAGGTGCGACGTGGAGTTTTTCTCGCGAGCAAACAAACAAAACAAACTCGGACTCAAACTGTCACACATTTCTACTTGCAGCTCAAATATTCCCCTGTTTAGCCCAGAGAGGTAAAACAACAGTCGCTGTGTCAGACTTCAACACATACAGCTCTCAGGAGGTAAATTAAACATCGTGCCGTCGTATACACTTCCAGTTATGTAAATTCTGTCGATGTCGGCGTGAGAATGCTGACATTTTATGAGAGCTTCAATGTTGTGGGTTTGAATTACACAGAAGCAAATAAAAAGAGAGCAAACCAAATATTCGATGCCTCAATGTCAGCCAAAGTCATTAAATGCAAATTAAATATTACATTTCCATTTCCCCCCACCCACCATCTACGCTGTATGACGTTGATGTAGCATAAAACACAGGGTAGCTTGTTATCGGGTTTAAAATGACGGGATGTTTAGAAATGCGCTGCTTTTGTTGCTAAAGGAGAGTTTTCCAGTTGACTTTTGGTTTGTCATTTTCTGCTCGACAGACGTAGATCGTCGATTCACATCGAGTAGGATGACTCAAGAAACTCCCTGTTTCTACTTCACAATAAAAGTCTTAACTGTTCCTGAGTCACGGTGTTGAATAATAGACCAGAACATTATGACATCACAGTGAAGTTTACTTTTTTGGATATGAAATATCATCACTTATTTTATGCTATTTGCCATTTGCGGGAAATGTTTTTTTTTTTTTTTTTTTTTAATACCACAAAAACTGTTTTCATGAATTCAGAACAGTCCGCCTTTATAAACTCCGCAAACGTCTTTGTCGAAGGGACAAAGTTGAAGCTAAAACTTCAGGTGAATCCTTCAAAGCAGCTTTAGAAAAAAAAACTTTAAAAAAAGAACTACGTCAAAAGATGATTACACGCTAAAAGAATGACCAGCAGATATTTTTAGGTTGCAACTTAACTGAGTTGTACTTATTTCTGCCCGTTATCACGTCAGCCACATTCCCTCAAATGTGCCCAACCTGAAGTATCGACTTGTAGCAGCCGCCGGGCTGGATTTAAACCAAACACCATTTCCTCTCTGGCTGACATTAACGTGACAGTTTGCTTGCTTAGAAAAAAGAAAATGCGTCCTAAAACATGTTTTATTTGACATATTCTAAGCCAGGCATCCAACAAACAAAATTCCTTCAAGCTTTTTGTTTATTTTGTAAACAAAAAATTAGTGTCACCTATTCGGTATGCAACTAAATGTGGACTGTGGCCACGATCGCCGCTTCTGTTGCCGAGTTATAGCGTTGGCCAGAAAATTGATTTAGCACGACGTTATGATGTCGCAGTGAAGTTCACCTTTGACCTTTTGCGTAAAAAGTGTCATCCTGGTAATCCTTTTTTGTCCCATTAGACATTTCATAGACCGAAATTTCGTCACAATTAGTGCGCGAAATCCTGCGTTACGGCCAAAAATTGGTTTTGCGAGGTCACGGTGACCTTTGACCCCCCCCCAAGATCGTATCAGTTTCACGCTTGACTCCGAGGGAACGTTTGTGCCAAATCTGACGAGGTGTCATCGAGGCGTTCCCGAGACATCACGTCCAGGAGAACGGGACGGAAAGACGACCCGAACACGTAATGTCTCCGTCGACGTCTGTCGCTGCTGCAGAGTCATAAAAACATACAAATCCTTATAGATTATCTACCAGCTAGTTCACAGTACATGTTGTTCTGAGCTCCTCTAAACCCAGGACAACAGTTTTGATGAATTCAGGACGGTCAGCCTGTGAGAAACACTGAAAACTACTTTGTTAATAGAAAAAAAAAAAATTCAAGTTTAAAACAGCAGGCTATCTGGACTCAACTCTTATTGGAAATCCATTATTAAAACTACTGAAAAAAAAAAAAAAAAAAAAAAATGATGTCAACCAAACTGCGTTGCCCTTATTTGGGTCATGAATTCAGCGACCCTGAAACCTCTGCCGGGTGTGATCTTGTCTCGGTTCACAGGAGGTGACACAGACAGTACACCTGAAGAGCTGAAAGTCGACGTTTTTAGCCAGGCCAGGGGAAAAAAAAAAAAAAAAAAAAAATACACCCTAAAACTTTAACACCAACGAATACCAAGCGAGGACGACAAGAGTTTGTCACCATCACCGAATACACAATAGTTGTAGTACAAGTACACTCTATTGTGATTCTAATATTGAGTAATCATGATACTCTGTGTCTCGTGTTTCTCTGTAAATGGGAAAAAAAAAAAAAAGAAAGAAATAATGTGATTTTCAAGTCACAAACTAAAATGAACTGGCTCATTGCTTCCCATAAGTTAGTAAAATTGTTCTGGGATCGAATGGCATGCTTTAGAAAATGGTCAGCGGTAATGAGAAATGTAGGCAAATGGTAGTTAAAGCAGCACTCTGGTGATTGAGTGTTTACTCAAAGGAGACATATCGGAAAAAAAAAAAAAAGAAGAGAAACAAAAGATAATAACTGAGGCAACAGAAATTGAAATAACAGAAAGTAAAATTGGCAGAATTGTAGATTTAAATGAGAAACTGTCAAATCCGAGCATCATACAGTTTTGAGGTTTGATACGAGCATCCGTAATGCAATGCATATTCTAAAAAAGCTAAATTGTCAGAGATTAATTACAGCCATACTCCCCTTTATTTATTTCACATATAGGCGTATTTTAGACTTTAATCGCGTGGATGTATACGGACCACAGAAGAACAGGATCGAGTCCCTAAGATGCCGCGTTCTGCCACTTATATAAGCAGAACTGAATGACGTTTTCCAGTGACGAGTGTTGCTCCTCGTGACATGTACACTGTCATTCATGCGCAAAATCGGGGGGGAATGCCCCTTTTAATAGGATCAAGCGTCCGAAACCACCGGCGCAGTCCTTCAAACTGAATGAAGCCACGCTGCCAACGAGCAGGGAGTTTATCAAATTGCTTGCTGCCTGTACGGCACTGACACGCAAACCAGCGATAATCCAAACGAGGTTTATCGCCGGCGTGTCTGGGCTCCTCGTTTTAAATCGAGTGTTGTGATGGCATCCGGGGAGGTCAGAGGTCGAGGCCTCCTCCCTCTGCAGCTGGGAAGATCTGGTGCCTTTCTCAGCTGGGTGAAGCTCGAGTCTCCGATGCCCTGCAGATAAGCTCACAAGCGAGGGATCATGACACTCATCTTCTCATTGCAGATGGCATTAGGATTATGTTGGCAGTGATTCATCACACAACCTTTTGTCTCCCGTTTTAAACAACAGCAGACAAACGCCTCGGATGACGTTTCCATGGTTCACCCGGGATGTCTCTTTACAAATTTATACTGCAAGTATTCAGGAATGTCACAATGCATGAACTACGGCACAAATAAATATAACTTTCAGAATCTACACTGCCGAGCTGGTAATAATGGCGTGTTTTTTTTTTTTATATACCAGGAAGACTAAAATCAATAGTGTTGCACAAAGTACAAACAGTAGCACTGCACAGATGGTCTGCCTCAACATCCTGTTTCGCAAACTACAAGACGATGCTGCAACATCAGCAAGGGAAACCCGATGTGTTGCTGCTCTCACAGTTTACAGTTGCAACCCCTTCCGGACCTCGTTCTTATTTTCCCGTGTACGTTATCGCAGCCGCGCCAAAGTCCGTTCAGAAACGAGGCGATTTTGAAAGCCGTTCGATCGCAACTGTCCGCGCTTGTCTTCACAATCACACTAACAACGTTTTACAAATCATTAGGTCCTGCTCTTTAATTCGGCAGGCGTCAATAAACGATATAACGTTTCCATCAGCAGTAAATCGTCATAACCCGGCCGGCTCGACTCGCCGTGCAAGTTTGGTTAATGTACAGTTTACTTTAACAGCGAGAGCCCTAAAACACGGAAGACGGGACGTTTGAACACAATTAAGCGGCGGACATGAATAACTTCCTTGCCGAATTGGTCCCTGTCGGTAACGGAGCTCGGCGGGTTCATCCGCCCCGTTACGGGATCAGCGCGAGCCAACGGGTACGGACGAAAACTTTAAATCGCGGTCTTTGGGAATGAAGTTCCGTACGTCACTGCCCGCTCGAGAGACAACGGCGCGTGTTAACGGTCATGTCCAGCTCGCATCATCAAAAAAAACCCAAAACGATTTAATCCCCGGCGGAGCGGAAGAGCGGGTAACGGGGGTCGTGTCAGCCGCGTCCGGGGGTATCCCTCCCGCCGTTGTACCGGTGGACGCGTAGGGTGAGAGCACCGGGGAAAGAGTCGCCGTCAAAAACCGCCGTCTCCATCCTTACCTTCCCGTGCTTTGAGCAGCACGGTGTTGGCCACGATGTTCTCCAGCTCCATGTCGATGCTGTGTGGGCTTCCAGCAGCAGCGGAACACCGAGCTCCTGGTCCCCGCCGGCGGCTTCGGTCACTGTTATCCTTCCCGAAACAACCGTCCGCCACCTCCTTCCACCGCCCAGCCGAGGAGGGAAAACAAAACAAATCAACCCTCCGTTTCTGCTTTGGCACAGTCCCGTCCGGTGACAATGTGCACTCCTCCTCCTCCTCCTCCTCCTCCTCCTCTTCTTCCTCCTCCCTTCATCTCTCCGCCCTGAAGCCGCTGTCACAGAGGAGAAATAAACGCAGACTTCTCACTCTGTTGCAAAAATATCATTAAATATCATACAGAACATGTGTGATTTATACCGGACAGACCTCTCACTCTGCTCCCATTTCCCGCCTCGTTTTTGAGCTCGCTCAACGAGGTGTTTTGCTTTTATCTGTCATAAAAACAACAACAACAACAACAACAACAACCTCAAAACACTGCAATTATCCAATTTAATTTATAACAGTTCATTTAAAATTTTTGTACCAATAGTAGTTGAACAAAATTGCTTTCATTTAAGGTCCTTAGTTATTGTCGAGCTTTAACTGAGTTTATCCTCCTGGGAGTCAAGGAAAAACATTTTATTGTACCCCTATTTAAATACCTTTAACATTTTAACCATTACTAACCGTTTATTACTTTTAGGCGACCATTTAATCCATTATTTAAGCTACTTGTTTATCACTTACAGCTAAACATTTAGGAATAATGTAACTGTTAATTACTCTAACCCTTTAAAGCTGTTAATTAGGCTACTTTAACTATTTAAAGCAATATTTTAAGCTTGGCTTATTCTACTTTTAGCTATGGTCACTTAATCCATTTCATAAATATCAATTTCAGCTAATTATTCGTTCTATTACTTTTAGCAAACTGCTTGTTAGTTGTACCCTCTGTATTTATTGATTGACTGCATCCCTATTCCTGATCAATCAATCTTGCCAACAAAAAATTTCAACAGCTTCATTATTTCCCAATGACTTAACAAAAATTCATCACATAATGAACCAATAGAAAAAAGAAAAAGGCTGTTGTTTGGTGTCGGTGGATGTGTCTGTCAGAATTGATGCACTAACGATCAGAAAATCAATAAATTATTGACTTCGCATCTGCTGCTCTGTGGCTTCTCTCTCATTGTGCAGAAAGTGTGTTGCGCATTTTGATGAAATCAGCACCACAGTGCATTAAAGGTGCATTAAGAAGGACGTTCACTGTTTTCTTATGCAGACTGATGATAGCAGCTCTCGCAGAGTGGATAGCGTCATTGACTGGCATCAGTGATTTCCGGGCCAAACATCCCCGTGGAGGTAATTCTCAACCTCAATCAAATTTCTCAGCTGCCAATTATTGAGGCTACAACTTTACTGTTTTGATTTACTCTCACTTTTCCACCGAAGCAGCGCGCTGTTGTTTTCGGTGCAAAACCTCTAAAACTCAATTTCCTGCTCAGCACCAAATAGCACCTCCTTACGTTCAGACGGACCGTCCGCGGGCCGTCAGAGTTTTAACGCACCTTCCGTCAACAAACTTAAAAGTTAACATATAAACTCATGCAAGATGTCTATGGAAAGGTAAGACTCTCATTACTGGATAAACCATTTTAATATCCATTAACCACAGCAGGTACAGTAAAGTCAAATATTGCCATAACTCACTAAAGCCTCATAACGCTCATAAAGCCTCTTAGTCCCACACTGACCACACTGTTGTTTAAAACTGCAGCCAATCACAAGCTACATTGGCGATGATTGACGCTTTGTATACCCAACGTATAGCCACGTGGATTTGCGGCAATTCTTCCGGCTTCCTGACTCCTTCGCTGCGTCAAGATAGTAATCCGCCACTCTCTTCCCGTGCGTACAGAAATGCGTTTGGATAACTAATTCGTAAGAGTTTTATCATGAAAACAATGCCAGATGGACCTTTTACAAACTTTATAGTGTGCATATGTTTTATTGTAAATAGTTTGAGCCATTCTTTTTTATATGGCCTAAATGATATTTTTCACCATACTATGTCTCCAAATCTCTCCAAATGGCATTTTCTTTAGAAACACCTGGAAATGCTCTCCGAAAAACATACCTCATAGCTTGGATGTTGCTTTGAATAACAGGCTTAAAAGTATGATTATATGATCCTGAATAGCAAAACATAGGATTTCCAGATCCAGATAATTCTGATCAAGATTAATTTTTTTTTTTAACCATGTGTCCCTGATCATCATCAGGATGATCCAAACTCCATATATATATATGTATATAGGAATTAACACATGAAAGTTATAGTAGCTTGTATTATTACAATATGTAAATACTGTAGACAATTTGTTATTTCCCCAGTGAAGGGAAATGAAGGAGGATGTGACTGCCTCAGCCTGATTCACTTTCGTGATTGTTGCACCAAATGAAGGGTGTGACTCTTTGTTCTTTCAGATTCATATCTCTGGTTGCCACGGTGTAAAACTCTCATGTTTTCAACCTCTTTCCTCGTTTCATTTTGTTTCTTCACCAGCGGCTTCACCTGTCTCTTTTCATCAGCCAGCTGCTTCTGGGTTTCTTCTAGTTCTTTGCCAAGTTTGATCCTCAATTTCTGCTCGTCTAAACACTTGGCTCTCTCTTTGCGAAACAGTTTGCTCTGCTCCTCTGCCCAGGTCTCCGCTTTGTGACGCTCAACGGTCAAATATTCATTCTAGTTTCTGAATTCTTTATTTTTTTGCATTTCTGTCTCCAGGTTGTTGGAGAGCTCTGTGAGGTACCTCGACCTGTTCGAGTAGAGCTTCCTTTTCTGGACATTCTCAGTGGTCTCAAAATATTTGAAACTCCTCTGTAAAAAATTATGTTACATTTCCGATATTTTGAGAAAATAAAAGCAAAAAAACATAAAAAAAAACATAATTATATATATATTTTTTTATTTCAGTTTCTTTATAAATTCAATCAAGAGGACATAAAGTTTAGATAAAAAAAGAAAAGAAACCTGCAGCCTCGGTTTGAGAGTCACCCTCAGAGTAATCAGAACTCATCTCCACTGATTAACGAGTGGTTAGAGGAGGCTGCGATTCATTGGACAACCTGGGAGTATTCTCATCTGCCAAACTAATTACAGCCGACCCAGCCACCTCTCCTCAGTATTTTTATGATTAAATTCTTCGTCCAAGGAATAAAACCCAGAAAAATTAGCTGATCCAACCATTCCTAATCCAAAAGACATGTTTGCTGTTTTCATGAAAACACTGATGATTTATCTTTGTCACTGCAGCACTGTTGGCATGTGCTTGCACTTGAATGTTTGCTCCTGTGAAAACGTTCCTTCTTGTCACTGCAGCGGTAAAAGGAACGAATGCACTCGTGAAACCCGAACAACAGGAGACCTTAAACATGAGCTGATCGGCTGAAGTTACATTTTTTTACTTTATTGGACCTCGAGCTTGTCGTTGCTCGGCCAGAGTCCAGCCTTAAAAGAGTATATTTTCAAGATGACTGACTTCATGAAAACATCCGGTTTGAACTGTTTCATCCCTCGGTCTCACTGGAAGGTGAGACATAAAAAAAAAAAAAAATGAAAAATGAAAACTGCAAGCAGTGATATGCGGAGGCCCTCGCACGCTGCACGTCGGGGATCCAGCAGGTCGGGGCCCCCGGCGCCGGGTCGCTTTTTGGCCGCCACGCTACAGGCACACCGATCGACGAAAACTAATTCTTATGATAACTTTTAATCCCAAACATGTTAAGAGTGCACAGACTAAATTTCAAATCTGTCCGACAAAATCCGAAGGAGGAGTTTGTTAAAGTACAACGTGTGAATCGCCAAAAAAATGGCAACTAAATTCAAAGTGGCGGACTTCCTGTTGAGTTGACGTAATGCTGCGTTGGAACTTTTTTTGTACGTCTCGGTGTGATACACATGTCCACCGAATTTCGTGCATGTAGCTAAATGGAGCCGCTGGGGAATCTATTTAAGGGGCGCTAGCGAGCCATTTCTTCACGCCCACTCACGACTCCACTGAAATACGAAATTTTTCGCCGGGAGAGATGTGTGTACCAACTTTCAGGAGTTTTTGAATATGATAAAGCCGCCAAAAATGCAGTTGTTTACGGAGAATCATAATAATCACTTGGATAACAACAGGGTTTTCGCACCATCGGTGCTCGAGCCCCAAAAAAAGAAAGTCTTAAAGTTTCACCGGGAGAGATCAACTCCAAAAATCAACAGGAGGAAAAAGTGCTGTAGAGGTGACGGATGATCAGAAATCAGCACCACAAACAGAAAGAAACATGAGAGGGAGGAGGACAACACAAGGTCCAACGTCCTCCAGAGGTTTAGAGTGTAAAAGGAGATGCAGCGGGGCCATCTAGTGGTGGAGGTGTGAACTGCAAGCTGAGTGCAGAGGATGAGGAGAGGAGGAAGAAGCCGCTACGAAGCTCAAACCAAACTGATACTTGTCGTATTGACCTGCAGTGATTCTCAACATGAACATTTTAAATAAAAAGGAAACACTGCAATCTTTAAGTTAAAGAACACAAGCCAACGGAATTTGATTTTTGACTTCATAACAAATTAGATCAATATTTGAAATGATCAAGACTGAATAAGTTTAATGTCTTGGTATATTTTTGCTTTAAATGGTGATGAGTTCAGTTTCCAAGGCTTAAAGTAGGCAATATGGAAAATATCAGGGCAGGTTATGGCATCTGACGGAGGACATATTTCAGTGTAACACCAGCTCTCTGAATTTTTATATAGCGTACTTCTACTCTAATGTTAGTTAGTCATTTGTTTTTTCTATAACTGGTGATTCTTTAATTAGATTGTATGCAACCATTACAGCATATTTTCAAATTAAAATTCGGTGAAGCCAACAGTTTAAGTTATATCTTACTTATCTCCTATTTTAGCGAGAAAACAGCCACAGCACCACCAGATATCGAAATCCTTTGTAATGTATTTTAGTGCAGTTTGTGTTGAACTTCAGATCTGTTGTGAATTGTCCACACAAGTTTAGTTTTGTCCGCAAAAAGATGACTCAGTTTGGTAGATAGATGCCGAGCTAATTGAACGAGTCACAGCTATTCTAACCCTCTTAACCACGTTATGTACAAAAAACTAAAGTAACATTACTGTTCTGTTTGCCATGACAAAAGGTTAGAAGACATTTTTTCTCTTATTGGACTGAAGGCAAACCTTATGTTACAGTAACTCGCTAGCTCCTCTTGTGGGGCAGAGTGGTATTGCATGGCAGAATGAGCCGCCTTTGTAAAAAACAGTGACTTAATTAACTTTAATATCAAGACAAACTTTCAACGTCTTTCAACCCAAGTTATTCCAGACAACAAAGGAAAACGGCTGTTTGTGCAACTACGCATGGGTTGCAACCCAGTTCAGTTTAAATATGTACAAGCATTGTCCTTGTTTTTAGAATTTCACCTTGAACTTGTCATCTGAAAAAGGGCTTTGGAGTTTTTCTTGTTTTTTAACCAAGTTATTCCAAGTTGAACCTGCTAATGGTTAAACTAATGCTTGCAGGTTTGTACACTCACGAGTGATGAGACAAACTGGCAAAATAAAATCAAGATTTTCCTATTTATTCACTAATTAAGCCTCATTTTACAGAATTGAATAATATTTCAGTTGTGTTGAATGCGACCTCAAAACATTCAGGATGCAGGTATAAATCAAACCAGGTCCCCGAACGCATCGTTAACACCATGGGTCAGCTGGTTTGTGTTTTGATGCCTCCCTTCAGGTGAACACACGCAGTCTCCAGAAGCTCCACACAAACACAGCTACTCTTATTGCCTCAGAGTTTTTATTTTTCTACAGGGATGTACAGCAAAAAGACGAACACTGTTGTTTGCTAATATCCAAAAAGGTCCTGAAAATCATTTCTAGCACACTTTTCGACAGGTATTAAAAACACACACACGCCTCCCGCCTCAGCCCGCCCCGCCTCTCACTCCCGTTTCCAGGAGGAACTAAACAACACATCATTAAAAAAAAAAAAAATGAAAAAAAAAAGTAATACAAAAACATTGTGGTATGTTTGCATTGGCACAGAACAAAAGCAGAAGGGCAGCAGACTTTTACAAATCAGAGTGAGGGTTTTAAGGTACTCAGAGCTCCAGATGTCAGGAAGCTTGTCGGGATTATTTTCTAATAAATTCGCCAAATTTAACGACCACTATCTATTACTGGATAGAATCCAGAATCTGCAAATATTTGCAGTTTATTTTAACCTGCTCACGAGCAATATTAACCCGCTGATATCACTTTCATTGCGCTTTGCACCAGATATAAGATAGAGCCCTTTAACTTTAAGATCAAATAACCACTTTTGGTGTAAAAAAAACCTTTGTTAAGAACCGATTAATTAAAAGTAGCAGAAAACACACAAAGTGAGAGTCATGAATTGAAAATCTTTGTAAAAACATGCAAATATTATTGACAAAAAATAGATTAAGTGATGGTCAAACATACCGCTGGTAGTTTTATCTATAACAAAGCATCGTATTTTATAAACCGATCCTGTTTTGTGTTTAAACTCAGAATCTGTACGGGAGTTACAGCTGTTGAATGAAGAAGGTTTTTAACTGAACTGCAGCATAAAATGACCGTAAATGTAATTATTCATGTACATGAGTTGCGGGAGTCACCGTGCTGAGTTTTATTCCACCTCAACACTGGACTCCAACTCTTTCCATGGTGCACGGGACCTTCCTTTCCTCTCAAACTTCACACCGTCAGTTGTTTAACGCAGGTTTTCTGATTAAAATTTCAAGCACACGCCGAGAAGTTTTCTCATTCCACAGAGTTGGCACGAAGAAAATCTGCTGCCGTGTTATTTTGTCGGGTGGTTCACTGCTGCTTTTAACCTGAAAAAAACTGTTTGATTCCACTAAGTTTGCATGTTATCGGGGAGGGGCTATCACTTTCCAATTTGTTTTGTAAAATTTGTGATGTGATAAATCCTGAGTGTCTGGTTTAAAACAAAGGCGTAAAAATATATATATTTGTAATTGTGTGGCCCAAATTTGCATCTAGCGTTTTGACCCCTCTTTCTGTGGGACAGCAAGGCTGGAAATTAAAAAAAAAAAAAAAAAAAAATCATCTTGCCTCTTCTTTCTCTAAAAAGAACCTGCTCCCACCGCCGTCCAAGAACTCCAAAATCTTTTAACCTTTGGAGAAACGTCAACAGATGAATAACAATCATAAAAATTGCTTTCTCACTGTGCACAAGCTAAAGGCTTCTTGCTCACTATCTTAAAGCCAAACTCTCCTAAAAAACTGGAAAAATATCTACAATATATTCATCTAGAGTAGATGCAGAAAACACTCCTTGTTTTTCTCGCGTAAACACACAAGTGGGACAAAAAAATAAGGACTTTTAGGGGCTCAGAATGGGGCGAGGGCTGATGGTAAAGCTGCAGTTCATCCACAAGGAGGCAGAAGAAGAAAGAAAAGTGCACTGAAGAAAAAGCAGTCAGATTCACAAGCCATTTAATCTTGAATTCAGTCTTAAAATCATACAAAAGGAGTGAAAAAGGAGCCACAGTTTGAATTTGAAGAGATTTTCAGCTCAGATGCACTAGAATAAATAAAATATCTCACCTTTATTTCCCCCAATAAAGTGACATCTAAATACAAGATTAACTGACTTGCAGAGGTGATTATTTTGGGGTAGGAAGGCAGAAGGAAGTAGGGAGGTGAAAAAGAGGTAAAAGAACAGAGTGAAGATATACATGGCAGCTGTATTGATCCACTGTATTAGTTTTATAGGGTGTTATTAAAGCACTACAGACTAAGCGTGTCGGCTGCCCGCCGCACACCGGCCTTCATTGTCTCTAATATGCAGCAGTGCGCTACGTTAACGTGTAATAAATCATGTACACAAACAGAATCCCCGCTCCCAGCTATTACATCTGCATAGCAAAAAAGAAAAGAAAGAAAAAAAACAAATAAATAAAATAACAAACACAGAAAAAAAAATTCCTTCCAAACCATCTTTAACGATAAATCAAACCCCGTCTTTTTTTTTTGTGTCTTTTTTTTTTTGTCGGTGGCTACTGTTTTTCTTTTCCTCTAAAAGATAATACAGAAGTAGTTTTGATGCAAGACTTGTTGTTGTTATTATTATTATGACTTTTTTTTTGTTTGTTTGCGTTTTGTTTTTTTAGAAAAAAAAAATCAGTTTTCTTCATGAAGCGCACTTCCTACTTCCTCTTGGTCCAATGGTGGCGTGGGATTGGCCGGTTAGTCATCGTCATCGTCGACCACGGGGTCCGTGTCCCAGCACGTAATGTCAATCTCTGAACACACAAACAACAGGTTTGTTTATTTGTTCGTTAATTTACACTATAAAACAGAACAAGTCGTGAATAAAATCTTTACGAGAACAAAGAGGGGTGACATAAAGACCGTTTCTGTTGCACACAAACACAAAAAAGGAATAACTTTTAATAGTAACTATGTTTTGTTTGAAGTCAGCAAAAAATGAAGCAGATGAAACCGAGATCATGCTGTTTCACAATAAAATGAATCAGAAATGGGAAGACTATGCCCGTTGATTCGAAACATTTGCAAAGGCAATGTTGTTGCTATTGACAGAAGAGTAACAGCTGTCCGATAATAATTGGATAAAAACAATACTCTGTTAGAAAAGAGATGATTATCAGGTGAGTCTGTAAAAGTGTAAAAACATTATGCTGAAAAATCAGGATTGGAAAAAGTGAAGGAAGTAAAATTGGGGGCAGTGTAGAATGTCTTTAAACTTCTATTTGCAGTAACTTTCTTGTATTTTCAGCAGAGTGTCCTACCTGGTGGCTTGTTATAAAAGACCGGGGTAGGTTTAGCCGAGGACTCCTCTGATTGGCCGAATTCATCCTCCTGTGATTGGCTGAAATAGCCCTCACTCGCCTAAAAGCGCCAACAAACAGAAGGAGAAAGAAAACAAGCATTAAAAGACAAAAAGACAAGAAAACTTGTTTCTGAAGGACAGCGTCAGCATCGACCCGTCTGACCTGTGTTCCTTCTTTCAGCAGTGTCTCCCCATTGGTCATCAGCAGCTGTCCATCCTCCAGCTGCTGCCTGTCCCCAGACGCGTGCTGCAGTGCATGCTGGTAGCTGAGGGTCATCTGGTCAGAGCCCATCACGTCCACTAGACTGGAGGGGTCGTCCTCGGCGACGGTGGCCGAGCAGAAAGTCCCGTCCATCATCTCATCGAAGCTGAGGAGGGGCTGAGGCCGGCCGGCGCCGGCGGCGGTGCTGGGCGGGACGTCTCCCATCAGGTCCACCAGATTGGAGGACTGGGCGGGCTTGGCGGGCGCGGTGGAGCTGCTGTCCCACAGGTCAACCAGACTGTCTGTCCCGGAGTCCCACGGAGAGAAGCCGGTGGAGTCGCGGGCCTGCGGGGCGACGCTCTGCACGGGCTTGGTGGGCGTCGACTCCTGGACCGGCGGCTTCTGCACCTGCTTTGGCACCGAATCTGGAGAAAACAAAGCAAAAGGCAGATTCCATGACAACGCCTACGTTTCTTCAGTTTTTTTTGTTTTTGTTTCTTACCCTGAAAATGTTTTTTTGTTTTGTCCGAAAAACATCTAAACGTTTCGATTAAAGCTTTTAGAGGTTTAGTTTACAAATTATTGTTGTTTCATTTTATTTGCGCTAAAAAACAAGAATGCTGGAGTGACAAAAAAAAAAAAAGAAGGGCAAAACGGGGTCGTTCCCCCTGAGGCTGAAAAATGTTAATGTTAAAAAAAAGTTAATGGGGAAGTTCCAAAAACTGCAGTTCTTCAAAAGCGAGTCGTTCCCAGTAGAACTCCATGATGTTAAAATGCCCAACTTTACAGCAGAAATAAACATCTTAACAACCTGGTAAAAAGAAAAAAGGTTTTGGTCTTGATAGCCAATTTCGCATTTCATGACAACTGTTTGGAGGGTGAATTTTTTTATAAAACTCACCCGTTTAAATTGCATTAAAGCTTAAATTTATGCATAATTAAGAGCGGTAGTGCTTTGAGCGACAGGTTGGTGCCGTCACAGTTGACGAGCTGCCTGCAGGTTTCAGTAACCAGGCTTCATTCGGCCCGCCTCAGCTCCACCCACGCGCCACCTCGCTGCCTAACGTTGGATCAGCCAGGAGGCGGAGTCAAGCAACGACCAGAGACACCTGGGACTGAACTTCAAAACCGCTCTTCGTGAAACCCGCGGGTGACGTCTACATGTACAGTTTATGATTTCACACTCACCCCACTCGTTTCTGCGGTCTTCCTCCTCCCGGCTGACGTCCTCTTTGATGGGCGTGGTGACTATTTTAGGAATGGGCGACACGGCGGCCATGTTGCGATCTGTGCTCGCTTCGTCGTCGTCGTCGTCGTCGTCCCCTAGAGGCACAGAGTGGCACAACGATAGGAAAAAAAACAAACAGTCGAAGAGGTACAATGCAGAAGATGTCTCATCACCAAAATCATCAAGCAGATGTGTTGAACTAACACAACATTTGCCGTTTGTTGTATAATATTAAATTAGTCTCTTAATGTGTCAGAATTCAAGAGTTCGTAACTTTTTTTTTTTTAAACTTCATTTCAGTTGAGAGGTTGTTTTTGATTAAAAAAAAATTACGATGCTGATAGGAGCTTGTGATGACGTGAAGCTCCGGAGTCACTTCCTGCATTAGTTCAACACATTCGACGTCGGACAAAATCACAGCGAACGGACGGGTACAGTCACCGCGGCCGGTTTCAGACCGCTTAACCGCCGCACAAATACTGACAAGCAATTCAAAAGCCCAGAGTTGCTCCCATGAATGGTTCCCCAAGACACAGTCACGATGATCCAGCGAAGCCATGAAACAGTAATCGGATATCCAGCGGACATCCGTTGGTATGCCGCCGACGCATACCAACACGCTGCGGGTGATGTCACAGCGATAACACGGACATCACACGACATCATGACGGACATCGTCACAGCGTCGGTTACGGTCGAGGGAATCACTTCCACAATGAAAACGACGATTATTTCTCAGATGTTTGATGAGTTCATGCTCGTCACAGTCGGACGTCCTGTTCAGAGGCCAGAACAAGAGTTCCCAACGACAGATGAAGAGCGATGGCGTCGCCGCGACAGGAAACAAACGGCCGACTGAGATGTGCGACCCCGTTATGAAACGACAAATCACATCCAGCTCGGCAGGCTCCTGCATGGGTGGGTTCTCCACATCACCAGCTGATCAAATGCCCGTATTCAGAGGAGAAGGACTTCCCGGCTGTTACATGAATAAGGACATCAAATAGAAAGTAAAACTTCCAGAAAAACTGGTGTAAGAAGTGTTTACCAAAACTAAATCTTTCACGGAGTGAAGAAACCAGTTTAGAAAAGTGTTTTCTTTTCTTTTTAAAAAAAAAGAAGGATTGGATTTAAATAGAACTACTTTTGTTGTCTGTGGATATAAACGGGGATGAATCTCCACCCAGCATGTTAATCTGCCATTGCAGCACTTACAAACATGCAAGAACAGACACTGACGATCATAATGGTGGTCTGCATGATTTTACCCGTTAACTCCATCATGTTTGATTCTGCCTGATCTCTCATCACATCCAGCCAGGCAGATAGTTTGATCTTCGATGCCCAGTTTTTGAGATAAAATGGAGGTGGTTTCTAACAGCGTGGAAAATTTCAACATCAACGTCTTTCTGGGAAATTAACAGTAAATGGATCCGTCGCTTTTAAATTTCATGACTTGCAGAAATAAGAACAGAACTAATTGGATGGATCGACACCACCGAAAGGTTTTAAGACGGTTTTAAGACGGTTGATCAGCCTCTTAGTTGTGACCACTGTTACGTAAGCGTTTGCAATTTCACCCTGGACCTGAAAACTGAAGCAGAGAGCGCCGCCAACTTTTGTGGGAACAGAAAGGAAAACGTTTCCCTCAGACACCTCAGAAGGTCACAGCAGAACTCAGTGTTGACAGCCCGACCCAGTTGGATAATTTCATGGTGCTCCTGACCCAACACACCTTCTTCGGTCTTCTCCCCCGTCTCGTTGCTTAATCGCAGTTGACTTTCTAAAGCGTTTTAAGGTCTCAGAGCTCTTGACTTTTGGGACATAATTTGACGTGCGCTCTCTGCTTAGCGAGTCCACAGTGAAATCACAAATGCTCACGTGCCACAAAAAACACGTTTAAATCAGGCGCTGAAGTCGATCAAGAGACATAACTTGGAATACTTATTCACAAAGTTATCGCTCCCACTTGATCCGTGTGCATCACTGTGCTGCACTCTGTTAATGTGCAACAGGAACGGACATTTTTAACCGCACCTCGATGATGCTGCACTGCAGTTGCGATTCTGCTCCGCTGGGCTCCATTTTCCAAAAGCGTAATTTGCAAATGCAATGTTTTTTTTGGGCTGTAGATTTAAGTTTTGGAAGTTTAAAGGTTCTCAAAGGACGATATGAAGGTCAGCCCATCTCAAAAGAAGAGTTGGTTGGCAGTATCTCGGGTGTAACAAACATGCTTGTAGTTAACCAGCTAAAACCTTAAAAAGAATCACCATTATGGTCTTTAACCTGAATGACAACTATGCCGAAGGCGAATATCCATATTCAATCAGACACAAGCCAACAAACTGCCATGACGACCGTCGGACGGCTCAATGACATCACACACTCATACGCAAACACTCACAAGGTTGGTCAGTCGGTCAGGATTAAATGGCCGCAGCAGGAGTGTGTGTGTGTTTTTTTTTTTTAGAGTGTGTGTGTGCAGAGCGGTGAAGCAGTCCCGGATCAGAGGCATGAGATCGAGGATCAGAAGAGGAGGAAGGTGATAGAAAACCAGTGAGATTCTGCAGTTGAAGAAACAGCTCTTTATCCCCGAGAGGAGTGAAATCACTTCAAACCAGAAACACATCAGGAAAATAAAACAGGAACACTGAGAAAAATAATTCAACATCAGCAGCCGACTGGACGACATCTAGAGGATGGAGGGGGGCACGACAGACTCAACATCTACCACACAAACCGACGAGCAGCTTTATGGTTTGCAGCCAGAAAGAATGTTTAACATTCAGGGCTCTATTTTAATGATCTGAGTGCACGGTCTAAAGCTCATGGTGGTGAAAGTGCTTTTATGAAGAGTCTAAATCCACTTCTGCCAGTTGAACAGCGGACGATCAGAGTGCAAAGGAAGGCTCAACGTTCGAAGGGGTTGGACCTGAGTTTTTATAAATCATTATCTGTGTGTTCAATCAGACTGCCATATCCAATCCCTGTAATAGCGAGGTGTGCTTGCACCTTGGTGCATTACTATTATAATGATAGATTTGCAGAGTAGAAGGAAAAGAACGCATGCAGATTGATCAGATTGATATTAACAATATGAACTGTTCACTTTGTAATCTTTTTACTTTTTGATCTTCTGCATGCTCGTGCTCCACTGAATGTCCTTCTGTGTGTAACAAGCAGCGTGTATGTGCACCGTTACTGTCTTAATCACGCATCCTTAAATCAACAGTCAAATACTGCGTCACTGACTGAAGATGTTTTTGTTGGTTAATCACTTTTGAGCTGCCTCAAGTCAGAAATGCACAAACAATGTGCCTCATCACGCTTCGTTTCGAGGTCAACCCGCCAACGGGCGCTCAGACTGGAGCAAATTTAGTATTTAAAATGGGCGATAAAATAAACACTGTGTCGGTCTGAAACGAGCAAAGACACTTACGTTGCACTTTGCGTCGCTTTGCACCAGGTGTAACGCAGAAAACAAGTCACCCGGATGAAACTTTTTCATCGCTGCTGCTTTGTATCACAAAGTGAATACAATAAACTGCGGTGGATATAAAGCACCACATGGTGACCTCAACAGGTGAAAACAGGTGAATTGTGGTGCGTTACTTTAGTACCGTCTCTTCGGTACTTTCCGACTTCCTCTCTGTGGCTTCCTGCTCCAAGCCAAATGAAAACTACTAAAGATGTGCATCTGAGACATATTTCTACTTTTAAAAAAGCTCAGTAACTTTCAAAAGCAGCCGGCGACTGTAGTTTATATCAAAAGTTACTCAAACAAGAGGAAGCTGTATTTTTCAGGGACTATTTTCGGCGGCGCATTAATCAACATTTGGTACTTAATTGTTGGTTTCAGTCTTTTCACAGGATTTGTTGACAAGTTCAAAAAAAACAACAACAGAATATAAGTCTGCTGCTTCTTCAAAATCAAACAATTCAAAAGTGAGAATCAGCTACTTTAAATGATGAAATGAGGTCAGAGGGAGGTGTTAGCTGTTGTCGGGTACCAGGGAGCGGAGGGTGGGGGCGGGGTTGGGGTGGTGACTTTGGTGGAGGGTGATGAGGGGTTTTTAGGGGTTGGTGTGCAGATGTGTGGGGTGTGAAGGAGTGTACGTGTGCTAAGTGCTAAAATTAGGTGCTGAACTTTAGATGATGGAAATGCATGTGGTCTGAAAAACTGACGAAAACAGATTTCAACTGTCCGTTCGTGGTCTCTCAAGACAGATGCTGCAGATGTTTCCTACTTCTTTTTAAAAAAAAATAAATTCAGTTTTTGATTTTTGGATTGGAAACAAAATACTTTAGATGGTCTACATACTTGTATTTAATAGTTGAAGTGTGGAAGAACTCGACCGTCACAGCTTCACAGTCATTCAAGCTGACCAAACGGTCACACTAATTTCCAATTAATGGAAATATTCAATATCAATATCAATATTTTTGTTCCAAATTCTCCCAGGAATGTTTGCAGCTTTAAAAAAAATAAGATAACTTTCGCAGTGCAGATTTAAATTTGAATGACTGAATTATAAAATCACTACATTAACACGTGTGTTGACCAGAAAGACAGCTCACATTACATCAATTTGATAAAAAAAATAAAAAAAAAATTGTATTGGTTTATAAAGCCAGTGGTCTTGTTTGTCTTTTGTTGTATGGACCTTCTGAAGCCTTCAGGTTTTCTGCAAGTGGCCTTTTAATTAATCCAAAAGTCAAAACAAAAACCCCACGGTGAGTTTTCCTTCACTTACAACAGTCCATGTCTCTGGAAGAAAAAGAGCCTTCCTGTAAACCTGAAGGCAGCAGAAAGAGTTAATATTTTTAAAGGCAAACTCAAAGACCTTGCTCTTAGTTTGGCCTTAAATTATTTTTTAATTGTCTATTTATATATACATTTTAGTTTATTTTAATTTGGAATATCCTTTTCTTCTGATTCAGTCTGACTGACTGATTTATTGATTAAATCACAAGCACACTAGTATCCCAATATCACGAGGTATTTACTCCTTTTGTGTTCATTGAACATCCCGTCCCGGTTTTCAGACCCTGGATCAGCTCTGGTTCTGGTCCAGAAGTCGGAAAAGGATTATTTTGTGTTTTTTTTTTTTTTTTTTTTCAGTCTGGCAGGATTTGGAGCAACGACACATAAGAAGCAAATGAATAAATAATGTCACGTAGACGTGAGGCTAATTAACGTGATTATTTCTGATTATTCATGATGACATGCGAGCATTACACCCCAAATATAGTGAAGACCAGGATACTAGTGCACATGTAAGCGTGTTCGGTGTTTTGAGAGACTCGTTGACCACATGCCGTTTCATCCTCTAACGTTCTCTTTTTGTTGTCGCCCATAATTGCGGGGAGGACTGACGTTCGACCAAGCGTCCGTCTTTTCCTCTTCACTTCTTCTTCTGCGGTTCACCGGTCATGTGTTGTACCTACCGGCTGCAGCGGCGGGCTGCGTCCGTGAGTGTGGCGGGGTGCGGAGGGGCGAGGCGCCCCGGGGTTGGGGAGTCGGACTGGGGCTGCTGGGACTGTGCTGCTGCCTCAAGAACGGGCTGTCCAAACGGCCTGGCGGTCAGGACGACAGACAGAAGCCACGCACGACCGGACACGAGGACACACACACACACACACACACACACACACACACACACACACAGAACAAGGACACGAAACGACGCGACATGACAGAGAAGAGCGAGGGAGACGGACGAGACGGAGGCAGACAGACAAAAACAAGAGAAGGAGGAAGAGTAGAAGGAAAAGAGGGAGAGGTCAGAGTCAGGACAAAAGATGTTCAGTCCCCAGAGGGAACGGAGAGGATTGTGGGAAAGGAAAAAGGAGTCCCGTAGAAACCCATGAAGAAGAAACGAGGAAGAAAAAGAGGATGATGAGGAGGAGAGAAATTTTTTTTTTTTTTTTTTTTTTTTTAAATCCACAAATTATCACATGAAGGAGAAATGAAGGATGACAAAAGAGCAGAGGAGTGGGTGTGATTCATGTAACGTGAGGATCGGTGAACACAAAAGAGCGGAGAGGTGGTAGAAGAAAAACCAGCGAGCAGAAGGGAAAGAAAAAAGAAGGAAAGAGAGGAGAAAGACAGAAAGAGAAGTGGTTAGTGTGGCTTTTAACACACCGACTGCAGACACCATGCAGTTAGAGGCAGAGATGAGAAGCTGACGGCACTGCGACGTGACGATTGCGAGGTACTCGAAGACAAATTCTAATTACAAAATGGTCCACCCGGACAAAGTGATTCGAGTACGACAGTGGCTACGTGAGACCTCCACGACAGAGTCGGCCCGTTCAAATACACGACGGGGCTGCGGTTTAGACTAAAAGCCGCTCCAGAGACCGAGAGGCCGGCTCTCGGAGCAAACGATTCAGGGAAAATACATCCGTATGCACGGCTGTAGTTCTTAAGACAGGTGTCGGAGTATGTTTTAAAAGAACATACATCGGTTTCTTTGTTTTGCTGCTGTTCGTGTCTTTCAGGACTGGCTGACTACTTCTTTCGAACTGAAAAATGGAGCTTGCGAAATGAATGATGTCCCATCGTTTTACAGCGGAAGTTACATCCTCGCCACTGAGATTGTGCTTCTCCGTTTTCAGCGAGGTCGCGGCAAACACTGCAGACAAACGACATACAACGATGTAGAAAAACACTACGTTTGAGGCTCGACAGCAGCCGGCCAACAGAGAGAGAAGATGGTTCTTTTTTTTACAGTTTCGCCTCCTTCATGTTGGGATTCCAGAAGAAAGACCTGAACTTTTTCAGGTGTTTCCTCTCGATCGAAACCTTTCAAGGATAAAAGAGCGTCTCTGAAATATTCAAGTTCAACAGAAGCTGCAGCTGAGGAGCGTTGAACGTGATGAACATTTTCTTAAAGTTGATGGTTAATGAATCGGATGAGATCCCTCCCTTTACTCCCCGGGTCGTCCTCAGCTGCTTCATCTCTTCATCACAACATATGTAGGACTGCGAATGGAAAGACGAAGCCTGAAATAAACCCGAATTATCCCTTTAACGGATGAGAGCTGTAGATTTAATTAACAGTAAGGCTCTTCCTTTAAGTCTTCTCTTCTTTTTTTAACTTCAATTGTCACATTTCTATTAAAAAAGCTTCTTTGGTTTCACAGATATTTCATCCCATTTCTTCCCAGTTTTACCTGAAAATAAACTGAACCCTGCAGATAAAGCAACAGGTGAGTTTTAAAATGTTTACCGGTCCTGTGGATGGAGACGGGCGAGGTGTCCACACTGATGGTCATGGCTCTCTCCTTCTGCTTGAAAAACTCTCGAGGGTTTCCTGACCGCTGAGCGATGATGGCCTTCGCCTCCTGGGAACACAAAATCACGCCGAATAATGACAGAATTTTGTTGTTTGTTGTTGTTTTGTTGTGAATGTTGTTCACGACCCCACTTTTTCCAATTTTTTGTGCAGTAAAATCTCTACACGTAGCCGCCGCTTTATATATTTAAGGTTTTATCGTCGTTCCCTCTGCAGTAGCTTAACGCTGTTTATGTGACCGTGTTATTTGCTCATCAATCTCACCTCTACCTCAGACTCCTTCTTGTCCAGGTTGAGTTCCTCGAGGCTCAGCTCTGCTGCCTGAGGAGAATAAAAACAGGTGAAGATGTAAAAAACAGGAACTGAAGGATTCCTATCAGGACCGTTTATTTAACCTCGGGGTGGAACATTTTACAATAACTCGAATCAGACATCCTGAAATAGACATGAAGAATTTTTCCAGGATATATTAGAAGTCCAGACTGTGAGAGCTTTCATACAAATGCAGGTAATGATCACAGGCTGCTGCCAGCAGGGGGAGACAGAGACTCTGTTCGTTTCGACATCACATGGTGCGAAGAAGCAGAGAGCAAAAACCAGGAGAGGCTGCTGCAGAAAAAATGAAAATGAAATCACAGTTGTAGAAAAATGGGCCTTCAGTCTGAGTCCTTTCATTTCAATGTAACTGCTCCTAGTTGGTGAAACAGTTTTAGATATTTTCTTGTTGAAAAGAAGCAACAAAAATTGTATTTATTGTTTTTTCTATTTGTCTTTTTTTTTTAATATTGAATATTCTATATCAAGACATTTTTCGTGCTTTCTTTAGTGCCAGTTAAATATCCTCCTGTGCAGCTCAGACATGCTGTCACGGTTCAGTCGTTAAAAAAACCCGAGTGCAATCCAGACAGATATTCCTTAATTAGGAAGATAATTTAGCAAACAGCTGCATTCAAATATAAATCTTTGGACAAACATTTCCATCCCTCCGTGGTTCCTGAAGGCATCACCTAGACACCTACGGAGCCGACTCATCTGTCCTTGAAATGATTTTTTTTATTATTTTGATTTCATCCTGATGCTCACTTCGGTAACGTTTCCTGAGGTTCCTCCAGTGAGGCAGCCGGACCGCTGCGTGTTAATGAACTCGCCACGAGGTTTATAAGATGTTCGGAAGTCGAGCTGAAACGCCGCGGATGTGGCGCGACGCAGCGGGCGGCCGTTTGCGGGACGCTCCGATGGCTTTCACGCGCTCTCGTGAAAAATAAACACGCTCGGACGGAGTTGAATCACTCTCCTGAGAAACACAAAATGATTTCGTTCCAGTGTGGCAGCACGACTCCGGCACGGAGGCGAGAGGATGACGTCGTCATGGTTATCTGGAAGGGAAGCGATGCTTTTGATGGACAGCAGGGATAAAAAAAAAAAAAAAAAAAAGCGGGATCGAAGCGTGTCACTTCATTTGCTGCCATGAATAATAACTGGAAGGAGTGTCTTGTGATTTTAATCAAAAGTACATCAGGGGTGGTGTTAGTAAGTTCAGGCTGGAGTCGGACGATTGATTCGGGATTACCGATTTCGCATAGCGACACTTACGATGGTGGCCTGGCTCCGCAACCTCTCGCTGGCTTCCTCTTCGTCCAGCATCTTCTTCCTGTTCACACAAACACACACAGATTAGTTCGTCGTTCCTGAAATAGGACGTTTTTACAAAAGGTTCTTCTTCCTGTTAAAACAGTTTTGTTTTTTTCATTCATGCTGGAGGAAGTTTTTCTTCCTATTAAAACTGAGTTTTTTTTTCCCTCCCAGCTGTTGCTCACATGGGATTTGTTGGGTTGCTTAAGTGCCCAGAGGTATCTTATGTTATGATTTGGTGTAACAAACAAAAAAAAATGTGGAATCCCTATACACCGCTCCACTGCCTCCGGCGTCTGGGCGAGGTGAGGTCCTGTGCAATCTCCTACATCCATCTGGGACATCAATACATCCTTTCCTACTCCTAATGATCTCTCGTTATTGAATTTAGTTTTATCGTTGTGAGTGTTTTGCGTGTTCGCTGCCCACCTGTGATCCTCGATCTGCTGCTCCCTCTCGCGGTACCTCTTCTCTCGGTTCTCCTGCTCTTTCCTCTCCAGCTCCATCCGCTCCTCCTCGAAGCGCTGCCGCTCCTGCGCCTGCTTCTTCTTCTCCTCCTCCTTCCTCAGCTCCTCCTCGCGCTGGAGACCAAACGCAAACAGACGAGACACCGACATGTTGAATGTCTCCGACGGAGGGCTGCGGCGACCGCTCAGTGGTACCGCAGCCTGAAGCGGGTTTGCAGGTTTTAATTCATCCAGAGTAAATGCATCATTTATGAATGCTTTTGGGTTGCCAGGTTGTGTTAAATCCTCCTTCATCGAACAACCTGCGGCTCCATGAAACAGGCTGTCATTTTGTGTTTGGTTTGAGCGTTCAACTCAACTCTTCTACCCAACTCCACATGTAACTGGGATTCACATTAACTATTTATATTCAACAGTAATCATATATAAAGGAATACGCTGACTGTACGAAATAGCCTGGCTCATGAAGCCACGTAAGACGGTAAACCGCTTATTGTACTTTGGAGTTTTTTTTGTTTTTTTTTGAAGGAATTAAACACACGAGAGGAAATCGGTTTATTTGTGAGTATTAGGTGGATTTTCGTTGTCGTTGTATCCAGGCTAGCTGTTCCCTCCCGTTTACAGTCTTTATGCTAAGCTAAGCTAAGCTGCTGTAGCTTCATTTTCGGTGTACAGATGTGAGAGGTGTCAGTCCTCTCCTCTACCACAGCCTACTGATCCACCTGCTTCTGTCGTTGAACTTTTCCTTTGCAATGACGGGTTATTGACAGCAATTCAGTAAAAAAAATTTAAAAAAATAACACCACCCAAATTGTAATAAACCCTTTTAATCCCCTCGTTTTTTAATTTTTTTTTTAATAATAAACCCAGATTAAACTGTTTCCCTTTAATTCCCGTGTCCAGCATTTCCTCTTCTTCATCATCCTCCTCACCCTCCCTCCTCTCCTCTCCTCTAACAACCTACCTTGGCCTGCTCCCAAAACTCCTCTCGATTGATTTTCTTCATCTCCACCTCTGCGTTGGTCTTCTCGTAAACTGTGCCCTGGATCAGGAGAGAGTTAGAGAGAAATCCGGTTTCTTCAGGAGAGTCGGAGCATGTTAGCGACTGTATTCTGTGTATAAATGACCTTCGCAGGTGAGAAGTTTACTTCTTGTTCCTCGGTAAGAAACACCGTCATCTCATGTGAATTCTCAGTGTGCTTTAAAATTCTTTTCCAGTCTTATAAATTTCACTGTAACTGAGGGAGGTTGTGTAATACACCCGTCAGTCCACTAGAGGATACCGTGTTTTTTTTGTTTTTGTTTTTGTTTCTTGTGTGGGCTTTAAAAACAACTAAGCTGCCTTCGAGCTAAGCATCCAAATCCACGTTGTTAAGAGTCTGGAAGAGATCACAGTTTGGCCAAAAATGAGTAGTTTTACACGCGTCACGTAACGACTCGGCTCCCTGCTTCGCCGTAACCCGACATCCTTTCGGACTCCAGTTTCCAAAGTTGCTGAGACGGTTTTACTGTGGGGAGATACCGGGTTAAACGTCTCTCTTCGTACCACATCTGCGTGCTCTTCGTCTCGGGTCTTCAGGCGGCTCAGCACGGGGCTCGCCACCACCACCGCCGCCGCCGCCGCCACCGTCCCGTTGGTCAGCCGCTGCCCGATGGCTGACGGGTCGATGTCCTCCAGGCTGCTGGCGTTGACGGTGACCTCCACTCCCTGGAGACGGAGAACAGAGAGGGAGAGAGAGAGAGAGAGAAATGTGAGGATACAGAAGATATCTGTGGAGAGGTTTGGATTAATCACAGGAAAATATGAATAATAGCTGCGCTTCAAGTTTCCAGCTTGAACACTGTTTATTAAGGAGCACCGTGATAGTTGGAAACGTGGCATCAGAACTGGGTGAGAGCGTCAGAAGTCAGATTGGTGGTGGTGGTGGTGGTGGGGAGGGGGGGGGGGGGGGGCACGGAGAGCTAAAACATTTGGTGGAAACTGGATCAGTTTAATCCCACAGTGATCACACCAACAGCAGATCAATACAACAGGCTTTGCTCACCGAGAGATAGAAGAGCAGCTTCATTACAGATACAGAATTTACTGAATAAAAACTCCGATCAGCAAAAGTCCCGACAAAGAGAAAGCTGCTCAGTCGTGATCTCAGAGGACGAGTAGCAACTCTAAGAAGGGGAAACAAGGACAAACACTTGGAAATGATCTGGATCAGTTTGGACCGGACGCCTGCAGAGAATCGACTCCACCCTGAACATTTATGATGAAAGCCAAACATTCCCAAACGCCACAAGAAACTCTTTGTAGTCACATCATGCTGGGATAAAATGGGTTCTCGGGTCGGGACAGACCGCTGGACTTTAAGCAGTGTCTGAAATTCACGGACATTTTTTTTTTTTTACTGGTCTTCACACCTGGTCTTTTAATATTTGGACAACTTTGTATAGATGTGATCTGTAATATCCATAATGTCCCACTGATCACATAATAAACTACTGGTGTTCATGTCAGTAAGGACCATCGGGACTCTCTGGTTACATCGGTGCTTCTATTACCGATGTCACAGGGACATAAATCTGCTTACATCCTCGCGTCAAGGAGACTCAACGTCCTTCAGAGGACCAAAAAAAAAAAGAAGAAAACACAAAGTCCCCACGATGTTTGAATTTTCATGAAATCTTTGAGTGTGAACTTGGTTTAAGATTCAGTCGAGTCTCCATGAAATTAATCTCAAACAGTGTGACGTCCTGGATGGAAAACACGGCTGTGTATGTATATGTGTGTGTGTGTGTGTGTGTGTGTGTGTGTGTGTGTGTGTGTGCGTGTTCCCCAAAAGGGTCATTTAAAACCCCTGTTGGTGTGATAAAGTCGACGGTGTGTGGGAGAGAGAACTGCCACTTGAGGATAATGACACTTCAACACGCACGGTGCGCACACACAAAAACACACACGATCCCACACACATGCGCGCGCACACACGCTTAGCTGTTATGCAAAAGATATATATAAATAAAACATGATCTCTGCTTTAATCTCAATCTTTTTATCTTCTCTATAAATCCAGAAAGTACACACTCAGCCAGGTGTGCAGGTGTGAATACACGCACGCGTACACACACACACGCACACGCACACACACACACACACACACTCGTCCTTCCTCTTTGATCCTCCTACATGTTTTCATGTGCTTGCAGCTTATTTTCCCACAGAGAGAGTCGGTTGAAAACATTCAAACATTCTGTACATGATTTACAATTTACGAAGCCGATTATGACACAAACATGATTTTCTGCTCGCAGATCTCAGCTCACACACGTTTTGCCGAGATCACTTTGTCAGATCACCAGCCGTCTTTCCGGAGTCACGACTGAACCGAGGTGGAAGCGAGACCTCCTGAATGAAATTACACAACTCGGTGAGTTTCGTACCAGTGACGGCGTTGCCTTTTCGAGATGTCAAAACGTTCAGAGGCTTTTCCTGCTGTGGACCGACTGAGCGCAGCGATGCGTAGCGAGCGGAGGGGAGCTGCGGCCGTAATGAGTAAGCGTTCAAAGTCACGCTGATTTATCAACATCAGCACCCGAGTCCCCCGTGTTCCAGTGACCACCTCCGCTTAACCGACTGAGCTCCTCTGTGACTTCTTTCTGTTTTCTGTTCTTTCTGAAAATCGCAAATGTGCTCACAAAAAAACAAAAACATGTAACTCAGGTGCTGATGTCGATCGAGCAATTTAACTTGGAGGACTTACCCATGAAAGTTGTAGCGTCCCCTCTGCTCTGGGTGAACTTCACGATTAAAAACATTTGAACCTTTTAAGAAAATGATTTGGGGGTTTTGCACTCAAGTCTTTGACCCAAATCTGAGTCAAAGCCAGTGTGCAGCAGCAGCGGGTTTAAATTACACCTCAGGTGTGATTAGACTAAACCGAAGGTGCAGCTTCTGAGGACACAGAAGTGAGGTTTACGGCTGTACGAGCGGCTTGTAACGGCAAACAAATGTTGATCGTTTGTGTGCGTACCTGCTCGTTATTTATGGTTTTTAATTATGGGATTATGTAAAAGCACGATGTTGGGTCTGACCTGGAAGAAGTCTGCGATGGTGGCGACGTGGCTGGCACAGGCACACTTCCTGGCGTCCGGCACGTCTTCCCCGACCTGAAAAAGAGAGAAAGCTGGAGTTATAAAAGAAGAATGTAAGAAAGGAGGGAGTGGAGAAAAGTGGGATGAGGGATTTCTTCGCTGCTGTCTCATAACTTTTAATCCAAATTCACTAATTACTTTTCTTCCAGACGACCACAGTCCAGGACGGTTTCCTGTCTCGTTTTTTTTTTTTTTTTTTTTGAGTCTCATTAGGAGCTTCTGTTCAGCCGTGCTCGGGTTATTGAAACAGTCGTATTATAAGAGGCTGGATGTGATTCAGTAATCACAGCTCATTCAAACCGGCACAATGCAAACGCAGCGAGCAGCAATTACAGAGGAAAACGGCTCCATCTCTTCCGAATTCATAGCAAATTATCCCCCCAATAACAACATGTTATCTGTGTGCGAGATGAAAGAGGGGAAATTAGAAATATAAGCTTGAATGCTTTTGCAGTGTATTTTAGGAAGTGTTGTAGCACTCGTAGTCCAGTTTTTGGCCTTTTTTGTTTTGTTTTTTTGGGCCCATCGTGAAACAGTCTGGTTGCTCTTCAGGCTGTTAAAGTTGCTCTGTTACATTATGATGGACTCCTATGGCTCCTCTCCCAGTCTCATCTGACCACCATATGTCTTTTTCTTTCTCCACTTGCTGCATTAATTATCAGGCCTTTTTGTTTTTCCTTTTTACCTCTTCAACTCTGGGGGAAAAAAAAAAAAATCAAATTCAAATCAAGGCAGCAACTCAAGTTCATTTCTAGGAGACGGGGGCTGTTTGAATCGACCTCTCTCTCACTCTGTCATCATGCAGCTCCTGCTGTTGTCAGGTTCACAAAGTAAGACATTCATCTCCAGGCTCTCCGATGGATTAAAAATGCTCTCAGCACACTCAGCAGCACAAATTATTCATTTCTCCCCCATTACATTTCCTTTTCATCACGAAATCAAATGGCGGACACATTTCTCTGCCGTGTTTCACTCGTGGTGACGAGACTCCTGTTTCCTTCCCTCCGTTTGACCTCTACAGGACCTTCAATGTCACAAGGTTTCAGTTTTTACAACATCAGGTTGAAATGTCCTCGTTGAGGAGAGAAAGTCCGCATCCTGACCTGCTGTCACAGCAAAACCACAAAAGTCCACACGTTGAGTCGCTCCCACAACACAATCCCATGAAAATCAGTGCCTCTCAAGACAAAAATGTGCGTATTCTCAAAGTAAGCAGGAAGCAGGAAGTCTTTCCTCTTCCTGTTCCATTTATACCGCTTGCAAAAAAAAGAAAAGAAGAATTGGTTGGTCACCACGGTGTGAAAGTTTTGAACGATCGCTGTGACGTCGTCTCGCGTACGAGTTTGTTTTTTCATCTTTTTGAAGAAGCTGTTTGTTTTTTTCTCCGATTAGCCACACAGAGAGATTATAAAAGGAACTTCTTTTTTTTTTTTTTTTTTTTTCTGGATGCCGATGGGATCCGACGCGATCACACAATTTTTCCGCCAAATAAAGTTCAAACAGTTGTGGATGTGCCACTTTAGAGACTTTTGTGTCACATAGTTGTTTCTCTCTGCTTTTCTCGCTGGGTTTGAAGTGGATGAAGCTCAACGGGAAACAGCGTTTAAATCAGAATCTGATGACAGTTTGTGGGCTGTTTGGTCGTCGTCAGTATAATCCTATAATCAATCATGAAGCAGAGGAGTTGAGTTTTAGACTGCTGAACTCTTAATTCAAATGTTTTATTGTTGAATCTTTTCTTGTGATTCCTTAAATCATTTTCTAATCCAGGGACAGATGTCACGAACTATACTTTTTTAAGTATTGTTAATGTAAAATAAAGTAGTTGTCGTAGTTGTACCGAGAGGGAAACAAAAATGAAACAATACAGTCAAAATAAACTGCGAGAGGACAAAGCTTCAAATCCAGAAAAGAGCGTACTCTGTGAAAGATGTGTGCGTAAATGCAAAAAAAATGGATAACAATAAGAGAAAGGATGGCTTCATCATGAGTGAAGGTTAAGATTAGCAATTACTTAGCCAAGGTAGAAAAAAACATGAGCATCAACTATAATTAATTCAGATTTTAATGCACTGCTGGGCAAAGACGTGGAGTGACCCAAATTGCTTCATTAAATCTAGGGAGACCTGCTCGGGTTGTTTTTTTTCTCTTTTCTGTTAAAGGTGGTTACATATATGCAACTGATAATCAGTGTAATATGATCAGGATGCAAAGTGAATATACATAGATTTTAATGCACCACATTTTGTAGCTGAAATTTTATTTTTGAACTTTTCTTTACATTATGTTCTGTTTCCTGTCAATCAACTCAGACTCACGAGAAGAAAAGAAAATCTCTCTGGGGAAATAAACCCTGCAGAACTTATTTCTCCGCAACAGTGACACTGAAGCCAGTAGCTGTTGTAAGCCTCATTGCCTGCAGGTGGCGCCAAAGGAAAGTTGTTACTTCCTCTGCCTGCAGATGGCGCCGTCATCGCGTCCACGGCTGCAGCTCCGGACTGAACCTCGTTCCAGGTCCTTCACGTCAGCTAAAGCTGCTAAATCCAAAATGTGCTCTGACCCTTAATGTCTCTGATATTCTCCTTTACTAGGGTGAAAGACATTTTGATGTGTGTGTGATGCCCCGTGGGGGGCGCGCGGCGTTACGTCCCCCCCCCCCCCCACCCCGCCTCTAACCCAGAGACTCACCCAGTTGATGAGGATGTATCGTGGCAGAGCGGCAGAGGGCTCCTTCAGGCTGCAGAAGCCGTACATCACCCGGCCGATGTCAAAGGTCAGCGTGATCTCTGCCAGGCCACCTCCTGCATCACAGAACAACACGCTCCGTTACCATCCCATAGTGACCAAGTGAAAACACGTTTTCAAAACTCTCTGCAAAGTTACTCGAAGTTAAACAGTGTTCAGACTTTTAGTTTGGTACTCACCCGTCAAAATAAAAACTGATTGACGGTTAAATGTTTGGATTTAATCACTCATCTGCAACTTTTAGACAATCAGTTTATAAATTATAATGTGTTTAATGTGACAGATTACTGCTGAAACACACAAATATCCCTCTCTAGGGATTAATAAAGTGTTATCCCGTAAAAAATAAATAAATTATAAAATCAATATTCTGTTACTCAACTTCCAATTTTTGCAATTTGACCATAAAGTATTCACATAAAACTCCAAACACATACTTTTACTTTACACTTCAAACACGATCGACGTTGATTTCCTTGTCATACTTCCAAATTCTACTTTATATTTTAAATGCAGGACTTTTACTTGCAGTGGAGTCATTTTACGGAGTTGCATTGCAGAACAGAATCTGCCTTCCAGGCTGTTCGTTTTATGCGTCGCATTATGACCCTGTTGTCGACGTATCTGTTTCTTTACACAGCTACAGATACAGTATGTATACACACACACATACACATTTGTATACACCACACATGCAAATACACAAACATGACTGTGATCTACTGGCTCTGATCCAAAGCGGCAGGCAGATTCCTCAGAGGTTTACGGTGCCGATGCACAAGCTGTTTCCTTTCAGCTGCTGCTGAAATATTCACGTTTCTCAGGAAAAGCTGCAGACGTGAAGGAAACTAAAACCACTGCGGGCATAACGAGGCAATCCTCCCCCTTTTTTTTTTTTTTTTTAAAGGCCCAATTGGTTCATTGAGGATATCTGGTATCGAGCATGTAGAAAAGTCAGTCTTACAAAGAGAATCATTTTGGATCTACTTATTAAAAGCCCCGGTTTAAATGGAAAGCTGGATTTGTCTCCAGTTTTGTAACTGCGCCTTTCTGTATTTTATTTATTTATTTATTTATTTTTTTTTAGGAAAAACTGGGTCAGTTTAAATGTTAGTTGCCACTTAATGTTTAAATGTATTTTAAACTATTCAGAGATTTTAAGATTTTTGATTAGAATCTGCATTTGGTTTCCAGTCCAAGTCTCCTATCGTGTGTGCCTGCGCCCCACGTCCTAGGTGACAGTTCATCGGTCCGTACTGGTCACGTGACCACAGCTGATTTGTAGCTGATGACGGCCTGACCTGCGTCGTCATGAGTTCTCACTGTGATTGAACAGCCACGACCGATTAAAGGCTTCTTAATTAATCGCCCTCTCAATCACATGTTGCAGTTTCCGTGACAAGCAAATTCAAGGACGCAGCGACTGTACCTGTGCGTGTGAATCAAACATACAGGAGTATCGTGAATCTGTAACGACCGCGTGGCGCATCATTACCGGCGGTGATCATGAAGCCGTCTCTCTGATGGCTCCGTAACAATCAGGAGACAAAGAACGTGATTGTTGGTTTTTTTTGTTGGTTTTTTTTTTACCACCGAAGCAGCAGCTTCAGAGCTGCAGAGCTCATCACATTTACATTGTCTGAGCGCCCACACGTGACGTTAAAATGTTCGCGCGGTGGCCGTTTTCATTAAAACACAGACATTAAAACGGTAATAACGTCACACCCGAAATGATAGGACTGGTGGTGGAGTTTTTTTTTTTTTTTCAGGAAGGGAAGTTAAAATAAGAAAAACAACTTTACCTCCAGATGATGCCAGCGTCAAGTCGTTAGTTTCATCCTCATATGTGTACAAGGCCCTGTTAAAAAGACAAGAGAGGCAGAGAGTGTTAATTAGACATAAAAATAAACACGGCGCCATTTCATCATTCGCAACGTTGCAGCGTCATGTGCTGAAAGTGTTGAGAATGTGCGATTCAGTCACTGTTAGGTTTTTATTTATTTTTCTCTTTTATTAGATCCTGTCAGAAGAGACAGACGGGAAATCTGGTTAAATAACGCGGGGGAATGACCGACAGCAAACATTGTACTAAATACCATCAGTCTGTCAGCATGCTGGCGTCTAAAGTCTAAAGTCTAAAGTAAAGACTCAGAGATGAGAGTAGACTTGTTTTTGAAACGCCTGACACATATTTGGCAGACACTTGATTTACAAAGCAATTTAAGCCCAGTTCAGACCGAAGATTTAACGACAGCTGTTTTAGAACGGAAAAGTGACAGCGGGCGTAAACGGGCCCGTTTCTCTCACCAGTTTTTATAACGTCTGGCCCGTCATCGCTTTCAACAGCCAATCAGCTCGTAGCAAAGTCAGCCGGTGGCGTCACTAACAATCTGCCGGACGGTTTAAACGTTTGGTACTAGAAGAAAGAGAAGGCGACCACCTCATCTGAGGAACAGCCGCGTCTGAATGACACGACGCTAAACGATGGAGTTGCCATGGAAACAAACGAAAGAAATTGACAAAAACCATTGGAGATCTCCTGCCTGAACTTCATGGCATAAGTTGTTTGTATAAATCCGCTCGGTATTCTGTTGAAGCTCCAAATTCTCGACCATCTAGTTTGTTCTGAGTAAGTTTATTAAACCGCTGAATAAACAAGACGTTGATGTCATCAAAAACTCCAAGCGCACCCATCTCTCTCTCACACACACACACACACACACACACACACACACACACACACACACACACACACACACACTTGTTTTACTATCCCAATGGGGACCCTCGTTGACATCATGTTTTCCCGTACTCAAACCTTAACCATCGCAACTAAATGTCGAGCCGTCACCTTAAGTCAAAGTTAAACCAATCTTTGTCCCCGCGGTGTCTCCAAGTCCCCACCTGGACATCAGAACAAGCACACAGACACACACGTTGCAGCCATTTTCCTTCAGTTTGAACTCTGTCTGCCTCTCACATGAACTCACATCTACAGTAGATGGAGGTGCAGTGCACACACATATGTACTGATTTACAGCTTAGTCTGCATCTCTACAATGAAACTGTTTGACCTCCTGTTAAAACCGTCTGGTAAAACAAAAACAAAAAAATACATTAATCTGCAATATTAATCAACAATAAAACAAGGCAATAAACGTGAAGTCACACTGAAGTCCCCACAAGGGTGGAATTTGCACACTACAGTTTGTCTCGACGGTGGCGCCATAGCATTCACAGTGGCCACTTGCGGTACTGCAACAACAACAACAAAAAAAAGAAAATTTAGACTCTTATTCTTGGGTAGTGAAATCTATAACAGAAAATCATATTTCATATATCCATCAGGAGAGTTAAAGCCAGGAAGCCCAATAATTATAATGTCAGCTGTAGGTAGGCGCTGCTGTTCTCTGTGAGCCTGTACTCTTTACCTACTGTCAAATTGGTACCATTAAAATTAGCCGAATTAGCGACAGTGTTTGTATACTTGCCACGGATGTACAGATAATTATCCCTGGATTAGTGTGGCACTGAATAAATGTTAAAATGTGAGGCAACTTCTAAAACATCTCTTCTAAGCATATTTTTGGACATTAATTTGAGTTTATTTCCTTCGAGTCCTGTTGGACATTCATCTCTATTCCAGAGCAGGTCTTTTAAAGTCAAGGTCAGACGAGCTAAATAACCAAGAAATATTAAAGGGGGATGCAGCTGAAGAGCTTTCAAACATGGCAGCATTGAAATCTTCTTTCAGTTCTTTAATATCAAACCTGATGTCCTTCGATTTCTTAGTAATCTGTTACTGAAGCAGGAAATAAAACTCTCTCCAGATGCACGAAAAGGTATTTATGGTGTTCATTGTGGAAGTGGAAACCCAACAGGAGCTATTGAAATAGATTTTTCTACATATTAAATGCTTGGCGGGATTGAGGTTGGAGAAATTACCTTTTAATCTATCGGGGTTAAAAGAGGAGATTATAACCTGGAGAGCAGCGCACTGTGGATTATTGAAGATTATTATTATTGAAAAAAACGGACATAAAAATCTCAAAACTCAAATCAGCACAAAAGCTCAGAGGTGCTGTTGACGATTACACGCAGATAAACTCTGGGTTCAGGTAAAACAGTTTGAAACGATCTCTGCTGAGAAGGATCTGCGTGTTTGATAATGTCCATCATCATTCAATTTATTCACTAGGATGATTTTGGAGTCATTTTCTGACGTTTTTTTTTGTCATGTTTTTAATTTTTACAAAAAAGTTTCCAGCTCACCCTCCATTTTATTTGTAATTGTGTAGTTGAATTTAAGAATTCATTTTAAAACTATTGATAATTGTTATTTCATCATTTCTAACTTTAAATTTCTATTATTTGTCTGTTTATCTTATTCTGTTTCTTGCATGTGAGAAAATTTAACATGTAAAGTTGGATTCATTTGATGCCTTTGTTTGTTTGTGTGTGTGTTAGTGTGTTACAGTGTGTATATATGTGTGCGTGTGTGTGTGTGTGTGTGTGTGTGTGTGTGTGTGTGTGGCGGGGATTACCAGCCGGATTTGGTCCAGATGACCTCACGCTGTTTCAGCCTGAAGCTTCAGTCTGGCCACCGCCTGACTTTCTGCTGACCTCAGCCTGCCTCGTTTCTGCCAAGTCACTCTCGGATTCTTCTCTCTTTCTCTTTCTCTTTCTCTTTCTCTCTGCGAGTTAATGCCGCATCGTATTTTTTATGCTCGTATCACATCACCAGAATTCCCTCCTCTCTGCTCAGCTCTATTTAATATTCCATTTTCATTTTCATTCTTGACTTTGCTCAGAGAATAACAGGTTGTGTTTCATGTCTTGCATCCAAATTGAATCACGCTGGGATAAAAATCACTCCAGAACATATTTGAGCTGTAACGCTGGTTGATGGTACCAACTTTGAATTTGAACTCTGGAGTCCAAAGCCGGAAGAACATGTTTTTCATCAGAATCCATTCAGCTCCAGATTATTCCACTTAAGGGAAACCGTACACTTCTCATCTTCGCTGTACTGTACATTTAAATAAATCGCATCCCATAACGAGACTTTTCTCAAATCTGGTTTCTGTCATATTAAGTAGGCTTCCTCTTATTCCACTGACGTGTTTGGCAGCTGCTCTGAATAAAGTAATTGTGGAGGCAGCCGCAGACGTCTGATCAGAAATTGTAGGCTACGTAAGAACGTTGAAGGATTGTTCCTTCCTTTAACTGTGGGATTTATAATCGTCTGTTTCAAACCAGTAAATCAGTTCTTCTGTAGTAAACCGTACTGACTGATAACCCAAGGGCCTCTGTTCTCACGCAAGACCCAATACATCTCCACCCCGTGGTTTTTTTTATATACCATACATCATATCATATATGTAATCCCTTTGTGACGTCCCCCGTCGTTTTTTTTTCGAAATCTCCAGTCTCTCATTTTGACCGTCACCATGTTGGATTTGGTTTTTGGGCACCAGAAGAAGTTGACGTTTTTTGAATGGGAGTCTTTTCTTTTTTTAGAGCCAGCCCCTGGTGGACCTCTTTGGTATTGCGCTTTGAGGCACTTCCGCATCGGCCTCACTTACACAGTCTACGGTCTACATAGTCACCTCCCAACAAATCCTGGTAAACAACAGGCAGACTACTTCTACTACTACAGATATAGATAGTAGCATCGAAGCAAGAATCCTGGCGGCAGAAACAAACAGGGTGAAGGCAGGAAATAAAAGAGATGACAGATAATAAAGACAATAGGGCTTAAAGAATAATGGAAGAAAAGGGGGTGACAAAGAAAAATAGGAAGTGTTTAAGATTGAGAGAGTGATAAAGAGAGAATGAGTCGCTCTATAAATAATTCTCTTTAAAGCAGACAGCTGTTTATTATTCATATAAAGCCCTCATGACCTAGAAACAGCACGGTGTGTGTCGTGTGAGCACAGCTGAGCGAGGAAGAGGAGGAAGAGGAGGAAAAAAAGAAGATGCATGTTTGACAAAGAGTTTTGTCACAGGATGGAGAAGGAGACAAAGGGAGGACAAAAAGGACAAGAGGAGAGCGAGAGGAAGAAGCAACCAGCAGCTGGAGGATAGAAGATGAGAGGAATAATGAGTGATTGAAGAGGACTCAGTTAATCAGCGGATCAGATTCGGTTCATCATCACTGAGGTTCGTCTGTAAATCTGAGTGTCCAATCAGAACAAAGCTCTCGTTTCACACACAGTAATTTAGATCACTGCAATTCCTTATTCATATTCAAGTGAAAGTGTGAAGGACACGTCGTTCTTTAACATTTTATAACAGCGCTAAAGTAAAGGAAACCAATTTTTCTTTATAATCCAGCCTGAACAGGGAGTGCAGCAACGTCTATAAACAAAATCCGGAGTTAATGTCTGGATACGCAGACCGTCGTGTGAATCCTGATGCAGCAATTCAATATGACATAATGTGTGTTGGTCGTGTGATTTACACACAGCAGCAACAAGCCGGGTGAAAGCGACCGTATCTTAGTGTTGTTGCTGTTTAGGAACGAAAGAAATTAAGACGTCATTATTGTATTTTTTACTGAATATTTGAAAGCAAACTGTAACGTTCACACTGACATATCAAAATATAACACAATGAAATGAATAATAATACTCTTTCAGTACTTTGTTGTATCGTCAAAAACGATCGTTACACCAAATCAATGGCGACCAGGCTGCAACGCGAGACGTTCGCCCGCCATCGGGAGCAACTCGGTGTCTTGCTCGAGGGCACTTTGACATGTAGACAGGAGGAACGGGGGATCGAACCCCAAACCTCAAGGTTAGTGGGCCACAGACGCCCACAATAAACCCCAAAATATTCAAAACATAATGCGATCACTGTCACACAAGAACACAGGAAATACGCTTTACAATATATAGCTTATATAAATTCCTTTGTGTGTGTGTGTGTGTGTGTGTGTGTGTGTGTGTGTGTGTCTGTGCTGCCTTAGGTGTGCAGAAGACCTGTTTTCTGTACAGTGTGCTAACAAAACAGTAACCCGGTCATTTATATCAGCCATTGTATTCAGATTGCTCGGTTCCAGCAGCGGAGGCCTGATGTAATACTTCACCTACACAGTGTTATAATTAAACAGCCCAGAAAAAGCTCGGAGAGTTCACAGCTCCATTATTCACAGATTGAGATGATTTCATGTTTGTTTCTACATTTCTGCTTTCCTATTGTTCTCCTTCTTCCCGTAGTCTCTGAGCCACACAGGAAATAAATCATACTCGTTTCACTTTCTGATCATTACAACAACAGGAGTATTAACGGGGAGAAGCGACGGAGTTATTTTCGGCTGACGGTTGATTAACACTGAGTCAGTCGCGAAAAAAACAAAATAGCACAAATTGTCGGGACCACGAGGCGACGACTGGATCTGAAATGCTGACGACAGTCTGCGGAGGATAAATAAACAGGATCGGTTTACAGGAACGGGACGGACCGGGACTGATTAAACAAGTCTGTGACGCAGTTTCCACAAACACAGGATCAGGTAAACTCAACACAACTGCAGTTGGGAAATGTATTGTTTTAAAAGGGAGCTCATCCTGGGGTCATGACTAAACAACCAGCAGCTCTGAGCAGGAAAAGGAAAAGTAGCTGCAAAGATGGCGGCTCTCACAAGCTTACCGACCGTGGCGCTGTTTAAAAAAAAACAAAAAACGGTTGCTACGACCATCCAGCAAACCCACCCCCCACCTCCAACAGACACACACAAACCCCTACTGGGAGTGTCACCATGGCAACCGGGCAACATCCCACATCGTTATCTCGGTAACAGCAGTTTGTGACCCGAGGGGAGCGACGATAGGAAATGAGGGGGGAGGGGTGAGGGTGGAGGGGAGGAGGAGCTGAAGGAGACCTGAAGGGCAAAAAAACACACACACACACACACACACACACACACACACACACACACACACCAGGTGAGCAGGCAAAGTGTGTGTGTGTGTGTGTGTGTGTGTGTGTGTGTGTGTGTGTGTGTGTGTGTGTGTGTGCGCGTGCGCGTGTGTGTGTGTGTGTGTGTGTGTGTGTGTGTGTGTGTGTGCGTGTGTTGCAATGATCCATCTGGACTCCACAACTTCAAAAGAGGGATGTGCCCTGACGCACCGAGCCGGCTGCAGACTTTCCTTCTTACGGGAAGCGACAGCAGGGTGAGGATACGCGCGAGGTCAAAGTTCATGACACACAAACAGGCTTATCCACGTCGCTGCACTTACAGACTCCACGACTGTTAGCGTAACGGTACGCACACAAAGAATAGAATCGAGCGCACGAGACTCAACACTGAGAAACTAAACTGTCACCCGGTTTATAAAAATCATCACCGAGTTCGGTCGAACGCAGAAGTCCTCACCTTAACGTTTCCTACAACTTAATCCGAAGCCCTGCCGTGCTCTCTTTGCCGAAAGGGAGTTCAACACGTTATACAACAAAGCCTGGAAACCACAGGAGACCCAACGCCCAGCTGGGAGGTTAGCTGGAAGGTCAGCAGAGGTCGTTGCAGCGGCGCTTTTCTTTCAAACGAGATCCTTCGAGTTTCAATGAATCGACTATATAAATATATAATACGACAACTCGCTTTAAAAATGAGTAAGAACTGGAGTAGTAAGTTGGAAATTAGACAATTAGACAAAAAGAAATTCAGGACATCCTCTTTATCAAATCGGTTTTACATTTAACAGCTGCAAGCATGCATGAAGCGCATCCGTTGCTGTGACAACTTGCTGAAAATCAATTTGCAGAGGTCAGAGAGGCTTTAGGAGGACCGCAGAACAAGGCCGTGAAGCTGTTCAGAGTTCCTGAAAGGCTCCGGCTCGGTGCCGAAGGCGTCCTCGGGCCGCGCGGAGACGCGTCGCCAGACGGCTGATGTTACGAATCCTGCCGAGAAGCTCCGAGCGTCTCTGGGCTGCCGTCAGCTCGCAGACCGACTCGGAGAAGATGAAGCATGGGAAAGAAGGCCGACTGGCTCGTTTCGAGAAGAAGAAACAAAAATGAGGCATGGAAGTGGAGTAAGCAGTTCATTCTGAAAACAAAGAGTGAGAGAAGGAAAGGATGGTGCGGCCACGTGATGAGGCCGCAGCGGGTCGCCTCGTTTTCCTTCGATAATCTGCCATGCTTCCATGTCAAAAGATGAGGATTTTGCAATGAGACCAAACTATTCCTGCGAAACCATGAAGTTTGTCTCATGACGAACGGAATGTGTGAAAATCGAGCGATAAAATACAGACTGTCGCTTTCGTGATTCTTTATTTGTCTGATTTCAAAAGCGAAGCAGGCCTTGTTCCCCCAACAAACACCAAAAAAAAAAAAAAAAAAATCCAATATTTCTCCTGGTGTTTTTTTTTTTTTTTTTTTTTTTTTAATGGCCGGAGGGAAAATAAAAAAAATATATGTGCGGTTGGAGAGAAAGACAGAACAGAGAGACTGTAAATACCGCGAAGACAGAAGCAGGCAGACGGAGACGGGACGGAGAGAACGACGGGGGATGATTAAGTACGCTGGCAGCGCCTGTTAGTCCTGCGGTCGGGATTTATGCGGCAAGAAACCTACACGGTGACTTAATGCGAGAAGAATGAGGCGGACGGACGCGAGGACGAGGAATTCATGCTTCAGAGGGAGTGAAGGAAAGAAATCTGCGCGCCGACCTGATGAATGAGACGACGGCCGGGATGGGAGAAATAAGATGGATGATGGGTGGATGTGCTCGCGCCACCACGAGGCTGTAATCCTCTTCGCATACCACATTATTGGACGGAGAAACAATGAGAAACGGCTCCGCATTAACTTCGACCGGGCTCTCCGAAACAAACGGACCGCTAATGTGAGCAGAGTTTGTGAAGTACGTGACTCCACTTAAGCATAAATCCAGCGGTGTCTGCGTATTGGCTCACTCGGGCTTTTTTCTCTGAAGCTAAAGGCTGCTTGAAGCTTCGAGGCTTTCCCATTTCACAGAACGAAATTGCCCACTCACTGGCACACAAAAAAAACAAAAAAACAAGAGGAAAAAGCTCCTGAAAGAATCAGTTTAATCCTGGTGAAAAAGTGACACAAAGGGAGAAAAGATAAGAGGACAAAGGAAGTAAATGGAAAAGCAACTTTTCTCTAAAACTATCTGTCGATTTCAGCTTCTTGCACCCATCCCCCTCTTTTTAAAAAAAAACGTATTTCAACCCTTTCACAGTTCTTTGAGTTTTCTTTGAACAGCTCTTGACTCTGGACACTTCAGTGAAACTGCTCTCGCAGTTATAGTTCCTGAGTCTCTCCTGATGTTTCAGCCCACCGTGATGTCACCCGTTGGTTTTTGAACTGCTGTTTTGAAGCCTCCAGTCTGGCATTTTGTCTGTCTCCATCTCCAGACACGCCCCCAAACATATCTCTCTTTGAGGCCTAATATCTAAAGAATTATGGAATTATGTCCAGAAGAATCATCAGAACATTTATTAAAAGGAGTGAATTTAAATAATGACACCATAATGACTGGTGGAAAAAAATTTACCGACTTTGTATTTCATGAGAGAAGTTGACGCTTTTTGAATGGGACTCTGTTGGAGCTAGAGGTTTTTTGGAGCCAACCCCTAGTGGCCCTCAGTGGTACTGCACTTTAAGGCACGAGCTTCACTTTTCAGACCATGAGGTTTTAGGCAGTACGACATCTGATGTTTGCTACTGGTCATTTCTTATTCATCTTTTCAGACACCCAAGAAAAAAAATGCAGGCTGAAATGACCAAATCAAGAAGTATTAATAAACATAAACAAGATTATGAATCTGATCAGGTTCCAGTGTGAAAAATCACCGGAGCTTTGTATGCAGCTGTAGTTTTATAGTTGCCTTTCTGGAAAGTATTTCAGAGACAAAAAAAAAAGCCTGCTGATATAAACTGGAATCAATTCAAACACACGGAGGCCAATATATATATATTTCAAAAACATTCCTTCCCAGACATAGATAATTCTGCTCTAAGGGAGGTTATCCGGCGGTCACATCTCACAGAATAACTGTTGACGTTTTGACACGTATGCCTTCAACCAGCAACACGGAGGGCAGCGAGGTGAAAAAAATCTAGAAGCTAATCTGAGAACAGATGAGGCCCGAATGCTGAATCAAGCTTCCTAAATAAAAAAAAAAACCACTGCAGAAAAAATATGCAGAAGCAGCTTACTGTCCTCAGGTGTCTTAATTCAGCTGAAAAATATACAGTATTTGTACAGCAAAAACAAACCCAAGCATCTGGATACCAGTCAGGAAATCGAGCAAAAAAAAAACCTTTCCAAACTGAGTCCCTCCAGTGTGGCAGTCAAAGTGCAGCTGAAACATGAAACCGGGCCGAGTTTTTCTTCTGCATCTCACAGAGTTCACGTCCGTCATCCAGAATTCACCGACATCTACAATTGCACCTCACATCCGAAACAAATCCTGCACGGCTCGTAATGGATTCACCAGATGGAAAACTATCTCACCAAAACAGCTGCCGCTGAGGCGCCGAAATTGCAGAGGGAACGTTTTCCATCAATACCCAAGAATTCGGTGAGCAAACCAGCGCTCGCCCGAACTGGCCGTCTCCGCATCGGGCAGCGGGCTCTTTGTGGTGCCAAGATTGGAGAGTTTTGTCTCAATCAGCAGTTGTTTTGTGTTATTTGAAAGAGCTGAGAAAACCCGAACGAGGGCTGGCACAAATCCCTGAAACTCTCAGACGGACAAAAGTGTAAAGATAATTTCCCAAAATACTAATCTGAATTTGGCAACAACTGCAAAAACTCAAAAGACAACAGAAAAGCTGGAACCTCGCCACGGACGACAGTAACAAGATTTTCATTCGTGAGCCTAAATAAGAACGATCTTCTAAAAAAAAAAAAATGAGACACAGCTGTTAAATTCGAAAGGAAACAAAACAGAGAAGTTAAATGGTATAGACAAAGTGACCAAGAAAAAAGGGAAATTGGATTCAGTCCCTCAACAGTAGCTTTCATTTCTCCTCTGGGCGGAAAACATTTCAGGTGTCCATGATGTGATCATATTGAAGTGAAAGTAGAGAAGAGAAATATGGAAGATTATGAAGTCCCGAGAGAAGACGAGCTTAGCCCGAAACCCAAACTTTTTTTGTGGATAAAACTATTATACCTCCCTGGAATTTAATTTATAACCTCGTTCCTCTTAGTGGAGGCGCAGACAAAATACAAGAACTGCTGTAAATAAAACAGACAACAAAGGAAATGTTCCCAGGGGGGCACTAAAAAGTGATGCACACGTGTTCTTCTAATAACCTGCGTTCCGAATCGCATGCTATTTCTTTTTACATTTAGTACAGCGATTTGGAACGAATTCGCTTCCTTTGAATTCTTCTTCTTCTTCTTCATCTTCTTCTTCCTTTTTTGGGCGAAGCATCAGCGCCACCAACCGTCTCGCCGGCTCAGTCGATGCATTGCCGTGCAAAGGATTGTGGGTCGGAAGAGCCGGAGTAGCACGCTGGCCTGCAGACTGCAGAATATGACCGGATGTAGTCGAACATCCTGGTACTTTTGGCATCCTACGTTTAACATACTAAGTATTGGGACATACTAGATCTTTTTCCGGCCTACTAAATAGTCTGGTAGTGCGGATGCTGGTACACGGGGGTAGTTATTGATTCATGAAGTGAAACTTCAGTCACATCATGAGTTACAAACTATTGCAACAAGTGTGTCCCTCACTTCGGAAACATTTCCATTGTCGTGTGTGTCTTTTGTGTATTTTTTTGTGTTTTAGTGCGAAGGGTCTTAAATGTTCAGTGAAAACAAGCAAGAGAGGTCGTCCGCGTTTCACTGTAGACAGAAATGCGTTTTGCTTGTCCTGGAAAGTCATCGAACGCCTTCGCGGAGCGACAGAGTTGCAGAAGGACAGGACCGTCAAAACAACCTCAGCTGGGGCCCAAAGTCTGTCACAGGGACTTAGTCAGCAGGACGGGAGGTTCTTTTTTGCCTGTTCTGAGCCCTGAGGACACACACACAAACACACACACATCCGCACACTCACACACACACACACACACACACACACACCACCATCACCACCATCACCACCACTCCTTCCTGGGTCCTTGAACATTCACCCTAATCAGCTCTCGAGGGACAAGAACGAAGGTTTAGGACTGTGTGTGTGTGTGTGTGTGTGTGTGTGTGTGTGTGTGTGTGTGTGTGTGTGTGCGTGTGTGTGTGTGTGTGTGTGTGTGTGTGTGTGTGTGTCTCCCAGGACTGAGGTCTGGTTGACTCAGCAGGACAGACAGCTTACACACATACATACACACAGACACACACACACACACACACACACACACACACGTCACTGTTCCTCTGAATATGTGACAGAGACACTGCATTGTTTCCAGGATTTCAGCGAGCATTCAACACTGAAAAATGTTAAAGTGCTTCAGGGAGGAGGGAAGACACAGGTCCATTATTTCACCCTTCCCCCCCAAAAAAAGTAAATATATCCTGACAGATGAGTTTAAATTATCTGTTGAAGATTCAACTGGAGGCTGAGCAGTAAGACTCTTTCCATCCAGCGCTGTAAGTAATCCATCATGTGGATTTGGAAACAGGTAGCGGTGCCGGAAAGATGCCCGAGGCAAAAATGTGGATGTTGATGCTCGTGAGAAATTAATGAGGAACTGTTTCGAAGACGGAGCTGGCCCAAAAAAAATAGGGTTTTCAGAAAAACTAAAAAGACTACTTCTGACATCTCTTAGCTCATTTTTTTATATACAAAATAATATTGCAAAGTCAAAGGACAAATCTACATTCAGAGAGTATGTTTATAGTCTGATTTTCTGTTTTCTTTACTGATTGCAGATAAATCCGTGTTTGTTTTTTTGGAGGTTATGCGGCCCAGACGGGTCGTTCCTGCCCCGGCGGCCTTCACAGCCCGCTTTGTGTGCTGGACGGGGTGACAATGGACTTCCTGTGGCTGCAGAGTCGCCGTCTCCTCTCTGCACCAATCAGATCTGGGCACCGGCCGACACAGCGTCCAGCACAATGTTGGGCCGTCGCCACGAGAGCAAAGTGTAAACATGAGAGCAAACAGAGAGCGTTTGGACGTTTAACGGGGACCCGGCGGTCTGCGGAGATAACCGAGGCCTCCGAAAACAAACCGAGGAGCCTTTTATATTCTCAGACATCTTCTCGGAGCGGATTCTGCAGCCCGCTGCAACCGGAGCTACCGTGATAGTCCAAGTTATGGCAAAGTAAAGAGAAACGCCAGTCCATCGTTACTAAAACGCATTAAAGGTCCAGAAAATACACATTTACTTTTACCACTGTGTAAAATTGACATTTAAAATGCTACGTGGTGAAAAACATTCCTTCTTTCCTCTCGCGGTTACACCTTCAACAAAGTGTGGAGACACCCGGGACACATGACGTGTTCTCCAAACACCTCCTCTGGTACTTTACCAGCATGGAAACCAAAGCAAAAGTCACAACTTGACTTTATATGATAATTGACTGAACTGTGTAATTTGAAATGTCCACTTCGTTTGGACAGATTCAGGTTTCCCTTTTTGTTTCTCTATCGCCAGTTAAATCAAATGAATATATCATATTCCCTGTTCAAATGTAATTCAACAGAGGAAAAAAAAAAAAACGATTTTTTTTTTTTTTTTTTTTTTTTTTTTTTTTTTAATAAGTTTGATTCCTGAAACGGGGTTTCAAATATTTTACTTGTTTACTTTTCTTGTGTTTTCACTTCTGATATTAAAACCATCGGTGACACCGGACGCCTGCGGTGTTGCTGCAGGACGCTGACCGATGAGCCACAGTGCTGCAGTCAGATGCCAAACATCATTCCTGACATTCCTGCGCAGTTTTCCTGGCGGGCGACGCCACACACACACACACACACACACACACACACATGCACATGCACGCGCACACACACACACACACACACACACACATACACACACACACACGCACACACACACACCGTTGCAACTCCCCTGTTTACTCAGGTAATCTACGGTAATGGTTTCCATCTGGAAATATGATTTAACAAGCAAAACCAACGTCATCTACGTGGAAAGAAGATAGTCAGAATAATAGTTATAATAGTTATTACAGTGTTCCACCATCGTTCAGGTATTTTACTTTAATTTTGTGTATTGCAGTACAATTTAACTAATAGATCATTTATATTTGCTGTCCACATTAACAGAGAGAAAACCAATGGAACTAATGCAATTAACACAAATATAGGTTCAAAGTGCAATAAACAATAATTACCTCCTGCTTGCGTAAAGCGGTGTGTTGTACCCGTTAAAAGCGGGCGTCAGCGTTCTGTTATGAAAGGACAACAGCTGGAATGCGTTGATGTGATTGTACAACACTCCTGAACTAATTAAAATTGTTCATTATTATTATCATTATTATAATTAATGGCATTGTCGTCGCTGCTTTTTGCTGTTCTCATTATTATTGAGAAACGCTGCTAATTTCCTCTCCAGTATGTCGTCAGTTCCACGGTCTGAGATTGTTTTTTTTTTCCTTTTAGTTTTTTTTAAGCGTATGAATGCAGATGCTGTAACTTTTGGTTTAAAGGTTTTATCTTTCACAGGTCAAAGTTTTTCCATACTTTTCTTAATTTTAAACCCAATAACATATCAGTTCATCTCTCGATACTTTCTGGCTTCCTTACACGCTGCATGTTTTCGGCTAAAAGAAAAATAATATTCTTTAAACAGCTGTCGTTTTTAGCGAATGGGTTTTGAATTCCTTCGAACGAATTAGTGTCATGAAGTGCAACAGTGGGGCTCTCTGATAGTTTTTTTTTAGTTTTTTTTTTTTTTTATACTTTTTTAAGACAAATGGAGGTGTGAGTAATGACATTTATCAGGCATTGACATAGTAGTTTGTGGGTTTCGGTCTTTATAGTTTTTTGTTTTTTTTATGATAAAAAAAAAAATACGAGGAGTTTTCAATCAGACGTCTTAATTCCCGTCTCTGTTCATTCAGACGCTGCCGGCTCATCTGGCCGTGTGTAGTAGCCTCGAACAGAGATGTCTGTGTGGTGGAGGCTGAGCTTAAAACAAAAAGAGAGCATTTCAAATGATAACACACACACACACACACACACACACACACACACACACACACACACAGACCCTTTGTGAGCTGCGATCGAGCTGCCGTTTCTGATGGAGGGTCGGTGTGGGCTGTCAGCCAGAGGAGCCTTTCATCCTCCCTCCCTCCCTCCCTCTCTCTCTCTCTCTCTCTCCTACAGGAACCCTTCGTCTCTCTCTTTGTCTCACACACTCCATTTTTTCCTGCCACTCTACATCTCCATCCCCTCCTGACTCCGCCTCCCCCTTCATCTAATTTCCGGTGCGAATGTGAGGACGGACGGCGACGTGCCAAAAGTGTTCCGCACACCACAACATCATGCACAAACACACACACACACACACACACACACACACACACACACACACACACACACACACACACACACACACACATCACACATCACACATACCCCCCTCCTCCCCCCACACCCCCTACACACACAGAGGAAACGCTTTCACACCGATGCTGAACGTGAAGTAGGTCAGATCACATGAACATGTTCACACGGTGCAGCGGGAGGGAAAATTAAAGTGCATTTGAATGAACATATCTCAACGTGTGGATGTTTAACTGGAGCGAGAGGAAGGAATGAAAAAGACATCCAGAACCTTCGATTCCCCCCCCCCCCCCCCCCCCCCCCCGAGTTTCCCCTATAAAAAGGATTTCTTGGTCAAATGGATAAACTGAAAAACACGTTTATGTCCGACACGAGACACAAGCGCTCCACTGAGGGGAGTTTTATTTATAGAAAAGTAGAGCCAGAAGCTTCTTTAAATTTCTAACAGCACATTTGCATTTGAAAGGCCTCTTTTCTTTCTGGTTTCCTTTCTACCCTTAATAAAGGGATGTCAGTCAGTCGGTTGCTCCGTTAGTTCGGTTCAGACTAAAATATCTCAACAGCTACGTGATGGATTATTTAACTTTCGTGATACTCTGGCTTTTTTCTAAAGCGCCTCTGTGAGGCTGACATTTTGGGGTGTCACTGAAACGTCTCTACAACTATCGGATGGATTATAAACTATAATCCGGTTGCCAACAGGACAAAAAAGATTTTGTCTTCATTGCTAATTAACAAATGTCGGCATGCCACTTTCTTGAGACATCTGAATAATTTATCATATTATTGAAACTGATTATAAATATTGAACTATTGCTTTTGAAAAAAATACCACCATCAGGCTGCTAAATGAACCCAGCAGCAAGAGAAGGCTTCAGCCACAGTTTGATCTGTTTTTAGAGTTTAGACAGACGACGTCATCTGGATCGCCCCCTGGTGGGCTACAAACTCCGCCTCTTACCTTTTAGTTGTTTTTTTAGTTAAAAAAAAAAAAAGTGCACATTAAATACACTTTTAACAAATATAGTTTCTTTATGGCTCACCTCTGTTCAGGAATTGTACCTACAAGTTAAACAATTGTTCCTTTAAATAAAAACGGAGGTCTTTGCTAAAGTCAGCAGCCATCGAGTCGTTTTGTTCCAGGTTGACCGAGCTGATTCTTCTCCAGAGTGATTTGCAGTAGAAACAACACAGTTTACTTCAACTTGGAAACAAATCTGTTTCCTGCAGTTGTAAATATTCCTGAGTTCACCTGCAGACACACAAGTTCAATCAGGTCGGCCTTTTCTGTTCAGAGATTTCTTATTTCCAGGTAATTTTTTTGAAGACAATCTGCACGGGTCCATTTTGATCCGTGACCCGACCGTGAAAGCCCTGACAACTGCATTAACTTCCTGTCCTCTCCTTCCTTCTGCGAAACCACCCGGTCAGATGACGTCATGCTCCAGCGAGCTACTGCAACCTTCACGCATACACAATGGGAATTTGCAGAGCGCACACACACTTTCACACACTATCACCAGCGTGATCTCATCCGCAAACACAAAAGACGACCAAAACCTCACTTTGAAAGGACGGGGTTTTTTTAAGCAGTCTGAGTCTGAGAGAAGGAATGTTAGTTCCTAAAAGTTGATCTTCTTGGTGGCCTGAAGGGTTTTACTATAAAGTGCGTGTGTGTGTGTGTGTGTGTGTGTGTGTGTGTGTGTGTGTGTGTGTGTTCCTGCTTGATAGTTTGATTTGTGTCATTTGTCCTATTTGCCAAAATGAAACGTCTGCTATCCCGTGGGAAATCTCAGTGAGTGACAAATGGAAATTTAAGAGCAACTTTGTACTGAAGAGAAACACTAGAACCGGTAAAAAAAGAGGACATTTGGACTTTTGTAGAAAGACACGTTGATATTAAAGAGAAGATATTGGGAGCACTGCTTTGCTATCTGCAGTATCTTAATCATTTTAAATGAAACCCAACAAGACATAACGTCGGAGTTGCTGTTTTTGTACCACAAATCTGGAATCCGGATTCTTTTTTTTTTTTATCCTCAACTACAGCCGTGTTTTATTTTCTTAACTACTCCAACGGTCAAATCATTAAATTGCATCCACACTTAGGTAGTTTACCTTAAAAAGTCATTCTTTCAAAACCTTTTTAAGACTTTAAGACCGGAGCACTTTTGTGAATATTACTGTGATGCCAGACATGTATTATATTCAAGCATCGGTCCACTAACGGACTCCCTGGTGGTCGTGATATAACATGCTTCTGATATGATTTTACTGGAAACTCGATCATCACTTCGGAGCAGCAAATAAATCAGAGTTTTTTTTCTAAATATAAACCCACGAGCATCTGGAGAAAACTAAAACTGTGTTAGTCTTGCACATGTGTGCCTGAAGGATGAATACAGCTGCTATGCATGAGTTCATGGATGACAAATGTGTGTGTGTGGGAGGTAGCTACATATGGAAAACAGAGGAGGTGGAATGAATAAAGGAGATCATTTTACATGGATGACATGTGTCCTAACACCTTTTTCGTTCATTATTAAAGGGGAACTTCGGTATTTTGCAACCTGGACCTTATTTTTCCACCCAGTTAGGGTCTAAATGGGAACAATAACTTTTGAAATCAGTCTAGTGTGGATTGAGAGTGCTTCAGATGGCAGCCACAAAACAGCCTGCAGTGTAATACCACTGCATGTCGTCCCTGTGCGTCCACTAAAAGTGTTTGTTTTTGCCACTGACAGGCTCAGACTCTTAATAGAAATATTTGACAACGTTATGGAAACAATCTCTAACCACAGTGTGCGTAGCTTCCGGTACTGAAAAGTGAGGCCTATGCAGAAGTGCCTTAAGCTGCAATACCACCGGGTGCCACTAGAGGTCGGCTCCAAAAAGCCTCCGGCTCCATAGACTCCCATTCAACTTCTCTCATCAAATACAAAGTCGCTAAAATATCTCCAGCAATTATCTCGGTGTTGTTAGCTGAAGTTGCTCCTTCTTATTAGTTGTCTGGAGGTCCATCTGAAATCTGTAATCCCTCATTAATTAGAAAATAAGCTTCAAAAAGATGTGTTTTGGGGGGGGGGGGGGGGTGTCTGTTTGATTGACAGGCCTGTGGTGCAGTCAGGTTACAGCTGTCAGTGGGCGGGACTTAGTATCGCCGGGTTTCCAATCAGACCAGTCAGATCCACCGCTGGCTCCTCTCCCCACAGCTTGCCCAAATATGGTCACACTTCCTGCTCCGAACTGGCAAGATGGTGACGGACAGAATCCGAACCGGAGGCTTCATAACGTTCACAAACCGACGGGCGACGTCGCCGCTGGTTGCCGCTCGTCTCTAACCGAGGCAAGAAGTCTCATCCCGAACCGACGTGTACCACTGACGATGAGACGGCGATAGCTATCAAACAAGTAATTCTATGTGTTTTTTTTCCCGCCTCCGTCTTCCCTCCGCGGGCAGCAGGAAGACACAGAGAGCTTAAGTAGCCCGTCATGTCGCCGGGTTGATGTCCCAAAGTGACGCAGACGGTGAAGGGCTAATTAACGGCTGGAGAACGAAGGCTCTGACATTCTGCCCACCAGAGAGGCTGTCGCACACACACACACACACACACACACACACACACACACACACACACACAGTCAACGCAACGGGCACTGCCACCTGCTTCACCCACTCTCCAATTACTGAACTCAGCTGGAGGTTCAGACGTTCTGCCTGCAGGTGTGAGTTTAACATTGCACATGCGATTAAATAAAAATGTACGTCAGAACGATCGAGCGTGATTAAAAAAAAAATAAAAACGCGGCTGTCCGGTCAGAGGTGACGATGAACGTGGTCCTCGATTCGTTCGCGGCGAAGCAGCTGCAGAAGCTGCTGCTCTTAGTCGGATCGCCGCACCGAAACAAAACCTCGTCCTCTTTGCTCGTACTGCAAAGCTTAAAAAAAAAAAAAAAAAAAAAAAAAAAAAAAAAAAAACGTATGAAGGATTTCTCCTCACGTGGGCGAGCTGGACGATGCGTTTTCTGTCTCTCGACACGTTGCCCGCGTTTACGACAGCTGCTGACGCGACAGTATTCGAGCAGGAAGTGGAATCTTGCTGATGAGTAACCGCTCTCCTTTCCCGTCCTCCGCCAATCGACGACGTTTACCATCGGCGGCGAGCGGAAATCCACGTTAAAAAAGAAACAAAACAAAAACAAAAACAACAACCAAAAAAAAAAAAAGCAGCGAGCGCTCCCTTTAATGTCGGCGATATTTGATATCCACGGAGCTCGGCGGAAGGGTGAGGGGTTCAGACCTGGATTAGCGGCTGCCGTTGCTGGATATTTTCCCGGTGCTGTCTTTCTCTGCGGTTCAGTGACTTTAACTGGTTTCCTGGAAATTCTGAATCATGACTGCAGCCTGCGAGCGATCCACTTTCTGCTGGTTCGGAGCTGCGGGAGGGATTAAACGACGCGCCGGGTCGGTTTACCGCTGCAGCTCCGCGCTCCTCGCGGAGGTTCGTCTCTGATTACCATGTCGGGGAACATCTTACAACGCCGTCTTATTTTTCTGTAAATATTTACGGGGCAGTCAGCAGCGTGATGAAACCCGCTGAAATTTCAGCGGACGTCAGGAGTCGATCTGCAGAAACCGCATCAGAACCGACGCGTACTTTACACGTGGCCGCGGCCCCGCGCGTTGACAGCGCCGCAGAAGCCCGAGTACAAAGCACAAAAAAAACAACTGTATTCACTCCAAACAACAACAACAACAACAACAACAAAAAAGAAGCAGATGGAGGAGGATCATCCTCTTGTTAGAGCTGATGCAGGCCTGAAATAGATGCATCGTCCTGCCGCCTGACACTAATGGCGGGGGACGGAGAGCCTGTTTCAAATATTCAGCCCGACGCGAAAAGTCATCGCTCACGAGAAGCGGGCGGGAAGGGAGGAACGCGGCGACAGATTAAAAATATCGTATCAGAAGTTATGTAAAGGACAAAAATAATTCAGCGGAGATTTCCCGCTGCATCATATTTCCTCTCTTTACTGTACTGACACGGTTATTAAGAGCTCCGTAGGAGACTGATGGTGAGACTCCGCGTGAACTGCGAGACGGAGAGGAAGTGAACGGGCAGATACTGGACCACCTGCTGCTTCCTGTAACACGAGGCTCATTCTGCGTGAAACACAGTCGGTGAAACGGACAATTACCCCCCCCCCCCTCCCTTCCACCCACCATGAGGCAAATTAACGTAATCTTATCCATGTACAGACGAGTAGGTGGTTTGTCGCCAACGTGTGCAAGTTCGTCCGATTCCACCTTAAACAGGTCCGAACAGTTTGTTTCTGCTCACGCAGACCTGGAAAGAAAGAAAATGGCGGCAGCGACACGACGCAAAGGTTTCTGTGCGAAATGTGTGAACCGGCCCGAGTTAAACAACGGAGGTGTAAAAAAACAACAACAACAACAACAACAGCAGCAACAACAGCAACGACATGGTGCCTGAACTTTGCGTCTCCACGTGAATCCTTTTTTTTCTGTCTCCGCCAGACGCTGCAGTCCCAGTCGCGATCTTGACGCCCATCCGTACTGCTGCTCTTTGACGGGCACGTCGTGATTCGAATCTTCCTCTTGCGCTCGAAACGGGACGGGTGCATCAAGCCGGATATTATTTTACATTTCCAATTTCAAAGCGAGGCAACGGCAGAGTAAAATAGACCTACTTTGTCTTTTTTTTTTTCTGGGGTTAGCAGCTTGGCGAGCATAAAAAGATAACGAGGCTTCAGAGTACTTTATTCGTACGTCATGCGGTCGACTGAGAAACAGAATCAATCTGGGGGTTTATCCCCCAGTGGGTTGGCGGTGCCGCTTGGCACTGCTGCTTTTAAACCAATGAAACTGGACCACTGAGAGGCTTTAAATCACATCTGCGGCAAAATGTGACCGAATGCATCGGTCCACATTTCCTCAGAAATAATAAGACACTTTCGGTCTATTTTGTTTCTTCCGCACCTAATCTCCATATACAACCATTCAAATCACACAAATCTCCCACTGTCTACCTGCTACAAACCTATTTCTGCATTTACTGCATCTCCTACAACTATGACTTCAACTATGAGCTTTAACAAGGCCACAACAGACAAAAAAACAACGTTCAAAACAAGGCTGAGATATCCCTATTTTTGTTCCTTAGTACGGGCGAATCTACAAAAACACAAGATCCTACATTTCCAATGGTGCAGCTGAATGACAAATTGTACAACTATAGAAAAAGGTTTCTGTAGTTTTGAGCGGCCGTTACTCAAACTGGAGGACGTTAGTTGGGGACTACTTTAATCAGCGGATGAATCCACAGTCGGTGCCGAAGTGAGTACCCGTGAAGGTGGTGAGCAACCCGGCTTTAAATCCTTTACGATGTCCCCGATCTTATGGGAACAGGATCCGGTTTGAAATGTTTTGATGTCTTGTTTTCAGCTCAGTCGCTTCTGTTCTTTTTCTTCTTGAAATGAACACGCGCTGAAGTCGGGATGACATTTCTCATCTGACGTTCGCTCCCTCCCGCCGCGGCCGAGTGCAGCGTTATTGATTGGCCCTGTCGATACAGGCCTCCTCCTAACTCGGTTAGCTTTGTTTATGGCTCGACTTAAACGCCTGGAACGGCCCCGGCTGCTCGGAGGAGAAAAACAGCAGAAGACATCCGTGTCCTCGTCATTTGATTAAAAGGCCCCCGCCGGACGAACGCTGAGTCGACAAATCTGATGTTTGGAAAAAAAAAAACAAGAATGAAGATGAAGGAAAAGTTCCCCAGATTTCCAATGTGGCTTGGAAAAATATTTAATGTTCTTTTTTTTTTTTTTTTTTATCTTTCTTAGACCTCATTATCGGATTTAAAATAATATTCGACAATTTTTTTTTTTTTTTTTGTTCACGGTGGAAATTTTAAACGTTTAACAATTTATCAAAACAAAACGAAAATATCTAGTAATATCCACTTCTCCATTCATGACTTCTTCCTCCTCAAATCGATCAGACGCCTTCGGCCGGACTCGGCTGTGACATTTCAGCCTCTCATTGATCCTGGTTCTAAAACCGGTGTCCCCAGCAGGACCTTTAAGCGCCGGCTCCTCGCAGAGTTAACAGCAACTCCTGCTGCTGCTGCCGCTGAAGCTGCCGAATCGAGAAAAAAAAAAAAAAAGCGTCTGGAACGGAGACTTCGGGGTCGATGCCGGTGAACAGAGCTGGGGTTGTAATGACATGGCACCGCAGGAGGGACGGGCCCCTCAAAAAAAATACAGCACAGGAAAACGGGACCGAATAAAAGCCGGGAGCGAGGATCTGTAAAACTTCTGCAGCCTCCGTGGCGAGCTGAAAGGGTCTGAGGGGAAACCGAGGCGAGAGAAACTGTGTATTTAAAAGGTCAAAGGCTCACATGTGACTCGCTCTCTTCTCAGCGGGCAACAGAGACGCTGTTAGAAAAAAAAAAAAAAGATCCCAGAAAGAAGAAGACGAGCAACACGAGCTTCCAGGAAACACGTATGACACATCGATTTAATTTGATTATTGAGGCTAAACAGAGAATCACAGTTTTATTAGATTCACATTCCTAAAACTAACCACAGTGAATCGTCCTTTCATTAAAGGGCCTGTGTGGAGGATTTAAGAGGATCTACAGGCAGAAATATAATACAATTTTCATGATTATATTTTCATTCGTGTATAATCACCTGAAACTAAGAATCGTGGTGTGTTTATTTCCCGAGAATGAGCCCTTCATGCTTACAGAGGCGTATGAAGGCCAAGTGGTGCTGCCATCTTTCCACAGTAGCCCAACAGGGACAAACCAAACATTTCTTATAAAAGCCATTACATATAACATGTTAGATTGCAACGATGTAAAGATGAGCTGGCGCTCATTCAAATATAATGTCCCTTCGCACACGAGGCGCCTGCAGCCTCGCACGGCGCCGCTCCTTTAAATGGGTTTAATGTTCTGTTTTTTATCTCAGAGCCGCGTCGATTCAACTTTATGATCATTAAGGAGGCTGCTGTTTGTGTTGCTGTTGTATTTATATTATTTGGGCCTCGTTGATATGAATAGTTTGCGCATTATGTTATGAACACCGACGGCATCCTCCAAAATGACCATGAAGTTGAACTCTTAAAAAAGAAAAAAAAAAAAAAGAAAAGCCTGAACATTAAACATTTATGGACAGGACATTTACTGCAGGACTGTTGTTTAGTTTTTGCAAAGTAGATCTAATAAACTGGTATTTCCAACATTAAGTGCATCGTTCACTTTTAAAGTGCACCTTGTTTCTCCACTGAATAACCTGCAGCGGTTTCTTACGCCTTTTAAAGACTTATTAAATACCGCAACAAACTTTTTTCACAGTCAATTCTTGTTGGTTTTATGTTTGTGAATAAAACAATGATGCAGGATGTTTACTGTTTATTCCATTGATGGCTAGTCAGTTCTACTAGTGTTTAATAACTAGAAGTTTTTTTTGTTGATATTTCTTTAATGTAGGATTTTGTCTGACTATAAAATGTATTCATTACAAAATGTCTGTTTAACGATTTTTTTGTTTTGATTTTTTTTTTTTTTTTTTTTTGTCACATATGTTCACATTTGTAGAAGATCCGAGGGAGAACAGCTCCCGTCCGGAGGCAGCTCACGGCCGTTCCGAATAAATTAAAAAAAAGAAATGATATTAGTCAAAGTTATAAACCACTTGAGACCTGCTGGCAGCACGTTTGTTGAGGTGTTTGAATGACAGCCTGATAATCGCTTGTCGTAATAACCTGATGATGGGCAGTCAAAAGTCCAAAACTTTGTCTGAGGACCCACTGCACACGTTCCTCTTATTATTCATTGGTATCATATTTCATCGATGAGTTCGGAGTGAAATCTGAAACTCGAAAAAATTTCCATTTCCTTTCATGGTCATGCAACAACAGCAGAAATGCGTCTGTCCTAAAAATAAAAAAAAAAAACATTTCCAAACATCTCCACACCCTCAGCGTTCACACACACACACACACACACACACACACACACACACACACACACACACACACACACACACACACACACACACACACACACACACACGCACGCACGGGTCGATCTCCCACATCCGCACTTGCTCTGGAGGTTTCTGTGAGTTTTTGGACATATGAACAAAAGCTTCTTACCTGAAGGGATCAAACGGCATCAGGAAGACGACATGGAAGAGAAGAGAGAGACAGAAGATTAGTCCATTTCATGAATTTGGACACAACACATTGTACTTGAAAAAAAATTAAATAAGAATTTCAGTTTGAAACCAACAGTCTTAAATCCAGAAATTTGGGAATGAACTCTGGTCCGCGGTACAAGACTTTGAATTAAGACTTCTTTACATCCTAATTATTATTTTGTACTTCAGAATTATGTTATTGTTGAGCCCCGCGATAGTTTTTATGATTGTTTCCTCAGATACCAAAAAAAAAACAGCCAGAACTCTGAAGCCAAATCGATCACAGACTGTCAATAATTTTCATAGTCGATCGATTGTTTAAACCACTTTTTTAAGAAAAAAATGTGAATATTTTCCAGTTTCCTTTTTTTCTATGATTGTAAAATCTTTTGGTTTTGCTGTTTGCAGCCCAATATTTCTGTGATGGGATAATAAGGCCTTTTTTTTTTTCTTTTTTTTTTGCTCGACACAGAAACAATGTAATTAATTTGATACAACACAACTTTACAACAATTCATTATCGAATTGGCATTATTCAGAATATTCTCCTTCTTTCTCGAGAAGTAAATTTAATAATAAAATAAAAAAAAGCATCTGAAGAAGCAGTGCTGGTTTCTTCCTCCCACTAAGGCTGAAATGATTGTTCTCGAGGGCAGGTGATGAGCCGACAGAAAACAGCTTCACCGCCAGAGTTGTGGGTTTGACTCTCCACAGACTAAACATCCATGACCTCAGAAAGCTGAACAGCATGTTTACCCGACAGCGAGAAACAGAAAACGGTGATAAAAATCTGAGGTCGTACTGAATGAACCTCGGCTACGGAGACGAGAGGGGATGATGAGAGCAACGCAAGTCATCACAGCGACTCAGATTTCATTCTGACTTTCCTCAGTCGGCCAGCCAAGAAGCATTATTGTGCACTTAAAGAAATAAAGCCTCAGCACTGGCACACCCCTAAAGGAAATCTGGAAATAAGCTGCACTAACTCCCCGAGTGAAATGTGGGTGGATCATTTAGAAACAAGAGCAGCCTGCTGAGTGGGAGGAACCGCTCGAAGATTACAATATCCGTCTTAAATCAGTCTTTGTTCTGCTGATTCATCCACCATAAGAGACTTACCGGAGGCCGGCATTAGCCCGTTTCATCTTGAAACATTAACTTATTACTTTGACACGTAAAATATGCCCGAGCCTCGTGATGAAGTCACAGCTGTCACACAGTTAAAGTGACGTAAAACTGGAGAGAAATGTTCCGTCGACACTGGTTTAAACCTCCGATCGGATCGTCGGTAAGAAGGCTTTTACAACTTCACAGGAACGCACTTAAAAACTGAGCCCGGTGGTTTTTCTTTTTGTCAGCGTTGGGCTAAGTGTCGCCGCGGTAACAGATATGCACAGATATCCATGGCGTCCACAGATCGAAGCCGCTGGTGATCCGGCAGGTTCAACTTTTTTTCTGGCGAATTATCACAACTACTGGTTTGGTTGTGATGAAATCTAGTTGGAAATGAAGGACAATAACTTCAGTGATCACTCCACTTCTTCTCCGGAGAGTCCTGAAACAGGGGGAAGCTCATTGGCCGCGTTGCACCATCCATTTTTTTTTTTTTTTTTTTTTTTATTGAACCATTTCCACAGAAGAGCAATCAATGGCTGTCAGACCGTTACGGGACAGGAGTCGGTACAAACACAGTATGTCCGAATAAACAGGGTGAGATTATCATCCCGACCACTCCGTTAACTGACTATGAGCAAGTTCACTCGCTTGGACACCTTTAATTTTCTCATGTTTTTTGTTTTTTACATTTTCTCAGATATTCATGGTGACAAATGGCCCAGGACTCCTTAAGCGCAAATATTTCAGAAAAATATATCAACTGGTTCCGGATGGACCGGCATCGAATTCTGCTTTAGTCAATAAAACATTCACGTAGCCCTTAAAATAAAGTCGAGTTCAATTATTGTATCTCATTATGACGCGTGTGAGCATGTGCGGGTACATTAAGATCAATTTATAAAGTGTGACGCTTTCTTGTGAGTTAAAGCAACAAACTATATATAAAATAGATCAAGTAAAGTCCACATAAAATGAACCGTTTCTCACCGATGCATCAAAACGTCAATTGAAATAATCCAGTTATAATCCACTGTAATCAAAGTAAAAAGGGACATTCTGTATATTCACTTGAATATTTATTACATTTAGCTGACGGTGTCTCATTATTATTTACTAATATTGTCAACACAGGTCTTTAACTACTATTTGGTTCATCGACGCGACTTCTTCCGCTGCACGTTTCGACAGGACACTTCTATGTATGGACACGCCGGGGGACGAGACATCCACCACGGTGGAAGGGACACGCCACTTTTGCGATAATCAAATCAAACAGTAGTGTCTTCTACGTGGCGGCGTTCTGCATTTCTGGCCTCGGCTGTTAACAGAGAGAAATAATTCATCCCCGACGAGGGAAGGAAAACCCTGGTTATTCCCTCGGCGGGGCGGCGTACAGTAGATTAGAGCACGGAGAGAGAGAGAGAGAAGGTGACCAGAAACTGTGTCGAGATGTTTTTTTTTTTAGCCGGAGCACAAAGCAGGAGTGAGATAAACCTCGGCCTGCTGGGAGATGGCGTCTGCAGACACAGATACGAGGAGAAAAGGAAAAAAAAAAGGGGGACGGGAGGAGGAGGAGGAGGAGGAGGTGGAGGGATGTTTCCTCGACCAAAAAAAACCCCATCAAACTCCCTGGTTTCTGCCCCGCAGCATCACCACCTAATGGAAAAACAAGTATTTTAAGTTCTTATTGTAGTTTGGAGGCTGTCATCAAACGGAGCTCCGCGCCAGGACGCCGCACGGGGTCCCAACATGCTGCTTTTCCCCGCAGACAGATGGGCCGCTCTCTGTTCCTCTCAGAGGACAGAGGGCCGGATCTTTGTTTGTTTTGCGACTCCAACGTCTGTAATTGTCAACAGCGAAGGAAAGGAGGGGGGAAGGACGGCCGCTGGCCGGCGTCCAGCGTGGCGGGGATCCTGCGTCGTCGTTCCGTCATACGTGGAGCAGCTGCGGTCGTGTTCACGGCTCCGACAGCCGGAGGAAGAGGAGCGCACGTCGAGATGTCTTTCAGGTCTTTGACGGCGGGTCATTAAACGTGACGGCAGTTCCACATTTTCCTTCCAGAGATCGCTCAGCGAGTCCAGGAAGTCGTTTCATCGCAGAGGCTTTGTAATTAAATATTCAAGCCGGGTTGCTGTGCGCGGCCCCGAAATGTCGCTGCCCCATTTATGTTTTTAATGCAAAGCGGGTCAAAATTATGAAACCGAAGTGTTTTTTTTTTGTTTGGTTTTTTTTTGCTTTTAAAGAGAAAGTGTGCCCTCTTGTTCGCACCAGACACTCCCTTCCAGCAAATGCATTTGCACCCATCTTAAAATGACGCGTGGTCACGGAGCGTTGTCGGTGCATTGTTTTGTCGGTCTTACGTGTCAGTGACGCAGTAGTTTACTGTTGTCGAAGGACAACACGCAACCACTCGGCTCGTTACACACACACACACGGACATGCAGCAGCACGCAAACATGCAAAAGAGTGAATAAAAAATAAAAAAATGACAACGTGAAAGATCATTATGGTGAACATCAGTCGGATCCATCTGCAAACGAGCATATCTGTTTCCTCTGGAGGAGTTCTGTCACACTCCTCAGATAATCCGGGGTTACGATAGGAACCAAGGTGCGAGCATACCTGCCTCCGATTGGTTCGTTTCACGTTAAATCCTTCATTTTCCAACTCGAGCTTCAGTGCAAGTTTCAAGGCCTCGCTCCGGAAGCGGTAGTCGTGGTAACAGCGGCATTAGCAGAAGTACAATTAGCAGCTGCAAGTATTGAGCACAGTGTGGCGGCTTAAATAAGTCACACCGTAGAAGGTGGTAGCGTTGCAGGTCCATAAAAGCCCGAGATGTCCGGTGCGTCGCTACGATGTCATACCACGATTGTCTCAGTGACTCGTCCTCGTTTATGTGACCGATCACTCTCTGCTATCATCACAGTTTACCAAGACACTTACCAAAGAATCTTCAATCACATTTAATATCACTTAATGCGAGGCATTAACATGCAACGAAAAGGAAAACCACTCAAGTCATATTTACGTCACATAAAAGCATCACTTTTTAGGATTAAGTGCCTCCAGAGTCACAATGTTTAAAAGTATGAGGTCGGGGTCACACAGTGGGAGGCGCATTTTAAATAACATCTGGCTTAAGTGAACAATTGCTGTACGTTACTCAAAATATTATTTAAAGTGCCTTTCCGACCACTTTACGTTTTTTTTTTTTTTTTTCCTTCTTTTTAATTTTGGTTAGTTTCCACACAATCTGATGCAACGCTGCAGGAATTAAGGACGTGACACGAAGTCGCTGAGCGGGAAACTCTTCTTACGGTTTACAGTACTTGAGATTGATCAGAGGAAAAGACTCCGACCACAAACAGATGTTCAGATGTGACGCGATTCAGTGTGGAGAGGTTCTCCGTCCTGTTGCCCTCGCCACTGATATACGACTTGCAGATGAAGGAAACACGGCACATCTGGATCGAGTGTCTGCTTGATTTCCCTTGACAACCAGCAGGAGTTTCAGACATGCTACCAGTAATAAGGAGCCCTCTGTGCAAACAGTATAACTCTCTGCATAATAACAGACAATTTTAATGTTCCCTTAGAAAACAAAATACCATGTATAGACAGAGTGAATGTCTGAGAGCCTGATTTTGAAACAACAAAGGTTGTAAAAATGCATGGATGAGCCTCCCATTCAAATTTACTCGCTTGTTTTTCCAACAACTTGCATTACTAATACCAGAAAGTGTCCGTTTATGATCAATATTACTTCCCGATACCTGCCAGCGTGCACGTTTCAACTGTTAAAAGGAAAAACAAATTCAAAGTTGCTCAACAGATGACATTTTTAATTTTCTGGGAAATATCTTGATTAAATATTTGATCTTCGTCCAGATATCTGCAAGTATAACATACAAGATACGCAAACAATCAAATAAAACGGCAGATCCCCACTTTGCCGTCTTAGGGTGGATTTTTCTTTAAGACGTACTCACAGTGTTATTAATAGCCATCTGTGAACATAGCTGGGATTTTAGCTCACTAAAAACGAGTGATTTAAAAGGGGGAATCATAAGAAAAAAAACAAACCTGCATATTTCTTGTGTTTGTAGGTCTGTCTGGAGGCTGGAAATAGTTCCTGTCCTCCTCTCTCACAGTTTCCAGATGTATTTCCAGCTGTACAGATTGTGATCACGCTGACCACCTTGATTACACTTGATCGACAACAGCGGGGGTCGCCGTTTGTTTAATGTACGATATTTTCATGAATCTAATAATATTTGATGATTTATATTATCCCGAACACGACAGGTGGTGTGACAGTACTGTAATCGGGGATAGCTGCCAATGAGTCCGTGTACTAATAAAAGAAATTACACTAATTTTAAAATAGAACAAATGCTGGTTGATAACCCAGATAGAAAGAATGACATATGTGCAACTGAAACTATAAAAATGGAGTTTTAGAGCAATCTGGCAGTCCAGACATTTAATAAATCCTGAGTAGTATCATTCAGTCAAAAATATATGTAATTATATGCAAAAGTTGATATTTGGTTTTGTTTGGTTGTTTGGGAGCAATACTGGTTGTAGAATAATAATAATAATTGTTATAATGACTTTATTTGCATTTGACTTTTAACATAGTGACAAACTGTTTTAACATGAAATATGAAGGACAGAATTATCATACAGAGTTAAAAGCAAGATAAGAGAGATTACATTCTGAGGTAGATATTGACAGAGTCGGTATGAAGCCGTCTTCGGGAGGATTTTCGAACGCTCCACAGTTCAGGTTGCTACGACGCATTTTCTGCACGCATCGCCGCACACAAGAGTTCAGTAGGTCAGAAATGCTGCATAGAAATGATCCATTTAATGCTGAAAAAAATATTTCTAGAGTTTGAGACTATGCAATTGGAAGCCAGCGAGCGGATTCCAAAATTGGGGTAATGGTGCTCTCTCCTCGTGTTTTAGGTAAAAGCATCGCAGCTGCAGTTTCGACCAATCGAAAGTGATTTTCTGCTTATTTTATTTTCTGCTTTTTTTATTTACTGAGGGCAGAATATAGACAGTAACAGTATAATAATCTGATCTATCTCCACATCAGCGGCAGAGAGAAACGATTCGATTAAAACTACGATGAATAATTTCTCCTGTTTGGCTCTAAAACTTAAGACGTGAATCTTTATCGGTTTTCACCATTTATGATTTACTGTCATTTTAATTTATCAGGATATATTAAATTTGTGGTTAAATCACAGAGCTGCGTTCGGAGTGCGATTCTGCGGGCTGTGTAGCGGCTGTTTCCTGTTCGAACATACATGACGTCGTGCCGAGTGTGTGTGTTTGAAGGGGGATGGGTGTGATTTGTTGGTGTGTTCATAACGTGTGTGTGTGTGTGTGTGTGTGTGTGTGTGTGTGTGTGTGTGTGTGTGTGTGTGTGTGTGTGTGTGTGTGAGCGTATAGCATGTCGAGCATGAAAAGCTTTTTGATTGACTCATGGCGACACATTTATATACTGTACGTATAAAGGCCATGAAGTCAAGAGCGATAAGACAAAATCCATTCGTTCACGTCTCCATCATGGTTTACATAAAAAGGGTTAATAAAGTAACTACCTAAATGGCAGTTTTAGTGTGCCGTACATTTTGTGTAGATGAGCAGAAAACAACAACAGAGCATATATATATATAAAATAAAAAACAGGTCAAACCGAAGGCTCAGGCTGCAGCGGAGCGGGACGCCGCCGTGCCGCCTTATCGCTCCGCTCCAGACCTCGGAGATCCACCAGATCTGAAAACGGCTTTGATGCTCGCCGCTGCAGGAACTCCAACATGTGCTCATCATCATGTCAGCGTGACAGCGGCGGTCAGAGCACAGGGAAGTAGGCCAGGAGAAACCCTGCAGCCTGACGCGATGGGCGCGAATGTTCAAAACCATTAAAGCCAAAGTCTCATGATAATATGACGTACTGTCTTAACACCTACGATGATCGTACCGTGAATATACACGCGGCAGTTTACTTAGACTCAATCAGAAAAACCCGCCGTCCCGCTGGCCCAAATACTCAGATGTGGATTGATCCGCCGCTGGAAGTAGCCCACAACAAATGCATCACCCCCCCCCCCCCCCCTTGTAAGAAGCGGTGGGTTTTGAGTCGAGAGCCACGGGGGAAGCGTTCAAGCGAGCGCTGAAACTGCACGGTAAGACTGAGAGTTTGTGTTACAGTAAAGTAAAGTGGAACATTTAAACTCTGCCGTCTGTGGTTCTCGCTCTTTGTCCGCCTCTCTCGGGCCTCCAGTCCTCTCAGATCTGATCGATAACCTTCGCTGAATAGAAACGTTATTAATCCCCGAGGCGAAACCAGAGCCATTAGAGCATCAAATAAAAGCACGAAAAAGAGATGAAGGGCAGCGGGGTCACACCGCGTTCGTCCTTGAAACCGAATCAACCCCAAGTGCCAGCGAGCAAGGCATCACTTCGACTTTACCCTGCTGCGTCAGAGCGTTTCATTGGCTTAAAAAAAACAAAAAAAACAAAAAAACACAAAAACTGCTGACCTCATCCCACTCGTACAACACGAGGATTACTTCTCCAGACTGGGAGCAAAATGTCAACTTACAAATGTAATGAGCCGCCAGACGAGTGGGATTAACAGACATCTTCAAATCAGCCCCTGCAGCAGAGAGAGCTCCTGTGCCGTCTAATCCCTCCAATCTGTGATTCCACTCTGATAATTAGATTAATGGAACGACGCCTTCAGGCCGCTCGACGACAAAACGACTGACGGAGGCCTGAAACTCAAATGCAGCCTGATTTATAGTAAAGGAATATCACCAAGTAACTCCTACTTTACTGTCTGCACATTTCAGGGGAATATAGTGAACTTTTTTGCTACTACTGCATTTCAAAATTTCAGATCAACATCTTATAATCGGATGCTCAGCTAAACTACTGCAGAAGTCACACCTGAAAATTGTTTTCGCCACCCGTCGGCTGTTTTGACGTCTTGATTGTGGCATTTTGTCCGTCGCCATCTTGTTTTTTGGTGGGTTTTTTTGTGGGACCAGAAGTGACCATATTTGGACTTGCTGGGGAGGAGCAAGAGGTGGATCTAACTGACATTATGCCCTGCCCATCTATATCAGAAACATCCCCAGGTACGTCAAGCAAACCAGACACGCCTCCTAAACATACCTCTCTTTGAGGCCTAATATCGAATTAATTATGGAATTATTTTCAGATGGACCGACAGAACACTGATCAGAAGTTAGCTGATGACAACTTAATGACTTGAGGAAAAAAACAATTTCACTTTGTGCTTCATTAGAGAAGTTGACACTTTTTGAATGGGAGTCTATTGGAGCCAAAGGGTTTTGCGGAGCCAGCCCCTGGTGGCCCTCAGTGGTACTGCCTTTACTTTTCAGATGTGCAAATCCATTTTTATATACAGCCTACGATTTCAAAGCGTTGTTACCGAAGGATTCTGCATCTCGTGATTTTACATTTGATACCGACGTTTTGTTCAAGAGCAGGAAGTAACTAACTAGTAACTCTCTGGCTCTGCTGTGAGCAAAGATAAATCCAAAAATGAAGCCACAGAATACGATTTTCATCCTTCGAGTCACTTTCAATATGCATGTGTCTCTTTGTCTCAGCAGCACAGACTCTCACAGCAGACTTTTATAACCTGGCTTGACACCTTTGCCTCTCAGTGGGAGTCAAGACAGGAATAGACTGCAGTGTGGCAGCTTCCAGCCGCCCGCTTCTGCGTTTACCTGCCAGCCTGACTCTGTCACTCTGGACCTGTTATGAAGGATTTATTGAAGCTCTGCTCTGTTTCCTGCCTCACTTGATGTCGTAAATCCAGGTGAGAATGACGCTAATCCAACCCGTGAGTCGGAGGATATAAACTCCAGGAAGTGACTCCGCCACACAGGGGATCATGGGTAGAGAGGGACTGATGTCGCCATGTGACACCAACACAGGGCTAGAAGGAGACCGCATGTAACAGTCGCATATGCTTAGTGACCCATCCATCAACCCCGACCTCCCCTCTGTGATTTAAAGGGTCAAGGGAAACTCACCACCAGGGTGATTGTCTTTTTTTTTAGCTAAATTTATCAACAGCTACACCTAGAGGCCACTGGAGGAACTACAACTTTAAAGCATTTTCATCATTCAACCAAAATCAAGATTCAGACCGAAGAAAATCCCGCTTTGTCCGACTGTCTCCAGCTCTGTCTTCGTCCCTCTGATAGGAGGAGGAAACAGATGAAAAGGACTGGCGCAAAAAGAAAAGACACAAACAGAGCACCCTCTTCTGTTCTGTTCCAACTCATCCGCTTTCAATTACAGGTACCATCCTGCGGGGTTATTTTTAGCGTGCAGCGGATATCTATAGCCTCTTTTCCTGGAGTGTCTGTCACAGAAGCTGCTGCTTCACCTTTTCCATAATTTACATCTGCATTTACATTTGAGCTTTTTCACCGCTGCTCTCATCCAGAGTGCAAAAACAAGCAGGGCTATAATTTTTTATTGCACAGGGAAAGCAAACGTTTCAACAGAGGCAGAGCTGCACTGAACTGTTCCCATGATATCCGAGTGGCTGCGTGGGCGTGAAGAGGTGCAGAAATGAGAGAAATTTGAGGTTTTTCGATCATTTTATTTTATTTTATTGAAGAGAACAAGTTATCACAGCGAGTGTTTGGTTTTTATGTAAAATTTTGAAAAAAGATGAGAAAATATGGGACGAACACCACTGTGACTAAAATATTTTGGAGGTTTGCACAAATTACACCCCGAATACGCTGCATGTTGAATTTATGGTCCATTAAATAGTTCTTCTACATCCATGCAGCCAGGAGGGGAAACCTGGTGGACTGCTGGCCATTTCTAAGGTTTGAAAGAAAAAAAACAAAATCAAAACGCAGCGGATGTTTAATAAAAAAAAAAATTTTTTAAAAAAGGAGCGAGCACTGAACAAGTATGAGAGGAATGTATCTGCAGGCAAAGATTTGGGAGCTCGTATGAGAATATTTATGAAAACAGAACAAGAAGCTTAAAGTTTGAGTTGTAGAGATGCAGCTTCTTGTAATTCTAGTAGTAAATTTATGGATTAAAATCTAAAATGAAAGTCGATTTGAATCCATAATCTGAATCTACAAAAGTAATTCTTCAGGATTAACAATTAGTCGACAGGATGGACAGAAAAAGGGCAATGATTAGTCCAAAAACCTAAAACACATTCAGAATACTGTCACAGGAGGAAAGACTAAATATTTTTGTATTAATGGAGAAAATAATCAACAGATTAAGGAGGCAAACATTATGTGGACAGGTTGAGGACACACAACAGCGCCGATGAGCCTCGGCAGCTTTTAATAAACACGTGCAGCGCAACCACAGCTACTGAACTGATCCAATGTTGAGCAAAAAAAAATCGGTATCTACCATCCAACACGTTCGACCTCAATTAGCCGAATGTCAACAAAATTTCACACTCTTTAATGAAAGGTTCCTCTCACGGTTCAAAGTTGTCATGGACACCTTACGAAATCCATTCGTCTCATGGTTCGCACTGATAACTCGACCAGCGGAGCTCATGTAGAAATAATAATCTAACTGATAACTTGGATTACTAACATGCACACTTTGATGTCACTTCATTAAAGGGATCTATCATCCTTCTATTGTTGGAAAAGCGTAAAAAAAAAGAAAAAGAAAAGCTACTTTCTTCTCATTTCTGCTCAGCAGCGTTAGGTATCAGATTTTAGAGTCAATACTTTGCGGTCTATTTCCGTCCTCGCTCTGCCTGATATCCAACACCAGGATGTGCAGCTGTGCCTTCCTCAAAAACCATCAAGAATGTCCTTGGTTTTTTTTTTTATCTCTGAGAACAGATGAAAGTTAAAGTATTTGGAATTAATGACTGGCAAAAAAAAAAAAAAAAAAATCTTGGCAGTCATAATGAGGTAATGATCAGATAACAGTGGCAGCACAGATGTAGAAAAAAATGTTTGGAATGACCTTTAAAGTGCTGCGGAGATCTCATCATGCCATGTGTTTGTTGGTTTCAGGAAATCAGGCACAGACTGTACCAGAGTGCACTGAGCTTTTTTTTTACATAATAGCATTTTCCTGTGTTACGCTGCAGCTTCAAGCTTTGCCAAAGCAAAAAAAAACAAAAAAAAACAAACACATAATCCCTCCACGGAGTCTGTGTGCCAACGAGCACAGAAGATGAAACCACCTTCAACAACTGATGCAAAGCCGCTCGGTTTGAATTGTAAATGAACTTCCTTTTGGGACATGGTATAAAAACTTTGTTATTGTAATTTCTTCTAAAATGAAAGTGCTTCTGTAACTACGGGAAGAGATGCTCATTTCAAATTATACCATCAATTATTAAAGACGTTTGTAATTCAGCTGCATCCATTTGAAATACCGACTGTAAAAAGGAGGTGAAACAGATTAAAGGAGAGTTTCACAATTTTTCAAGTCCACCACACTTAAACCACTGAACCCGGTTTTGCTTGCTGTTATCATCCCTCCACTTCACACTCGCCATTAAGACCCCCCTTCTTTAATGCGTTTTTAATGTAAGCGCTTGTTTTGTGCAAAACGTTCCTCTACAGCTAATAAGGGCTGATTTAGGCTCAAAGTAGTCCCTGTTTATGCTTCAGTGGAGGAACAGAGAGCATTTTTGGCACTGAAGGCTTTAATCTTGTTAGATACACCCTTCAATTAACTACAGCTTTCACACATAACAATGGAACATAAATACCTGCCCTGAAGATAACTAATTACCGTATCTATACAACGACTTGTAAAAAATATTTATATTAATATCTTCTTGCTTTTTTGTTGAGAGTTCAATGTTTAAGGTGCTATTATAAACAGGATATTAAAATGGTTGAGTTTCCGGGTGTAAAAAGTGAAGCCAATGTGGAAGCGCTTTAACGTGCAATACCACTGAGGGCCAGTAGGGGCTGGCTCTAATGACCCCCATTCAACTTCTCTAATGAAATACAAAGTCATAGTTAGCCTACCTGAAAATTTTACCAAATCAACAGCACCTCTGAAGTAGCTCAGGAAGTGTTTCACGGCGGGTTTGCATGCTGGACTATTTAATGTTCAGAACTATTTGCCAGGAAAGCTTTAGAAACTGTCATAACCACAAGATAAAACAACAAATTTTAAATGTCTATAACGACATGATAGTGGGATCCATCTCTTTCATTTAGGTCATCTCTCTCCAGCATATCTGTCCTGTTCATCATCATTTGACTCAGTTAAAGTAGCACGATATCATTTTTGATAATCTAGACAAGAGGAACATGAGCATGAGAAGATTCAAGATGTTGAACATCACCATCAGCGACTCCTCCATTGAAGAAAAAAAAGCGGGGAAATGTCCTTTAAATAGTACGAAAGACCGATTTGTAGCACCTGAGTCAGAGTGCTCGCAGTCGCAGTCTGCTTTTACGAAGTGAAGCCTGTTGGACATTTGGTGCGGTTGTCACTCGTCATCGCGGCGGAGGAAGTGACAAGCCGACAGCTGACCGCAGACAGCGGAAGAAAAAACAGATTCTGGGCTCCGACTTTCAGTTCGGAGTGAAGACTGTGGCGCTGAACGAGAGTTTGGAAAGATTTTCGGTTCATGTTTTATTCATCGGTTGAATTTCCTAAAAAAAAAAAAAAAAAAACTAAAATTGTTTTTCTCTTCGGTTAATGAAAAATTATTTCCTCTCCTGTGTACGATGAAGATCAAACACGTGTTGGAGCCTCCCCAGCGATTCTGCACGTTGTCACCGATCAGCTACAAATCACATAAAAGCGAAACGCTGACGACCGAGCTGCTATTCTTGATGGCTCTGATTCTGGATGTAAAAGAATTATTTACAGTGTTTTTCCCAGAGGAAATCTTTTTCCGGAGCTCCTCTAAGGTTTGGATGGATGTTAAACTCTCAGAAAGAATGAGAAAAATCTCTTTCTTCTGATTAAAAGTCAACGGTTAACTACGACTCCCAGGGGGACATTTCCAATCCCACATCTCTGTACTCTGATACCGTTTTTACAATCTTGCAGAAATGAATTCACTTTGAATGTTTAATTCTGGACAACAGTGAAGGGTAGCTGAGGCAGTACCTTCGCACCACGTCTCCACCAGGTGGCGTTCCACCTATTGGTTTGTGAAGGGCCACTTTGAAGGCCCTCCCAACACCGCCAGTGTTGGCACTACTTCAACGTTATCGCACGCAGCCGCTCACACCGGTCTCTGATTGGTCCACCTTCAGAGCGGGTGAGCTAAACGTAACGCGAACACAGTTTTCACACTGTAATCATGGCAAAGACGGAAGTTGTGACCGATAACTTTAAAGAATTTAAAGTATGCATAATTCATAGGATAACTAACGAGATAAAAAAAATAAAAACAAATACAGTAAAAAGTAGTAGTTGAGGATTTGAAGGCCCAAATGGTCCAAATTGATCCATCTGAAGAAAAGATATCTCAAAAACACTTCAATTCCCATAATGCAACCCAACAGCATTCCTTTCTTTCCTACACGGCTGTCATGCACTAGTTATCTCAGCTTAAATCCTTTCCACCTCTCTACAGTATTTGTCTCCGGTGTCGGCACTGTGTTTAGTGGCTGCGTGATGTTGTCAGGCGCGAGGAGCAGCAGGGTCGTCTGAACCCCGCCGGCACCCAGATGGTCCGAGAAGGATGTGTGACGCCTCAGAGAGGGAACGGGGATGAAAAAAACAAAAACAAAATGCTGAAACCTCCGAAAACAATTATTCTGCTCAACAAACACAACTCAATTAACAGGAGTCAAATAAAAGATTCATACTGAACAAAAAAAACATCCTTGGAAAGTTACCGAGCTGCGTACGTCGAGCCGCTGTCAGGCACAAATAGCTGTGAGGCATCGGGGCTGATTTATTGGAAGCAAGCAGGCAGGAAGAGCAAATCCCCGACCGTGAGGAGCAGCGGGTAGAAGAAGACTTCTTCCTCTGCACAGCGTACAGGAAGACCCACACATGAGCAAGCGGCTTTCTTTCTTCTTCTTCTTCCTCTTCTTCTCTTGACGGTGAACTGTTGAAATGAATTCAACTTGAGCGTTGAACTGCCAAAACAAGGCGCGCTTGAAGCAGAAGATGTTTTTCATGTCGAATATTATGAGATAAATCTGGACCGTTGGACGCGAAGTGCGATCGAAACGTTCCAAGACCGTTCCTGTCGGGTCGCCATCATGTTTTTATGTGCAAATTGAAAATGTGCATAAAAACAGGAGGAGGATGGACACATTATTAGTGTCTATTAATGCATTTAACAGACATTTTAACAACATTAGGAGTTATTTGGAATTTCTGGAGCCAGTGGATCAATGAAAGTCCGATAACCGCACTCCATTTGATCTGTTTTTAGCCCATTTAAAAAAAAAAAAAAAAAAAGAAAAAAAAGGAAGATGCAAATTAAACGCGATTAAAAGCTGCAGGGTAAAGCATGTGATTGCTCACGTCGCTGATAGAGACGACAGTATAGGCAGCAAATGGTGCATCAGATTGTTGCAGACGTGCATCTTAGTTCCCAGGTGAGCTCCGCAAATAAAACCGACATGGCCGACACTGGGGAAGGTGAGCAAACACAGCTGGGTGGAAGCACGTGGAGGGAGGAGGGGAGGGAAAATGAAGGAGGGACGCGCTGCACTGCTTGTCTCCAGGCAGGCGAAGAGAACCTGTGAGGGAACTACCCACAATGCCCCTGTGGACTCGCATTAGCTGCCACCCTCCCTCCTGCCAAACACGCACACACACACACACACACACACACACACACACACACACACACACACACACACTCCAATAAGGCAGAGTGCTTAACTCAGCAAGCTGCAGCCGAGCCGCCATCACTCATGTTTGTCTCTTTGCTCGCTCTGGTGTTTTTCCAGCGTTTTCCGTCTTTGTTTTTTGCTCCTCTCTGTTTACAGTGTTGGACGAGGAACACCGCGACCATCACGAGCATCCAGTTTGAAACGTCAAAGCATCGAAAAAACATTTTGTCTCCCGGTGTTTGTTAGCAGCACATTTCATTTCATTTAATTTCAGGTTGAATCTGTGGAAAACAACACTGTATATTCTTTCCGCGGTTCCCTCGAGCACTCAGAAGAGACGGAGAAAATCTGCCTGGTAAACATTTTGTGTGGTGTTTAGGTTCTGGAACCGACATCTGTAAACAGTACAAGTAGTCTCAGAGATGAAAATCTTAATAAATAGCTGCATCATGGAACAATTGAAAAGTTAATACTGCTTAATCATACTAATACTCCCAGATTAATGCTCAACAAACTGAAGGCCAACGTTATTCTAAGTCAGAGTTGCCCAATCTGGGGTCCGTGGGCCCAGTTTGGTCCGCACATTCTTTCACGGCATTTGACAAGCTTGTACATATTCTCCAAAAGCGACGCATGTACTTTATGTTTTTCAAATTACTTCTGCAAAATAAGTAAGCAGATAAATATATTACATTTTGTTTTATTTTTTTACCTTTAAATATACAGGAAAAAAAAAATTCCCTTTTAAAGAAAAATACATCTAGCAGGTTTAGGCGTCGTGCCTTTGGTCAGATTTGGATTTTCTGGCAAAGATGATGAGCCACGACGTCCCCTTAGGGGCATCCGGGTTTTTCTAATGATGATGGTCTGAAATTAGCTATTTCCTCTGCTTCATCCTTGACTTTGAACCAGAGATAACAATATCTACTTCATGTTTTTTGATGCCTCTCTATGTTTTCATAGCTTTGAACGTAACACAAGAGGAGCGGCTGGAGGAAATTTCTTCAAAGTTGGCACTCGGATGAAATTTGGTGTTAAAAGGTCAAACGTCAATGTGACCTAATTAAAACATGCCTGTGACCATAATTCAAGAATTCCTACACCGATCATGAAAGAAAAAAAAAAATCACATAAATGAATCATTCAAAGTCACATATTGTGCGAGTTTGGAACGATTCGGACGTAAACTGCACCGTGAGCGCTCGGTGGAGGCACAAAAACATGAGGGGGGTAGGGGGGGGGATGTCTGTTTTGTCAGCAGTCAGGACCAACAGGAAACAGTAGCCTGAAAAACAAAGCTCCTCTCAGCCCTCCTGTCCTCCGGGGCTCAGAGCCCAAGCTTTCACCCCTGCTGGGGCCGGGCGTGTGCTGCCAAATCCAACGCTGCAGACACGCTCCTGCCATCCAAATCCCCGTTTAATACCAGAACATGACAGACTAATGGAGAGGGGGTGTGGGAGGGAGGGAAGGAGGGAGGGAGGAGACGGAGGCAGAAAGACACACACACACACACCGAACTCATCAAGCCGTTAGCAGGACACCTGAACAATCCCCTTCATATCAAAGAGTGCAGCGGACAAAGCGGGTCTTCCTCAGGACACGGCGAGGAAAACGTCTCGCTGACATACTCTTACAACAGACCTGCTCATCTGGATATATTTTTTTAGGGTCTGAAAAGTGAAGCGAATGCAGAAGTGCCTTAAAATGTGATACCACTGATGGCCACTAGGGGCTGGCTACAAAAACCTAAAAAAAAGCTCCAATAGACTCCAATTAAAAAAGCATCAACTTCTCTCTTTAATTGCAAAGTCCATGATTTGTTTCCGCAAGTCGTTTTGGTGTCGTTAGCTAAATTCACTCACTCTGATCAGTGGTCTTTCTAAAAATAATCATCATTAATCAGTTAACAGGCCTCAAAAAGAGCTAAGTTTGGGTTCGTGCCTTCTTAAGTTACATGGAAATAATAAGAACCAATCGGTAAGCAGCACAGGGTTCCCATTACTCAAACGGATTTTTAGAGGGAAGTGTTCATAATCATCTTCTGCACAAATAAAAGACGTTTAAATGTCAAAATGCACCGTGCACTATGTGTTCGTGGCGAAGCCACAGACGTGTTTGACCCGAGACGACTCGCCTGCAGCTGAATTCACAGAGAAGCAAACAAGGAGCCTTCAAAGGCTCCGGACATCAAACCCACCATCAAACATCCTCACAGCACAAAAGCGCACACAGCATGCACATGCATGCACTCGTGCAAGCCCCCAGGTGCGTGTGAACGTGTGTGTGTGTGTGTGTGTGTGTGTGTGTGTGTGTGTGTGTGTGTAGTCACTTGCAGGCACACACACACACACACACACACACACACACACACACACACACACACACACACACAAGTTGAAGCACAAACACACAGCAGCACCATTTCATCCATCCTGCTGTGTTTACCTCGTCCACACGAGGCCTCGGGGAAACTCGGAGCAGAGATTTCCTTCAGTCTACCAGGAGAGAAAAGACTCATCCCGCGGGCACGAAATAGCAATCCCGTTCAAGCTTTTAGTCTTCTTTCATGAGCTGTAAAATATGTTCAAATCTAAAAATGTCAGGAGGAAATTTATCCCCCTTCAGTCTTCAGTGCTCGACTTAAAGGATTCATCAGCTCAAGTAACAGAATCTGATGGTCGCTGGCCTGCTGCAGCTCATCATCATCATCTTTTTTTTTTTTCTTTTTTTTTTTACAGCACAGACAGACAGACGCGAGTACAGGCAGACATGCAGGGGATCAGCTGTCTGGGCGCATAAAGAGGCAAAATCAAATCAGGGTCACGTTTCCTCTCCAGCAGACTGCAGAAGCTAAATCGTGCAGATTCAGTCGCGCTATGTTCCCCAAATACTGAACCAAACAACCTCCTGTCTGCCAGAACATAAAATGTACCAACCACTAATTTCTCTTTCCAAATATGTGTTGGAGAAGAAATAGTCGCCGCCTGCGTTGGCAACATGTTTTCAGTGGAGGTGTACAGATAGCTTGAATCACGCCCAAATCACTATTTATCTTAGAACGAATCACCCTAAAACAGTATATTAAGGATATTTTGAGTTTCCTTTTTTTTTTTTTTTTTTTTTTTTTTTTTTGCCATGTGTGTCACCCAGCTAAAACCAAAAAATAAAAGTGGATCTGACGAAGCCCAAAAACGTCTACAGTGTTTCGTTGACCCGTCGATCCACCCCGGCCTCCTCCGTACGTGGGCTCCGTAGATCTGTGACGTCTCCTGACTTCCTCCTTTGCTCCCATCAGAATTTACGACGGCCACCAGAGGGCGACGTCACGGTAAACCACAACAATAGGTCGAAATGGGCCGCTGGCGCACGACATGCAGAGGTCTCGTGTTTTAAAAAGATAAACATCTCGCTGCTGTCCTGCAACTCGTGGACTGAAAATTTCCTCCTAAATCCACTATTTCCACGTGACCGTTTTTCTGCCAAAGCCTGAGGGCGCTGCAGCGATAAGAAAGATCGTCTCCATAGAGTCATAATATGTATTGATCTGATGTGGTCAGACAGGACGTCAGTGACTCGCCGGACTGCAGCTGTTGCACAGTGGAGCGCCGACTCTTAATGGACAGCACTCCCAGCGCGATGAGTCGAGCTTTCTCTCGGCTGCACGTGTGCCAGCACGCCCGTCGGGGGGCTCGTGGGATCGGACGGAGACTTAATGACATATTCGCACCGACAGTGGAGCTGAATGTACTTGAAAATACTGCCTCCCTCCCAATTCAATCAAACCACAGCAAAGAGTCGCTCAAAGGAATATATGTCGACTCAGAGTTGGTCGATCAATAATTATCCGTCCTAAATTATCCGAAATGATGTCACTACAATTCCAACTGTTATTGTGGTGATTCTCATGTGAATAATATCAAATATCAATTCAGGGATTACCATTTGCATTTATTTTATTTTTTTTAAATCACAAAGTGAATACATTTTTTTTCTTTCACCCCGAGTATGTATCGTCAGTTCTTCACACGAAGGATGAAAAGCCACCGAGCGACGGCTATAAATTAAAATAACTATAATTACATAGCTACATTTGTAAATGAGCTAATTCCCCCAAAATGGTGCATGTTGCTTTCATTTTATGAACCCAAATAACACTCGAATAATAATGTTGGGTTAAACTGAGCAGTTCCTGATCCGAACTGGAGGAATTAAATCACTGACAGACATTTTAATAGTATTACCACATGTGGGGAGAGAGAGAGAGAGAGAGAGAGAGAGAGAGAGAGAGAGAGAGAGAGAGAGAGAGAGAGAGAACGGGGGGGGGGGGGGGGGGGGGACGAATATACGAGTGTAATGAGAGAGACGTTTGAGGCACAAAGAAAGGAGGGCAGATTGAACCACAGCGGAAATAAACGACTGCACACTGCTTTCAAATCGCTGCCTCCGTCTTCTCGCTGCAACACACAAGCATAGTTCTGCTCGTCATTATGTGCAGATAATTGAATAATTTGAAGTATTTCTGCCTCATCATTCGTGTAAAAGCAGATGAGGTGTACCCACAAAGGGGTGGTGTCTTTAAAATGTGATGTCAACTCTTCTGATTGGCCGACTCCTTTCTGAGTGGCACACGCCCAGGCACATTTAAATAGATTTAGATCTATTTTCTTTGGTTTTGTGGCTTCCACATAATAAAGTTGGACAGTGAGCCGCGCCGAGGGAGTACACGCAAGATCAGCGTGAGTTTGTGACATCACAGACTCACCGTGACATCACAAACTTACAGAAGTCCAAACAGCGCTGTTGCTAAATGTGAGCGGAGTGTTTTGACTCTGTAATAATATTCATGCAGCACTTTGGCCTCTTTTACAATCAATAAGAAATGGAAATCTGATTTTGTACAATATGGGACCTTTAAAAGTCCATCATCTCTAGCTCAGAGATGACCCGGGAAACCGCACGAGTTCTGAAGCAGATCATATTAGGCTATCAACCCGACATTACACTTCCTGTAAGCCATTAAAAATTAGACAAAAATAAAATGTTAAGTGCTTTAAAAGTGCTTACGAACATGGACGATTTTCACACAGAGAAACCGACATTTACGACATGTATCTATATTGCGGTTCATTTTCTGTTTCTGTGAGTGAGCTGGTTTGAAATGCAGACGGGGAACACTGGAAGAGTTCACCACAAAATAAATCTGTTTCCTTTCAAAACTCCCACTCAGCAGGTGTGTCATCGGGCTGAATCACGCTTTGAAACAACAACCTGCTGTCATATTACCTCCCTCCCCCCAAAAAAATCTAAAGCAGTACCGCCCGGCTGCCTCTCCACAGCTGACCTACAAAGAATTTAAAACACTCCTAAATGAAGAGGTATTCGCCTCAAAATGGAGAACCTCCTCAACAAATGAACACAACGCACCCACCAGCACCGGCCTTTTCCTTCCTACAAACTCTGCTCTCATTTCAAGTCTTCACAATAAGTGTCTGTTGAACACATTAAAGAGGAAGTAGCGCCCGCTTTTCTTTAAGATTAAACTCCGTATGAAACATCCTGCACCTCCGCCGAGCCGGTAAGCCGTCCTCCAATCCATAAATCACTTGACATCTCGACTAAATCCCCGAGCCTCGGCCGTCATCCAGCGAACATATGATGCGAGGAGACAGACAGAGGCCTCAGCACAAGTGAGCATTTCAGCGGTGGGGGGTGGGGGGGAATGGATACGGGTTTATTTCACAGGATTATGGCACATTTTTCCACCTGGAGTTCATTTATAGACTCGGAACGAGTCTATAAATGAACTCCAGTTGGAAAAAGTTTCATCTTTTGGTTTAATCTTAAACCATGTTTTAGCAGAAGAAGCCTCCTAAAACATGGTGTTCAGGGAGCGAAGACAGAAATGGAGCAGAGTGAATTTAATTACTGTGAAAATGAAGCCAGAAGAGAGGAAGACGACGAGGAAGGAACAGATGGGTGACGATACGAGATGCGGAGAGACGTGAAGAGAAGCAGCTCGGGGAGGTCTGTAAACCTTCCGGGTTTTTTTTTTGTTGTTTTTTTTGCTGTCTTTTGTCTGCAGAGAAACGTGAAGCTTTGAAACGAGATAAATCACACGGAGGCTGACCGCAGTCTGACTCGCCGATGGAGAGGAGAGGCGCGAGGGAGGGCGGGGCGGTGGGGGGCAACTACGAGGACCACCTGTAACACCTGTCAGCCGCGACATTCATTATTACCTCCTTTGAACAGCTGCAGACGATCCATCGGACCAACGTAAACGTACGAGTCATTGAGGTTTCGGGCTCCTGCGTCACGTTTCCGAAAATGTTCTGTACCGCCTCCTGAGCTATCATCTTTTTGATACCATTTTTATTAAAAACCTAATTAAAATTTTATTTTTTTTAACACGTTATGCTACAAATCTTTAAATTTTCATGTAGATTAGCAGGCTAGAGTTTAAACTCAGGTTGGTTTATGCAGCTACAATTTACAGATGTTACAAATAAAGCTTACTGTATGTCAGCAACAAAACTATTTTCAGCAAATCATTGCAAATGGACGCATCGTGAACAGCGGGCGTCCCGCAGGGCAGTGTGCTCATCCCACTGCTGTTCGGGGCAGGAGCCAAAACTACTATTCGGTATTCACCCGTGAACTTATTGCCCGTTATTCAAAACCAGTTTTGCATTAATACCAGTTAAGACGAATCAGATGATAGTCGCATGACCGGCGTATTTGTCAATGACTATTTCAAAAATCACGACCCATCCCGAGTTGCTCTACTTCCCATTCACTCATCGATGTGTTGCCGAGCAGAGCACAAACCCCGTCACACTACGACACCACTGCGGTGGGCTTCATTAGCGACAGGCGGCCTGCGGGGAGGAGATCAATCTGCTGGCAGAGCGCTGCACGAACAACAACCTGGGCCTCAACGCACAGCGAGACACGGGAGCTGTTGTTGATTTCAGAAGAGGGAAACATTGCAGACAAATTGAAGTTTTGGAGAGCATCCTGATCAACTGCATCACGGGTTGTTATTCTCGCACCTGCAGGTTATGTTAACAACTCTAACCCTGCTATTTCCTGTTGTCCTTTCCGCTTCGCCTCACCCGATGTTCAATGTGAAAAAGTGGACATTTCGAACTTGAGGAAAAGGACAGGGTGTCGTCTAAACCTTAAGGACCGATCCGAATTTGGAATATCAACAGCAAATATCACAAACAAGGAGATATTTAGTTCCTGGATCAAAATGTTTAATGTGTGCACTTCCAACACACTCCTGTGTGCGACATCAATACAGTAGAGCGTGATGAAGGAAATAAACTCTATAGTATAAAGGACTGGACAGACAGGTGAGGAATATTTTTAGACACCCCCCACACCCCCCACCCCCCCGCAGGTCTGCGGTTCGATGATATCCGACGGTCTCACTGTAAGCGGCTCGGCGTGAACAAAGGCTGCAGTCTGATGGCCGCGGTGCGACGCTGATGTAAAATGGCAGCCATCCACCTCCCAGTGAAGCCTGCCACACTGAATTAATCTCACTGCTTTCAGAATTGACAGTTTGGAAATGCTTTTTTATATTTTTTTTTTATTTTTTTTTTGCGCGATATTTATTTATGCAGCCAGGTGAGTGTCCCGGCGCCACCGTAACACCTGTGAAGATTCACAAGACCGGGACTAACTTGAGCCTGACAACCGAGAAAATGAGGACGATATCGTTTCAGGGAGAAAAATCTGAGTGAGAATGAAAGCAACGAGCGATCGCAGTAAACGGGACCGCCTCGTCTGCTTGTTGTTGCCGCCGCTGAAGAGAGATCAGCTGGAGAGAGACGGCGCTGGGAAGTAAACAGATCTGTCGTAATCGTTACCACCGCTCAGTCAGCTTCTGCTCCAGGAAGGAGACCGACACGACTGTGATACGGTAGTTAGACAAATTCTCTGTGTGTGTGTGTGTGTGTGTGTGTGTGTGTGTGTGTGTGTGTGTGTGTGTGTGTGTGTGTGCGCAAGGCCTCAGGCGTACACTTTACGATCAAAACAACTTGCCCATGTAAGGCCGTTTCTGTCCTCTGATTAAACACACAGGAGCAGTTTGTGGCCTCGAACGAGCGCTGCGAACGGAGAGAACGGAATTCAGATGATGCAAATTCCAGCTTTCTTTTATTTATTTTTTTTAACACCCTGAGTTTTCATTGATTTACACGGGGCACTGCAATAAAAACAGATTAAACAGATTCCAGAAGTCCATTCATCCACTTCGAACTAGTCTTCTGATCCCTTGTCTCTTCTTGGTTTTCTTTCGTCAACTAAAGACTGATGGAAAATATGTGATGACGACGAATTTTTTTTCCCACGGAAATGAAACTCAACATCAACCGGATAAAACAGGTATAGAGGATGGATGGATGGATGGATGGATGGATGGATGGATGGATGGATGGATGGATGGATGGATGGTTGGATGGATGGATGGATGGTTGGTTGGATGGATGGATGGATGGATGGATGGTTGGTTGGTTGGTTGATTGGATGGGTGGTTGGATGGATGGATGGATGGATGGATGGATGGATGGATGGATGGATGGATGGATGGATAGTTGGTTGGTTGGATGGATGGACGGATAGTTGGTTGGATGGATGGATGGTTGGATGGATGGACGGATAGTTGGTTGGACGGATAGTTGGTTGGATGGATGGATGGACGGATGGTTGGTTGGATGGATGGATGGACGGTTGGTTGGATGGATGAATGGACGGTTGGTTGGTTGGATGGATGGATGGATGGATGGATGGACGGTTGGTTGGTTGGTTGGTTGGATGGATGGATGGACAGATAGTTGGTTGGCTGGATGGATGGTTGGATGGATGGATGAATGGTTGGTTGGTTGGATGGATGGATGGATGGTTGGTTGGATGGATGGATGGATGGTTGGTTGGTTGGATGGACGGATAGTGGGTTGGATGGATGGACGGATAGTTGGTTTGATGGATGGATGGTTGGTTGGGTGGACGGTTGGTTGGATAGTTAGTTGGACTGTAACACAGGATTTCATCTGAAGTCGACCGTTCACTGCAGCAAAGATGGTGAACAAAAAGCAGGTGAACATAAAGTGCGAAGGCGGTAGTGTTATGTTGATGTATTGTCTTCAGTAATCATCCAGACTCCCTGAAAGGAGCATCAATCATGTAAACTAACGAGCTCGACACACCGCCAGGTTTGGACGAGCATCATCCATCTGCACCTGAACTGCAGTAGGAACGGCAACGTAAACATCCGAGAGGCTTTTTCAGCTGCAGAGCGCCTCCCCTCCTGCAAGCATCTTTCCACTCAGGTCCTCGCAGGACAGTAAAAAAAAATAAATAAATAAATAAACGGCCTTCCACACGTGTTCGGTTTTGTCTCTTCCTCACATGTGGAAGAAATAACGTGTGCAGGCTGCCGGGGCGAGGCTCGACTATCTGCGAACAACCCACAGCTGGGACCGCTCCTCCGCTTCCACTCCCCGATTTAAAACTTTTCAACAGTTCGCTGAGGCCACTTAGCAGCCAGCAGCTGGGAGAGCTCGGCAGTGCAGGTCAGGCCGGGTCAGACCTCACCAAACACACACACACACACCCCCACACACAGACACACAGCTTCCACAGCTGTATAATCTGATGTCCGAGACACAACGCTTCGACGCTTAATGCACCAAAACAAAACAAAGACATTTCCGTGTATTCCAGGAAACCGATGAACAAAAGACGATAACCGGTTACTTATCCAACCGCTGTACAGACCCACTGAAAGCCAATATCACTACAGCCGGACCAGTTGTTTAGAGTTATTATAACGTTTGTCCATTTATTATATCAATAAACTAAACAGGTCAACTTCCAGTTAAGAATCAGGACCTTCAGTCTTTGTAGCTGATGGAAAATAAGGGGGCAGTATTTTACCGATCCAAAAACAACTTGGGCGCTGGACGAGAAAACGACAAATGTTTCGTTCTGAAAACTTGCAAAGACGGATATCGTGGCGGATTCTGAGACGTGTCAAAGTCACTACACTCAATCGGCCTCTATTTATATCGTCTGCTGAGCATCTGAAGCGCACACGTTTCCACCAGGATGAATTCAGTTCTGTCTCATGTTCAGGCTGCCGATCAAATCTGTTTCTGTCGCCTCAAATCAACAGATTTCAGCTGGATTTTATTCATAAATTTAGCAACTTTTAAAAGTTTGAGTAAAAATGAAGACTGCAGGTTCACAAAGAGGCTCGACAGAATTCAGATTGGATCAAGTGATAAAACACCAACTTTACCTTCATGAAAATAATCTGTAGAGTCTGTGCTCCTATAAGAAGGGACGCATTAATGAAGAACATTCTTGTCTTCTGCTCGGCTCCAAATACAGCTATTGTTTCCAAATGTACTGTAAAACGGAGGAGATACAGTATGAGGACTGTTTCTGCTTTTAGAGAAAAATGAGCTGCAGGTTGAAGAAAGTTTCTCCCTTCCTTTGAGACAGTTCATATTGCAGGAGGCTTTACTGTAAGCCTCAGCCTTCACCGTCTCCAACTTGATTTCGAACTGGTCCAGCTCCATGTGGACAGACTGGGAGTGACGGATAACATTTCTCATGTAGAGACAATAAATCCCTCACAACTGCTCTCCAGCTTCTGCCTGCAGCTGCAGATGTCAGAGGAGATCTCCGAGTCCCGCGGGACACAAAACTGAACATTACAAAGAGACAGTCCTCGAGCCAGACCAGAAAATCCCGGTCTAATCTTCACAGCCAGGGGTGAAAGGTTTCAGAAGATCTGTAGTATGAGCCTGGCAGAGAGATTCAGACACTAAACCCTCCAAACCAAATCCGTGGGGTCCCTGAACTCCTCACCAAAGACCAGCGGGTCGGTCTGCTTTCAATTCATGTTTGGAGGGCATTTTAAAAAGAGCAAGAACAATGGAAAATGGAAAATACAGTGTTGTATCGGTCATTATGTGCTCATCAAGACATTTTATAGTTACAGATACCTAATATCTATGAGCTGAATTATCAACGAAGGAAATAACTCCAAACAGAAATTTAAATCCTATTGTCAAGCGAAAATTCGATGAAATTTCAAAACGCAACTGAAACCCTGCTTTTGTGTATTTTTAGCTTGTATTTATATATTCTGGAACATTTGCAACATTAACTATTTGCCAAATTAGCCATCATGAATTACAGAGACAGCCGTACAGACAACCATGACTGGATTACTGTGAAACGGAAACAAACTTAAAAACATGAAGATTCTCAGGTAGGTTCTGCACTTATAAAAGTATCCCTCCTTTCGTCTATTATCTTTGAGGATTTAAATAGGATCATAAAGATCAACAGTATCTGAAGCAGGTCAGAAAGTAAGTAAAGAGTAAGTGACACTGAATCTAAAAATAGACGCTTCTCGTCAGTTTGTTCAACTGCGACCGAGTTATGACTCACGGAAGGACGGCAATTTTTTTGACGCACAGTGCGTCAGTCAGGGGTTGAGAGTTTTCAAGTACCCTGATTGCCTCTTTGAGCTGAGAGTCACATCCACAGCCGCTGCTCACGACTGCTGAATCGTGCTGCTAAATGAGCCAAATCAACGGAAAAAAAAGTCAACTTCTGTTGGAAAAATTTAGGTGATTCTGAAACAAAGAGAAAGCCAGACTATAAAAATAAAATTTTATTGTATATTTTTTTGGCATAAGTAAAAGTTGGCAGGAAAACCAACCTTTTGAAAAAAAGAAAAAAAAAATCACATAAATAGTTATATTAAAGAGCTAAATGTCAGAAATATCTTGTACTTAATTCGGAAAATGAAGTTATTCAGAGACATTGTTAGCTGGCTAGTACGCTGTATACTTCCCAGCATGCACTGGGCTTGGTTCAAAAATTCTCCGGAAAGCACATATTTTATTAATTAAATTACATGACGGTGGTGATGTGACATGATGATTATGTGTCTGTTTATACATGACAGATGAGTCACAACATTTCCTTGATTCAACTTAAAACAATGCAAATCATTCATGAAGATATTTACCGTATGTGCTGGGGATCAAACGAAGCTCTGCGTGATTCATAACGATGTAGAATAATAATCCGAACCCTCACTCGAATTAAGTAACCAAAAAAAAACTGTAATCCATCACAGATTTATTTCTTTTAAATGTAACTCTTATCGTGTAATTAACGTGTTTGTTTGAGTTTCTGAACATGCTGCTTTAAAGGATTAAAGACTTCTAATTGCTGGGGATAAAAGTGCACCCACACTCAGAAATGTACATGTTGATGCCTCATCTCACAGTCTGTATAATAACGAGTTTTAAAATATTAAAATGGTTGATTCAGGATTAACTCCAGACATTTCTGGGTGCGTGCAAAATAAGCCAATTTTAACATGGACCTCTGTTGCAGCCCTTCCCAACTGTTACACCCCCACTAAGTCCAATTTGGCCTCTTGTCAGCAGTACTTCAGTATTTACACACCCACCCCCCCCCCCCCCCCCCCACTGACCTCTTTAGCTACTAGTTTCAGTTTCTATCCCTTCCCAAATCCTCATCAGCTCGCGGTAAATCCCCCTCCTCCCATCCCCCCATCACTGCTCACTGCAATTCTGCTTTCATTTCTGTTTTTTCCTTCCATCTATCATGATGTGTTCAAAGGCTGCTCCACATGCTGCTGAAACAATGACTACGTCAATCTGGATGTCAAAAAAAAAAAAAAAAAAAAAAAAAAAAACCCACAATCAGTTTTTAACAAAATTTACTTCCGAGCTGTTTTTTCTTTTTTTTCTTTTCTCATCACCATGCCTTGTTTATTAGCACCGAATCGTTCTGGCAAATTAAATGCCTTTTTGGCAGCTTTAAAATGCTCAAAAACTCATGAAGCTTTGCACAAAATTCAGCCCCAGTGAAAATGTAAGTATTTCATAGAGTTCTGGGATGTTTACATGAGGAGTTATTGAACAATAAACAGGCCAATATAAAATCAGCGACTGCAGAAAGCGGTTACAGGTATTCTAACAGGGTTTTATTTTGAAAAACAGATGTTAAATTTGTAAAACAAAAAAAAAAAATTGCCATCTTTCTACAGTCCAGTTATTTTGCTTATGACCGATTATTTTTTATGAATTAGACCTTGAATAAATAACGTTTTGACGATGATGACGATGATGATGTTTTGTTAAAAGATATATAATCACGTCTTTGCTTTATTTTGAAGGGTTCCTCTTGTCTCCGTTGTTCAGTTTGAGATTAGATGAACCATTTTGGACCTGTGAGGATCTCCAACGGTTTGTAGTTGGTCATCGATGTGAAGATGCAGACACACGCTGACCACAGCAGCTGTCCGCCTGCCAACACACACTACACAGTGACACCCGTTGTCGTCGCGCCCACTTATGAGCTCTCGCATGAAAAAGCAATCATAGATAACGCTGATGTTGTTTCTCTCCCTCCCCTCGTAGTCCCAGGCAGTGTCGGTGTGACTCAGAGGTCCTCGGAGGACAAACTGGCCTCCATCCCTCCGCACAGAGACAGAACAGGATGAACAGTGTGTTTCAGCGTCCGTGGATTCAGTCCGAGAGGAACATGAGCTCAGCTCCAACGCCTTTTATTCTGTTGTTGTTGTTGTTGTTGGCAGAAATAGAGAGACAAAAGGAACAACAAAAAGTTTCCAAAAATATAGATGCATCTTTCTGACATCTCTCCGAAAAGACAGAAATAAAGCAGCAGGGTGTGGACAAATGAAGAGGAGGAGGAGGAGGAGGAAGCATCAGAAAGCCTCAAATTAAAGCTGCTCTGGTGAGACCGAGACGCACTGCTCTCACAAACAAAATGATAGATAATATTTAGTTTTAAGTTGTGACCTTTAACCTTTCATTGGGTTTGTCACCGTCTGCCTCGTCAGACAGCCGATGCTACAGAAATAAACATCCCTACATACAGTTACTGCCAAAGTCCACTTTGTGTAAATGTCGGCTGGTTTACACTCGGTCCAGAGGTCACCCCGAGGGCCCCGTCACTGGGAACGGAGACTGAACTACATTGACTTCCAATCTGAATCCACCCGGAGCTCAGACTTCAGGTCTGATGGCTTTTTATTCAATAAGACAAGAGACAACGTGGCGTTGAGACACAGAGAGAATCTGCAGATTAACGTGGGAGAAAACAGCCGAATCAAAGTAGCAGCCCTTTAAATATGAAAGTTATAATCAAGCAGCAACTGTCGTCACATCACCCGTCGGTTTGGGGACTGACGTTTTGACACGATCTTCTGGGTTTTTTGGGCCAAAAGTCAGCATTTTTGGACGAGCTGGGGAGGAGCTGGCTGAGAATCCAAGGGCACTATGCCCCGCCCACCTAGAGGAAACCTGAAATGTCAATCAAACCAGACACGCCCCCAAATATACCTATCTTTGAGGCCCAATATGGTAATTAATTGAGGAATTATTTTAGGAAGGATGACCAGAACAATGATCAGAGTGAATTTATCTCATGGCACCATAATGACTTGAGGAAAGTATTTATGGATTTTAATTGATTAGAGAAGTTGATGCTATTTGAATTGGAGTCTATCGGAGCGTGGAGGTTTTTTGGAACCAGCCCCTTGTGGCCCCTTGCGGTACTGCCTTTTAAGGCACTTCTGCATTAGCTTCCCTTTTCAGACCCGGAGTCTACGTCCATTTTTATACACCGTCTATGGCTATAACCAGCATGGCTAGCTTAGCCTAACCTACAAAGTTAAAGTTAAGTTCAAGGTAAGGCTGCCTTTTTATTTCTTTGGGTTTTTAGCTGTAGTTGCATTGTTGTTACACTGTTTACTTGCTTACTTACTTGCTAATTGGCTACTACAGTCAGTATCTGATTGGCTGCATTAGATGCTTTATTATTGCACATAACAGCTGTTTAAGTGGATCTTCTAAAACTATATTTCAACCATAGTCTGTATATAAAAGTGGACGTAGCTTCCGGCTCAGAAAAATTGGGGAAAATGCGAAAGCGCCTTAAACTGCGACACCACAGAGGGCCACTAGGGGCTGGCTCCAGAAAGGCTCGAGATTCATGGTTATTACGGTTAAGCTCCTCCTTCTTTTTAGGTTTCTGGAGGTCCATCTGAAAGTAATCCGTCATTAATTAGAAAACAGGCCCCATAAGCCGTGTTTTAGGGGGCGTGTCTTTCTGATTGACAGACCTGTGGTGCACTCAGGTTGTGCTATCGGTGGGCGGGGTATATATTGCCCCGCAGCTCGTCCATATATGGTCAGGGTGACATCGCTGTCGGTTGCTGCTTGATTTCAACATGTAAAGTCATCGAAAGGAGACTCGCTCAGATGGCTGCTTTAGTTTGATTAAAAAGAATCTCTTCCGTATTATTTCTGCCTGCTTTCTCGCTTCGAAAACAGTCGAGCTCTGCAACTTTGGTTAGAATTTGAATGTGTGAAAGCGTAGCTAAAAATAAGAGCTGACTGACTTCTCTTTTCTGGCCAATTTAATCTCTCTCTTCTGCTTCTTTCCCTCCTGCTGCCAAACTGTGAGGGCAGAAAGCAAGTGAATCACAGAGAGGGAAAAAAAATAAAAAATAAAATATATATATATATAAAAATCTCGAAAAGCCGTGAGGTTACGTACCGCAGGCTCTCTCTCGTACCGCAGTGCTTCCTCGTTGAACTCGCAACCTTTGACTGCGGCAGTAAAACGACGGCCCGACATTTGGTGTTTCGTTTCACCTCACTGACGCAAATGTTTTTCTAAAGTGGACTTTTCACTGCTCATTTAACAAAACGCGGCTTCTGACTCAACAGGCTGTTATAGATTTCCCTGGTTGAGTGACACACACCTCTTGTTACCTCTGGCTTTAAAAACTCGTATTCCTTTTGTTCCCGCAGCCTCTGAATTTGAGACAAAGTCGTCTTGTTTTCACACAAAAGAAAAACCCAACCAATTATTCAAGAATCAGTTGGGCGCTTTTAACGTCTCCTTTATGACCCCTCTTCTTGTGTCATAAACTGCAGAACTCAAGTCATTTATTTCTTTATTTGGCATTCACTGATTCCAGTTTCTCCCGTGTGAGGATTTGCTGCCTTTTCTCGGTTTTACATTACATTTACAAAAACTGCTAACTCTGGCTCCTCCAACCTGGAAAACTCTCAGCTTCGACTGATCGGGAGCACGAGGGTTGTTGTCTGCTCTGACACGGTCTAACATCTGTTGGTGGAAGCTAGCCTCGATGAGCGTTTCGTAGGGCTCCGCGATTAATCGCAAAAAAAAAAAAAAAAAAAACGCCAGCTTGATTCTTCTCTCCGAGATAACCATTGCTGCATCAAAACTTCCTTCCTGGTCCTTCAACAACATGGTGTGACACCACCCGAAAACACACAAAAACACACTCGTTCGCAGGTTGATGGAAGCGGATGCTTTTTTGTGAAGGTGGATGTACTGAACATCCTGAAATATCAAGAGGCAGTAGATGGGCGGGGCGATTTGAAACCCTGACACAGCACAATACAGCTCAATAAATCTTTATCTTTAACTCCCTGGAGGCGCACCCCTTTGAACAAATCTAGATGCAGCCGAGCCGAATCCGAGATGAGATGAAACCCTCCCTGGTCACGGCCACATATAAAAATATAAAAACTGATAACCAGTCCTCTCCGTACAAAACTCCGCGATGTACCGTAAATAACAGAAAACCTCCGATTCTTGTTGCCCCCTCGGCTTCAAAACCGGCAGCAGCTGGACGCTTTAAATGAACCTGCAGGTCAACGACCCGACCAAAAGGCCCGGTGTAGAACCGGTTTGTTCTACAGACCCAATTAGCCACAGGCCTGTTTGTTTGCTTGTTGCAGAGCATGTTTAATGAATAAATAATGATCTTTAATAATTACATTTAGCCCGATTTCCAGTCCAAGAAAGAAAAGATGAACTGAAACAGAGGAAAGCTTTTCCATCTCTTCCAACCTCATGCAATTTAGGATTCACCTCAAACACATCTTTCATTCTGGAAAATACTATTTTACATTTAAACAGCCAGTTCAAACAAATCTAAGGAAGCAAACACGTCACCCTCTTCCTTCCGCAAGGATCCAGCTGCCTTGATCCAGGATCATTTCGGTTTTTGTTATCCAAGAAAGTGGCGGAATTAGTCCACAGTACAACTGCGCCGTAGCCAACTCATATTAACCCTAATTAGCAGAAAAGCTAAGAAAAACCAGGAAAAGCATTTTGTCAGTGACAGCGCTGTAACTTTTCCTCGAAAGTGGCTGCTTCGGAAAAACAATATCTTTTGAGTGTCAGATTATCCCTGGAAGGCCAGAAAGCCCGTCTGCTTTTGATTTGCTGGTTTCACGGTCTGGAACGCAGCGGTAACGTCGCCCTCCTCATCCCTCATCGGGACACTGACCTCGGCCCGACTCGGCCGCCGTCAAGACCTGCCAAGCTCACATTTCTCTCTCGACTGGTTTGCCGAAGGTCACGACCCCATTATGGCGCCGCTGCACATCCACTCAGAGGTGTGTTCAATCTCCCTGCCAAACAACCGTCAACGGCACCGCATGACTTCTGGGTTTCATTCGAGTGCATTTGTGTGGAGCTTCGGGGACGTTTGCTCCCCGAGTTTGTCCTCAAGGCAGACTCTGTGCACTTTTAGCAGGAAGGAAGCGCCACTTTAAATCTCCGTGCGCAGTAAAGAAAAACACCACCGATAATCCCGATGAGACGAGACTGACCGACTCTAGCTGTTTTTAGGTAAATGCCCCGGCACGCATGCTTTTATACCTGCAGACATGCAACGCTACACCTCTGCATCGGCTCCTGTTTCATAACGACTCTGCAACACAGTCCTCCCCTCTGTGCAGCAGCTTATGCTCCAGCAGGCCGGCCTTATATAAAAGCGGATAGCGCAACAGAGCGACTGGCACAAATCACACAAATTCTACTTCATCTCCGCGAGCAAACCAATCGAAATGCAGCACGAAATGAAGCCCATTTAAAAAGGTCGGTGCAAATACACGAGGCCTGAAAACCAACAACGGAGCGACAAGATGGCGAGTTTCTTTTGTGGTTTTATTTCCACTTTCCTCTCTCACATCACGATCCAGCATTCCTACTTTCAGCTCCAGGATCTGCTCCGTCGGTCTGATCTTTCATGGCTGCTCGCATGATTTATTTAAGCTGATTCTGGAGCAGCAGCCATCATATCTCACTCTACTTCACGTTCCTCAATATAAATGTCAACTGCTGAGGAAGAGGAGGACGAGGGGAAGGAAAAAGGAGTCGAAGGTCAAACATGAATGAATGGGGGGGGTGTCGCTGCATCTAAACAGCATCTGCAAGCAATTAAGAGTTTGTTATGACGAGGAAAGAATAATTACGGTTAATGAGTCAGTCTAATTTTAAAAGAGATTTTTGTCATTTCCAAAAATTGGTTGCTTTTCGAATATGAACATTTTCTTTCTCTACCCCAGTTAGAGGGTTATGAAATGGTGAAAATGAGAAGTACTTGACGCCTTGGCGAAATAAAATTCGCTAAAATTCAAGCGGAACAGATTTCCAAAGAAACCAAACCCGGCTATAAATGTGTGCTGAAGGATGACGGATGAAGTCCGACTGTGTTTTATAAAGCAGACGCGGTGAAACTAAAAGCCTTTTTTTTTTTTTTCCTTTTCTTTTCTTTTTTTTTTTTTTGCATGTGGTACTACTGACCCGGTTCTATATTAATCTGAGAGTGCAGGTGGTGCACAGAAACTTCGGTGAACGAGCAACATGTCTACTCGCGGCACACTTTCAGTCGCTTTAAAACTGGAACTCGAATGGCTGATGAGGGAAAACGGAGCAGAGCGGACGCTTTAGTTCACATATTTTACAATTATCCCAAATATGAACTGACGGGGTGACGCGAGAAGAGAAGACGGGTTGAAGTCAGTTGGATGAATACTGACGTCCTTTGAGCAGTATTTACCGGCACGGAGTACCTTTTCATCCTGAAAACACCCGTTCAAGTTGGTTCGTCTTGGTTTTTTCAGGATACTTTGAGTCTCGTCTGCTTCCACCTGAAAAAATTCCATCGTACTATTTACTTTCACTGCGTACTGCAGCTGCCGTTAAAAAGTATGCACTGTTGGATGTAGCATGTGCACAATTGGGACATACTACTTCATTATATAAATACCTCTTGCCAACGGTCTCGGCAGCTCGGTCGATGTGACGTTTGTGGTTTGTGGGTCAGAACAGCCAGAGTAGCACGCTCACCTGCAGACTGCAGATGTAGTAGTACATCCCGGTACTTTTGGCATACTACGTTTAACGTTCCACGTACGGGACATACTGAATACTTTTTTTTGGCCTGCTGAATAGTCTGGTAGTTTTGGATATAAGGGACTGACAACAAAACAAGAGATTTAACGTGGAGGTTTTCCCTCCCAGCGTAACGTCTGGGTTTTTTTGTTATACTGGACAAGATGACGAAGGAAAGAAAAAAAAAAAAGAACATTTATTAAGTTATGAGCCTCCAGGAGAGTTTCAGCGCTCCTTATTGTGAAGTCTGTCGTGGTGTTTCGGTCTTGAAGAGGACTTAAAATCCCCCAAAGGTGTCCAGCTGGGTTCAAATCTGGTGATTTGAGAAGCTCTTAACTTCCTCTTCGAACCGTCCAGCGAGCCGTGATGCGAGATATTCTTTTTCTCTCTTTCTCTCCGCTCGGTTCTGCAGGTTCTTCCTTTGATTTGTCGTCCGTGGAGAACAGAGTGCCGAAGTACAGCGCCGGTAGCTGTTTATTTCCAGCAGTGTTTTGTTTGTTTTTGACCTCGACCAGCACTTGTGTGCAGCCGACCTTGAATCCAGACCTCAGTGAGAACGCAGAGCTTCCCCAGGGGGAAATAAATAAACTTTTTTTTTTTTTTTTTTTTTTTTAAATGAAGTAGAAAAACAGTGAGCCGAGGAGAGGCAGAAAACAAAGAGCGTCTGGAGTCGCGAAAAGAAAAGAAGAAGAAGAAAGAATTGCCGAATGTCCCCGACCCGCCGCTTCTTTTGTCCAAAGGGCATCAATTAACGAAACACGACTCGTGAATCTGCCGACCCCACCGCTCGGCTCCTCTTACCGACATTTTCTTCCTTTGTCGGCCTGCCAGAGGCGACTCGTCAGGTAATGGCTTCCCTGCAACAGCTGGAGGGGATCAAAGTGTCATGTGACGGCAGCCTCCGGCCAATCGGCGGCCGCGGAGCGCTCTGCATTCCTGAACATCGGCGGAGGGTTTGATATTGGATCACCTCCGAGTCGCTCGCTGCCCTTTTCACGGCGTCACCTTCACCGTCGTCTGACATTTGTGGTTCGGCAGCCGGCGTTCTTTCCTTCTTGCTGCAGGCTGGATGAATTCATGACACCAGGGACCATCTGAGATACGTCTCTCCAGTTTATAAGTTTGAAAGCCGCGCCGCCTTCATGTTCGGCTGAGCCTCCTCCTGTCTCCCGTCTTACACTTTCCCTTTTCCTCATTTTTTGTGGAACTAATTTTGACCTGATTTGACGTCATTTAGTGTAAAACTGTTGTTCAGACGCGTCTTGGCGTCCGTAGATGCCGTTCAGGCAGCTCAACATGGTCTTCTCGCAATGAGTCGACAAATATTGCACCATCATCCGATTGCAGTTATGACTGCAAACATTATGAAGAATCGTTAGAAACGTTTCCATTCATTTGTAGAAAAACAGCTGGACGACACAAAACAGAAATGTCAGTTTTTTTCCCCCCACACGTTTGACCGGCGCTCTTTTAATGACATCTTCATATAGCGCCGCCTTCTGCTCTGGTTTAACAGGACAGGGAGTGGAGAATTACCGCCATTTTGATTTTGATTGTTAGTACCCGTCATTGTCTTCCTTGTATATTTCGGTAATAGTGTCGTGTTTACCTTGATATTTATTTTTCTCATATCAGCCCTGTTCAAGCAAACATTGTTTTGTGTTAAATGACAGGAAATAGCTCCTCTTAAAAAAAAACACTAAAAAAAAAAACACAGGCTTATAAGGTGGCAAAAAAACTGAAAAAGATAATGAAATCGTTATTCTAAATTATTTGTGTGGCAATTAATGCAAGACTTCTGCATGACTGAACTGATGAGCCCCAGACATCACAGAGATGGCGACGGCCGAAAAAACCCAACTCTAAGGCTTCAAAGCCGTTATTTCCGATTTCCCCGGAAATTCAAAGGTTCCCGATTCAGTTGAGACGAGAGTCCTCGTGAGGATCGTTGTTCCTGTTATCAGAGGACACGCGGCTTCACCTTTCTCTCTGCCCGAACACAAGAGGACACGGCCCGCTCGTCTGTCATCTGGATCCCCCCCACCACTCCCCCCACTGCCCCACCCGTCTGTTATCACTTCGGTCTCAGCCGCCAGCTTCCATCAGCTCGCAGCCGACGGAGGAGGGAGGGAGGGAGGGAGGCGGGCAGAGAGAACAGCCGACTGCTCACAGCGGACGAGTATCACGCGAGAGTGTCATGTAATTAACTAGTAAACCTCTGCAGCTTTGCGTTTGGTGGAAAAACACCTTCGTGATTTGACTCCTGCCGGCGGGAAGCACGTCATCGATATTTCAAACGTCCAAAGAGCTCGTTTGGTCGAAACGACGAGGTCCGAACCCTGAAAATATTCACTTAGATATTTAAACACAAATATTCAGCCGAGTCCTCGCAGTTGAAAACCGAAAGCGGGAAAAAAAAAAAAAAAAAATCCTGAAAACGTGACTGATCAAAGTTGTCGCTACTTTGCCAATTCCTGAAATCAATTTCGCTTTCAATTTGTAGAAAGTTCGGCCACGAGCAAAGAAAAACACAATGAGATTTTTTTTTTAGGTGGATACACAAACTATTCATTTAATTGAATTAATACTTTAATATTTCAATAACCTGAAGGCTGAACGGCCATTCTGTTCAGCGCTATAATTAACATTAACTTCTATGATGAATTTCCCTTGTCAGTATCTGCCTTTCAATTATTTTCCCAATGAATCATTTAAATGCCCATTATGTCCCACAATCAGTCCAAAAGTCCCCAAAAACATTTAATTTCCTGGAAATATTCACATTTAAGAAGCTGCCGTGTTGAATTTTTACTTTAAAATAACTAAATTGCTGCTGCCTTATTTCATCTGTTCGTTAATGGAGTCATTGACTGCGCTTCATTCATTCAGCCTGTCACTGCATTCATGTTACATCATTTCCCTCTTTAGGGAGGAGGGAGCCGGTTATTCAGTGTTTTCAATCCCGACTAATCATCGGTGCATCCTGCCAACATAATCTGAAGGTGACGCTGCAGAAACGGTTGCTCGTAGCGACTCTTTTAGCGATTTAAGAAGATGATTCTGGATCCTGTCAATAAAGCTCTGATTAGTCGACTGCTTTGCAAACTGGGTAAAAAAAATTAAATACAAAAAAAAATAAAAAATAAGCCGTGATTAAGAACCAAAAGCGGACCGGCGGAGATGAGGGACGGTTTGATCCTGCGATCCGGGACCAGACCGTCCCTCGTGTCGTAGACAGAAGGGCAGCGGGGCAGGAGGGGGGAAGGAGGGCGGTTTGGAGGGTGCTTCGCAGGGGTGTCCCGTGTTGTTTGGGGGTCAGCGGTGTTTTGAAGTCGGCGCCTTTGTTCGAATCCCGTCAAGTGTGAAAAACGGGGGCAGGCCGGAGGCCGGAGGCCGGAGGCGTCGTGCCTCCGCTCCGCCGGATGATCCGGCCGAGCGAGCAAACGTCTCGAGGGCCATTAGAAGGAAGCCGGATCATCGGCAGCTCTCGGTCACGTGGACCGACGGTAACGACAGATAGAATTCACACGTCCCGGAGAGAGACCCGCGATTGCCAGAAGCATCATTTCCTGTTGACGGTGATGTTTTTCCTGCATCCCAGCGGAGTTCGGCGTCAGACTGCTACGACACGAACACGTCCCGGAAGTTTATCTGTCTTTTTTTTTGCATCGATAAAGAAGTGTTTTCCTCTCTTAAGTTGTTCCTGACGCTTCAGTCTTTGGAACAAACCTCAATGTTTTTGGAGTGCCGGCTGAACTGTGAGTCTGCAGCATCAATAATTGAAAATGCTCGAAACACTGAGCGTACGGTTTTATAGTTTGTCTTGTTTACTCGCTCTTTAGATCCGCCGTGGCCTCATTCAAAATCATGTTTTTAAAGTTTCGTTTCAACAGAAGTTTGGTGAATTCGTGCCGGCATAAAAATCTTTACACCAAACCACCATAATACAAGTTGTTGGTGTCGTTACTGACGCTCACGTTCATCGTGTTTGTTGCCTTTATTTATTTTATTTTTTTTAAATGGCCTTTTAAAAATATTTCAATCCTAAATTCTGCTCCAACAGGCATCGCATGTAGTCAGTCAACTCTCCAAATACTTCACGAAGAATCTCCATATTTGAACATAGTGCACACAAAATGCTTTGCGTATTCAAATCCCCCAAATCTTGAGTGTGGTTGACTAAACCTATATTCTATTTTATGAAACTTTTTTTCTCGATTATTCTCTTCAATAATCAGCACAATCTTAAAACTCCAACTGCGGCGTATCTTTGCTTGACAAATGTCGACATGTTAATCGGGCTTTCAGCTCTAATCCGGTTTGTCAAGCTGCATAAATCAAAATCCTTTTGGCAGATTCAAAAGAAAACATTGGACTCCCTTAAAGTATTTGTTTCAGAATAACAGCCCTCAGGTGTATTTGTTCAGGTCTCTGAATGTTATTTCACGGCCAGTTTGCTGTAATCCTGCTTCGTACATGTAAATCATTTTTAATTTTGTTTTTGAAAAGTGCTCTAAAAAGAAGTTTATTATTATCATCGTCTCATTGTGCACCATGTGGCTCAATTCCCCAAAACTACATCCAGCTCAGACAAAAAAAAAAAAAAAAGAAAAATCTTGTGTTGTCTAAATTATTTAGACGGCCTCAAACAAGATTATTTTCACGATTATAAATCCATCGATTATTTTCGCAATGAATCATGTGGTCCAAAAAACGGTTGAGCTTCAAGATGTCCATTAAAGTTTAACACTCACATTAGCAACCAACTCAATAGTGAATCTCATTACAGAGTACAAAGTAAAGTCCGCATAGGAAACCAAACCCAGAGACTTGAACCCACAATCGAGCGTGTTCGAGTCCACGACAAAGCGAAGGTCGATGTGGATTTGTTTTACATAACTCACGCGACGCGAGTTACTTAAAAAAATGGACCTTCGCTTTGTCTTGGACTCAAGTGCGTATTTTACTCAAACCACGATCATTTAACGCTAACCAAGTAGTTTCAGTGCCGAAATCAAACCAAACGGCGACCATGTCACATTTAACCCAAACCGTGATGTTATCTTAAACTTAACCACATGGTGGTTTTTTTTTTTTTTGGTGCCAAAACGTTGCGTGTCTTTACGAAATGCACGGTGAAAAAGAGCAGATGAATCTGGACCCGGACGATGTGACATATTCAATTTGTCTCAAAATGTTGTTCCCTGAATATGTTTGCTGCTCAAATTCAGGGATTCAAGGTGAAACTGGGAGCAAACACAATCAAAGAGAGTGTCGTTTAAATGGGCAAATATTATCAAAGGACTGTCAGCGGGCCCCCTGCTGGCCAGACGGAGCACACAGGAACCTGTTCACTGAAAACCTCCCGGTACCAAGACAGAATATGGAACCAAAACCAGAATCTCCCCCAAAAAAAACCACGACAGCGTTGAACTGAAAGCAGAACCACTCCACGTGTGTTCAAGGCAAATCTGACCTCATTTCGACTAATGACTGACAGCAGATGGCACGGCTTCACGTTTCATAGTTAAGAGTGTGTTTGGCTCCAAACAACTCAAAAACAGGAGCTGTAATCTGAGCTCAACCTCCGCTGATTTGTTACAGATTGCACCTTTAGCGACGACAGTTAAGTGCACCTATTTTTCATCGAGGTCAGAAACCGAACGGCCGAGCATTTCTTTGACATTACAGAGGTTTAGTTGCTGCAGCTCGTCACCGTCAAGGACAACAGGTTACAGTTTAACTTTAAACCTTCAGTCCTGCTCTTCTAATGGCTTTTAAATGCTTCATGAACTCCTAAAAGTGCAGCAGCTTCTGAAAAAAAACAACCACACAATGCCTTCCCTTTTTTTACTTTCGAACACAAACTGAAAAGAAGAAGGGAGACCAGGCCGTATTAAAATTCCTCTTTTTTTTTTTTTGGTCCTGGGATTCACCTAAAATATTGCAGTTCTGGGAGACTGGTGGGAAAGTCCAGGACTTCCTGGTTGGCTCGAAACAACAGAATGTAGTCATTTATTAAACCTAATAATTGACTACTATAAATATATTTACACAGACTTTAAAGTGCATGTTGTGTGTTTTATTGCACCAAAGTGTGAACAATTTACAGTACCTTTTGCAAAAGGCTGGTTTTCCTGATTTGGAGAATTGAACCCAACTGAGGCTGGAATTCATTTAAAATCAGCACGTGCAGTGGACCGCAGCGCGCATGCGGAGTTTTTTTAATTTATTTATTTATTTATTTTTTACACCTTGTTTCGTGAAGAATCATTTCACTTTAACATCCAGTATTTCGGCAGGCATTTCTCCTCCACCTCCTGCACCATTTCCAACTGAGGAAAAAGGCCACAAAGGGTGATGATGGGAGCCGTCGCCGCCGCCGTTCCCCCCCACCGCCCCCCTTCCTCCCCCTCTCCTCCCCCCCACCGGCCTCGCCCCTCTACTTCTCCGCCCTCGTTTCAGGGATGCAGGGGCTCGTCAGTATCTCTGGACCAGGCCCGTCTACATCAGCTCATAGCACGTAGGCCACACACACACACACACACACACACACACACACACACACACACACCGCTGCATCGCATTGCACACAAAAAAAAAAAAAAAAAAAAAAAAAAAAAAAAGCCTGAAATTGCTTCCAGCTGGCTGCGAGTAAACCTGGTCCCGACAGAGCAGAGAAACTGAGGGGGAAACAAAGCGGTCTGCTTGCACAATTATTTGTCCAGTGCGCACACAGTGTTGCACAGCGGCGCACGTTGCCCCTGACTCTGCAGTGCAGTTCAGAGTTAAAAATTAAAAAAAATTAAAAATTAAATAAAAGCTCCCAGCTAACGAGCTCTCACTTTCGCTGCTTCGAAGCCGACTCCAGATCACAGCCTGGTAAGGCGCTTAATTACGGAAAAGGCAAAGCTGCGCTCAGATCACCTCGCCTGTTTTGACAGCGAGTGACTCCGCTGAGAGTTCATAAGCCCGGCCTGTACGGCTGTACTTTAACACCGGGCCGGTAAATGATGAGGATGAGGATGAGGATGGTGATGCACGGGGCGCCCCAGTCCGTCCCTGCGCATCCTCAGCGCGCACCAATCCGCACAACAACAACAACAAAAAAAGCAAACAAAAACAAAAAAAAACGCCGAGAGAAACCCGAAAGAGACGCAGCGCAGCAAACCCAGGAGAAAGAGGAGCGCGAGGAGGAGGGAGGGAGGAGGAGGAGGAGGAGAGGGGTGTGCGGCCGGACTGCAGGACTCACCAGTCGGTGTCCGAGGTCTCGTCAATGACGTCCTGGTAGGCGGTCAGCAGGGCCAGTCGGTTCTTGCCGAGATTCACAGCCATGTTTCTGTCCCTGCAAGCATCCAGACCGCTGCTGATGGAGAGAGACACGGAGTGAGACTACTGAGAGGAAGAGGAGGAGGAGGAGGAGGATCTGACTGGTGGAGACAAAGAGGTGTCACGGTGGCTGACGGGTCCTAGCGCCGAAAAAAAAAATCACCGGCTAAACAGTCCGATGGGTCCTAGTGCCGAGGCGTACAAAAACATCTGCAGAAATTAAATAGATAAGAAAATTATTTATAACGGTAATTATTTATGTTTTGTGTCTTTAATGCTCGATCAAATTCCAAGGAAGATTCCCGGAAATATAAAAGGTTCTAAAATCGTAAATTAAGATGACTTATTTTTATAATCATCAGATTATTGATTTTTTTTTTTCTTTTTTTTCAGCTCTGTATTGTGTCAAAAAAAAAAAAATTATAATACCGTTAGAATTTCTAAAATCCCCCCAAAATATGTCTGGACAAAGAATCAAAGAAGTCAGTTTTGTTATCAAAGATGACCAAAAAAAAGCTGCTGCTTTTTTTTTTTTTCAATGAACGATCATGTTTTCCCCTCAAAAAAAACTTTTAAGAAAACTTTCAGGACAATTATTCAGAAATTGCAGACCTGTAAAATAAAAATTGTAACCACTTTTTACCAATTAACAGCTTTTGTGCCTTTGTGCAGCAACTTTTTTGCTGCTTATTGTTCACAGTTGCAAGAGATTCAGTTCAAATGCATATGCCGTCTATCAGTCTTAGATTTATAATGTTAAAAAATATCTCAGACAAATCTGTATTTTCAATTGAATTAACTTTATTATGAATTATGAGCCACTTTGTGCAAATTATAAATTACCGTTTTATCGATAGGTTAACATGTAAGTTTTGTGTAAAATCATAATCTAAAAGCTAACACTGAAATAAATAAATGTAATGCAGTGAGGTGCAACTGAACAACAGCGGTCCTAATATACAACCTTGTGGCACTCCAATAACGCAGCATTTTAGAGGTAATGTTAACGGCATAGAGTATGTACAACTGAATCCAGTTTAGTAATTTATCAAAAAATAACTTTATTTCCTCTCACACCAATTAAATATTTAAAGAAGCCCGCTCTCTGGATGCAAGAAGAAATACAACACTGGCTGAAACACCCGAATATGGGAGCAAATTATCTGGATTTGAGTTGCATTGTGGGTAATGAAGTCCCCCTTTTTGTAACTTGGAAGATTTTGTGCAATAAAAAAAAAAGACGCCATCTTTTGTTCTGTTGCATCAATTTAAATCTGTCCATTAGTCCTACATTGCTTTTTTTTTTTTTTTTTTTTCCTTACTTTGGCACAAATCTATGAAAAACGTTAATCACGTCAAGTCTGAAATAATTTGTGGAAATAAAACAAAACTCCGATGACCTAATGGGCCAAGAATTCCTCTCGAACCTCTTTTGTAGGGCTTTTGTAGACTTCGCACAAGCAATGGACTGAAAACGAGGTTCTTTTCTCCCCATTTCCTGGAAAAGTTGACATTTAGGAGGTTTTCCCCGGCTGGCGGTGGTGGCTGGTTGCCCTGGTAACCCGCCTGCCACGGCCAGCCTCAGTGTTTGTCTCCCAGGCCCGGCCGCTGGCACCGAGCCCACATACCTTCCCTGGGCTCCACGGAGGCCGGAGCATAATAGAGGAGGGGCGCTGATGCTGGTGGGTGCTTTAATTGGCACAAACAGCGATTATGTACAAGGTGAAGCTGCTGCGACTCCTTTCGCCACCATTCGGTCTGCATAATTCAGCTTTCTTCACCCTGCTGCATTCACTCTTCCACTGCTTTTATCCACACTTATTTATTTATTCATTTGCATGCAAAAAACAACAACAAAAAAAACCACCCTCACTTATTTATAGAAAAGTTTACCACTTTTATGTTGAATAAATGATTGAATTAATCGGAGCGGCCGAACTTCTCAGGCTCTACATATTTTCCAAACTTGGAGCCGTCTGCACCTTTCTTTCTCAATAAGGGAAGATCAGTCGCACCAACAGTACACCGCGCATATATTTTCAGATTTTACAGTATAAGTGCGCCAAACTTTCATAAATAATTGCCAGTATTTTGCTAACCAGGCTGCCAGAGGACTGAAACACTGTGTGCTCGGCTTGTTTTGCAGAAAGAAATAAATACTGTAAGTAAAGAGCTAGTTTCTGATGCACAAACCATTTCTAGCGCTGCGGTATCATTTACGTAAGTGTCGAGGTAGAAGAAGAACATATGATGTATGATCTTACTACAAATAAAATGCCAAATCATTTTTGACGCATTTGTGATTTTGAGACAAAAGTGACTTCGTTTGATTGACAGGTATCAAAATGATATAACATTTCAAAAACTGTTCTGATAAAAAGGTGCAAGACTCGGAAAAGGAAATGATACCTCTTTCAAGCGGGTCCAGGTCGGTCTCTGCAAACGTCAAAATTGAACAAATGTTAGCTCAATCAATGGCGCAAACCAAAGAGGAGCTGCTAATGGCTCATTCCGCTTACTTGTTTTTCCAAAAATGCAAACAAATGAAAAAAACAACAACAACAACAACTTTGTAACTCACCAAATCATGGCAACATCACACTTCCTGTTCCTTGCTAAAGTCCACATCCCTTCAAACAAGTAAAGACACTCGTGGCTAAATGTCTGTAGGCTGAAGGGGATGACGAGCAGGTGACAGTCACAGAGGGAAGGTCCAGTTGGAGCAGGTCATCTCCTGGGGCTCAAAATCAATGAGGCTAAAAATGCTAATGTGGCTGGTAAAATGATGTCATTTCCTCCACACACTTCCTGTCTGCTCCATGCTGTCTCATCCTATGACTCTTTAGCTTTGGGCCTAATACCCCCCCCCCACCACCACCAACACACACACACACAACCCTCTTGTTAAGTGGGTTAGTATTAATTAATTCTCTTCACCCTGTAAGTCTTCGTTTCCTGCAAACACTGTTTCTTTGTTTCTTTTATTTTTAAGTGTAAATGTGGCTCTGCGTGTGTGTGTGTGTGTGTGTGTGTGTGTGTGTGTGTGCTGGTATTACTCATGTTGAGAGATAAATCTGTTCCCACACTCACCTTATACCGACGCTCCTTCTTTTAGGGGACAAAGAGGAAGCTCCTGTAATGTATAATAAAATGTTCGGGTGAGCATTTGTTGTGAGGTTAAGTCTCCAGGAGATCGATATGAGTGCAAAGTCATGCTTTCTGCAAGCGCAGGTCGACATGATGTAAACTTTGTTATCTGCTCGGGTCTGTGAGGAAATTTGCGACTGCATGGGCTGTAAATAACGCTGACTGTGCGTTATGAGATCGGGAAAACAAAATGGATATTGTAGTTTTTGAGGGGCGGCCGTGCAAAGAGATTCACAGACGGTGTTAAAGTCCTGGTGAGGCCGCTCGCTTTAAAATGCCACCATCACTTTTAATGATGGAAACATTGGTTGTTCTTATCCGAAACGTGCGTCAGGCTTGTCTGGCAGGCGGAAGTTCCTGGTAGTTCTTGATGAGAATCGACGTGATTAACGCACTCGCGGCAGCGGTATTACAGAAAATCCACCGGACATCTTCCTCGCTGACTTCTCTCTCATCTCTGAGAGGAGTGAAGCAGCTGCACTGGATGAAACAGACTCTCGGGGAGCAAATCTCCTCCTCTGAATGAGATCCAGGCCCGCAAGAGCGAGCTGACACTTAAACAGCCCTTTCCCTAATACGGGCTCGGACCGGACAAATTAGCCTGTCAGGGCTGAGCGGTTGAGATTACACCGACTCTGCTCCCCAGCTTCAAGAGGGAATAAATAACACTTCGAAAATCAGAGCGTTTTAATCCACCGAGTGGCCTCGAAGAGCATCGAGAGGACGGAGGTCAGAGTCGCGGCGGAAAATGAAACGATTTTAGTTTTTTTTAACAAGTAACAAAACATTTCTACCGACGTGCAGACGGGGGAAGACGGAGTAAATGCCTTGAAGCTCTCAACCTGACAGAGACGACCAGGGGCCGGACGCCATGGCGACGCTCCACGAAGGCCACGAGCCCCTCAAGCTCCCCCCCGCCCCCCCCCACCGATGTGTCTGCTAACCCTAACCCATCCCGGACCCACGGCTCAACGAGGTCCCGACGAAATCTTCAACCCGTCACTCTCTCTGTCTCTCTCTCTCCATCGAGCAACCGTCCACACAAGGAACTCTCTCGGCTCATCAGCGTCTCTCCTTCGGCAGGAAACTCAAAAAGGATCCGCGTATTCTTACCGCCTGCATCTCAGTACAGTGTGGCTCCTTCTCGGGCCCGAATACCCCCCCCCCCCTCCCCCCGAAAACGGCCCGAAGCTTCATCAGGCGGTGTCTGACATCAACATCCTCTCACCGGGGTCGCAGATTATCTGGTGCCAGAGGACTCTCCAAAAGATGCAGGTCGGACAACGAGCTAAAAACTCACGTCATGCAGGAAAGAGCAGGAGGTTTTCATTTGAAACGTCGTTCAGGACGGAGACATGAACCGGAAGTGTGCGACAATAATTAGCAGCAACAGAAGTTTATTTGGCGAAGATTCATTTGTTTGTTTTAATTTGGAGTAAAAATCCTGAAGTCTAGAAGAAGACAAAAGGCTCGCTGCATGTTGCTGCTGCTCCTTTGTCTCCTGCGTGGCAGAGGGGGTATCGATTGATTTATTGATCAGCTTTCTGTGCTGAGGTGCCTCTGAAGGAGGGGGCAGGCAGATGGAGGACAAAACAAAAGGAGAGAAAAGGTCTATTTTCCATCTGCGGTCTTTGTGAGAGCGAGTGAGAGCCTCCGTCACTCTTGAATCTCTTCGTTTTCAATTATTTCTTTATCTGGTGTAAAACAGATCAAATGAAGGAATCCAACTCGTCCTCTGAGGTGGTCTCAGCTCGGTTTTTAACAGCAGGAGCTCGCAGTTTAATTCTATTTCTGCCATTTTGTCCTGCTCTCGTCCACCTGCCGTCTGCCCGTGAGGAGATAAACCCTCCAGCGTCTCGAAACATCCGGAGACTATTTAATATGAAGGATGTGGAGAGCAAGTAGGAAGTGAAGAGATGAAGATTTTTATGCGCTTGAATGTTTCCGTCCAGGAACAGATGTGGGCGTTGCAGTGGATGTGGAAACAGATTAGAGAAATACAAAAACTCTGTGGGGGTGAAAGAAACCGGGGATTAATTCTGAACACTGTGGATGTGGAGCTGTAAGTCGTCTTTCAACTGCCGACTGCATTCATAGCCGTAATATGATATAATGATCTTGTGTTTAAGTGTTTAACGAAATGCAATCAATTAAAAACCAACAACGAGCCGAAGAACGGCTTTTAACCGTGAAGCTGTTGTGAAGAACTCAAGAATTTCATGTTAATTACTACTAACTTTTTACATATTATTTCCCAAAGGTCAAAGGTCAACTTCACTTCACTTTTCTGTCCATTATACACCTCAGGAAGGGGAGATTGTGACCTTGTTTTACATTTGGACAAATACCGAAGAGCTGCATGGTAGTTCATGTTGGGGGGGGGGGGGGGGGGCGGCGGAGTCAAGGTTGGTCAAAGAGAATATTTAGGCCTAACAGTCATTTTTCAGTTTTGGATGAGTTGTTAAATATTCAATTACATGTGGATGTGTGGGGTCTCTGTATTGTTGTTGTTGTTTATATTACTCTTTTTACTCCTCATCTAATTTCAAGTTATCCGGATTGTTATTATATCCCATCGCTGACCCGGTGTTCCTCCAGAAGGTGAGGAAAGACTTGCTGACTGCATTTCAGATCTGTCACCAGAGAAGGCTGGTGATGGTGTTGAAGGATTCTTGGGAAAAGATGCCACCTGCAGGCCAGTTCATAGAGCCCGACCCCGAGAGTTTGACCCCTTCCAGTGCCAACAAGCTGGGAAAAAAAAAAAAAACGAAGCATTTCAGAGCCGACGAGACCCGAAGAACCGGTAACAAGCAGTGTCTCAGACACCAACACGCACCAGACAGGTATCTGAATACAGTCAAAACGTGACGGATCGCAGGGGGGTACAGTATTTGCAAACTGACAGTTACTCTGGGATGATGTTCAGACACACGGAGGCAACACGGACCATTAAGCACCAACAGGGAGGGCAGCGAAACAGAAATCTGGGTACCTAAGATCACAGACTTCCTCCTACCACCTCGACACATGTCAGCAAACACTATTGTCGCACGCCAGAGCTCTCCGTTACGCTAGAAAGAAAAAAAAATCCATATCTCTGTAAAAACTCGATGTCCCCATAAACCTGCCCGCAAAGGACGGGAATAAGAATGTGAATTATTTTGTCCAAAAACGTTCACGTGACTGAACCCTGTTCGTTCGGTTCATTCCCGAGTTTCATTCCTACAAAAATATAACTGAGCATGACCGATGGGATGTCCAGCTGCACCTCAGAAGGCCGAAGCGGACTCATTATCAACGTAAAGTTGACAATGACCACTCCATTGGAGGCTCTTCGCTTCTCCTTGAAAACCTTCTACGTTAAAAAGGTCCATTTGAGTGAAGACATGTACTTCAGAGTAGAGAAGCCATTTAATGTTTCCATGAAGATGACAACCCCGTCAGCTCATCCGCATCTGAATCATTTCAAGAATTTAGCGCTGGCTGTGGTTTAATTTTCACCGCCTACAAAATCAGGGCAAAACATTTAAACTCTTAACATTCTATGAACAGGTTTTATAAAATGTCTTTTTCTGCTTACTTTGTTTTGGTTTTTTTTGGCCAGAGACATACTTGCTTTTAACTATAGGTGCACATGACGAGACGCCTGGCGTGTCCGGGGTCCTGAGAATTAAACACGTCCACAAGACGCAGTACGCACGCATGAACATTAGGGGCAGCGTGGAGGTCTGACAACAGTGAAGAGTTATCTGGATCTGTACAAGGTGTCACTACTTCTGCACGGTGACGAATATACTTGTCAAAAACCGACGCCAGATCAGTTTCACTTTAGACGTTGACGTAACAACCACAAAAAGAAGGTCTGCCACGTTACATGTTGGAAAAAATGTTGTCACACAGTCATCCGGGTTTTTTTTTTTTCAATGAATCCGCTGAGACCAAAAACTTCCCCTAAAATAACAATGTCTTCACATTTCTTGGTTACATAATGCAAATCTCCCAAGTTGTATTTCTATCATTACATTCTCTAGTGCGTCCTCTAGTGGAATCCTCCGGTACGACGCAAAAGTACATCGGAAATTATGAGAGCAATTACTTTCAGGACGGACGCAGTCGGCCGTCTACGTGAAAATTGGTTGAAATGTAAATACGTCCCACGCCTGAGGCTTCGTGATTTCGCCTTGTGGTTTCTTCCGATGCGACTTGATGTTCCAGTTTGTTTGTCCTTTCTGAATTGTTTTTGTCGTTTAAAATAAAAGTTGTTGTTCCGCAAATATGTTTCCAATCTTTTTAAATCACGATGCTGGGAAATATTTTTCTTCCGTGTTGAGGAAACTGATTTGCTGGGAGATGACGGGGCTTCCTGTTTGGCAGCGTTTAAATATGCGGGGCATGATGTGTTTGAAGGGCAGGGCACAAGAATCCGAGTATATAAGATCTGAAATAAAAGAAAAGAAACAACGCTCACCGTGTTACCAGATTCGAGACACCTCACAATCAGCTGCCGGGAAAAGATAACCATGAGCAGTAAGTACAGCTTTCATTTAGTTTATTTCTGTAGTTTAGATTAATTGTCTTTAAGAACAGTCTTAAACCACCTTGATTAGCCTTAATCAATACTTTTTATATCGACAGTGGGTACGGAAAGTATTCAGACCCCTTTAAATTTTTCACTCTTTGTTTCATTGCAGCCATTTGCTAAAATCAAAAAAGTTAATTTTATTTCTCATTAATGTACACTCAGCACCCCATCTTGACAGAAAAAAACAGAAATGTAGAAATTTGTGCAAATTTGTTAAAAAAGAAAAACTGAAATATCACATGGTCATAAGTATTCAGACCCTTTGCTGTGACACTCATATTTAACTCACATGCTGTCCATTTCTTCTGATCCTCCTTGAGATGGTTCTACTCCTTCATTGGAGTCCAACTGTGTTTAATTAAACTGATTGGACTTGATTAGGAAAGGCACACACCTGTCTATATAAGACCTTACAGCTCACAGTGCATGTCAGAGCAAATGAGAATCATGAGGTCGAAGGAACTGTCCAAGGAGCTCAGAGACAGAATTGTGGCAAGGCACAGATCTGGCCAAGGTTACAAAATAATTTCTGCAGCACTCAAGATTCCTAAGAGCACAGTGGCCTTCATAATCCTTAAATGGAAGAAGTTTGGGACGACCAGAACTCTTCCTAGACCTGGCCGTCCAGCCAAACTGAGCAATCGTGGGAGAAGAGCCTTGATGAGAGAGGTAAAGAAGAACCCAAAGATCACTGTGGCTGAGCTCCAGAGATGCAGTAGGGAGATGGGAGAAAGTTCCACAAAGTCAACTATCACTGCAGCCCTCCACCAGTCGGGGCTTTATGGCAGAGTGGCCCGACGGAAGCCTCTCCTCAGTGCAAGACATATGAAAGCCCGCATAGAGTTTGCCAAAAAACACATGAAGGACTCCCAGACTATGAGAAAAAAGATTCTCTGGTCTGATGAGACCAAGATTGAACTTGTTGGCGTTAATTCTAAGCGGTATGTGTGGAGAAAACCAGGCACTGCTCATCACCTGCCCAATACAATCCCAACAGTGAAACATGGTGGTGGCAGCATCATGCTATGGGGGTGTTTTTCAGCTGCAGGGACAGGACGACTGGTTGCAATTGAAGGAAGGATGAATGCGGCCAAGTACAGAGATATCCTGGAAGAAAACCTCTTCCAGAGTGCTCTGGACCTCAGACTGGGCCGAAGGTTCACCTTCCAACAAGACAATGACCCTAAGCACACAGCTAAAATAACAAAGGAGTGGCTTCGGAACAACTCTGTGACCATTCTTGACTGGCCCAGCCAGAGCTCTGACCTAAACCCAATTGAGCATCTCTGGAGAGACCTGAAAATGGCTGTCCACCAACGTTCACCATCCAACCTGACGGAACTGGAGAGGATCTGCAAGGAAGAATGGCAGAGGATCCCCAAATCCAGGTGTGAAAAGCTTGTTGCATCATTCCCAAGAAGACTCGTGGCTGTACTAGCTCAAAAGGGTGCTTCTACTCAATACTGAGCAAAGGGTCTGAATACTTATGACCATGTGATATTTCAGTTTTTCTTTTTTAATAAATTTGCACAAATTTCTACATTTCAGTTTTTTTCTGTCAAGATGGGGTGCTGAGTGTACATTAATGAGAAATAAAATGAACTTTTTTGATTTTAGCAAATGGCTGCAATGAAACAAAGAGTGAAAAATTTAAAGGGGTCTGAATACTTTCCGTACCCACTGTATTTGATTATATTGTGACTCTTTAAGTTTTTTCTTTTGTATTTTCTTGTGGAGGTAAATATTAATAAAAATGCCTTCGTTACAAGTCGAATTGACGTAAGTTGTCTTTAAATATTGTAGTTATATTGTTAATATTCGCGGTTACATCAATGCCTCTTTAATGTTTATTAAATCCTTACTGGAAGCTCCTCGGTAGATTCCATCTGTCAACAGAACGCTGACATGGATGCTGTCCATCCAGTTCGTCTGTCAGTGACTGATGACCAAAGACTCTAATAACACTCAAAATATTAAAATATAAAACATGACCTGACTGCATTTCATGATTTAGATCAAAGGAATATTTGCATATGATTTAAACTGAAAGTCACAAATGTAAGATGGAAGTATTTCTGTTTTATCTGTTGCATACGCTTTTTTAAAGATTTTAAAATTCAGCTTTTTAGCAACGTCTCGTACGGTCATGTTCTACAAAACACACAAAGAGCGTGTGAGCGTCTGGAGAGAGGAGCTCGTGTTTTAGAAACGTGACACCTGTCGAAGTGAGATAGCTCCATCTGCTGCGATCGTTATCGTTATAGGAAGCACACAAGCGGTACAATGTCGCACGTTGAATAAGTAAAGGAATGTGAAGAAGCTGCAGCCCCGCCCTCTCCGGCAGAGAGATGATTACTGCAGTTTCACTCTCACGGAAACTCGGCTTCATGAAAGTTTGATTATTTATGAGGGCCCGAGCACCGAGCATCGGTGCGAAAGCCCTATTGTTTTTCGTAAAAATGTTATTGTTCTTGGACGTTCTTCTTCTTCTTCTTCTTCTTCTTCTTCTTCTTACGTAAAGTCATTTGCCTTTTTGGAGGCTTTATCATACTCAAAAACTCATGAAAGTGGATACGCATACGGCTCCCGGCGAAACATTTCGTATTCTAGTGGAGTCGCAAACGGCTCGAGAGCGCCCCCTAAAGAGATGCCCCGGCGGCCACATTTACCTAACTTCATGAAATCCGGTGGACACGTGTATCACACCGAGACGCACAAAAGTTACATTGCACCGTTACGTCAACTGGACAGGAAGTCCACCATTTTGAATTTAGTCGCCATTTTGGGCGATTCTGACACGTTGTACTTTGTCGAACTCCTCCGAGCGATTTTGTCAGACCGACTTGAATTTAGGTTCTATGGATAGAAAACATGTTTGGGATTAAATCTTCTTAAAATAATTCGTTTTCGTCGATGCGTGTGCCCGTGAGAGGCGGCCATTTTGAGCGTCTCGCCATGAAACTACGAGTTGCTTTAAATTTTATGTACATGGACCGACCTTCTCCAAACATCACAGGTATGATAACAGCCCCGCCCTGAAGACCCCTGTGTGGTAATATTCACTCATAGTCATAGCGCCCCCTGTTGGCCACCGGAAATTACACTTTTCATACTTCACATTGTACGTCGAGCTGGTTGATCACATGAAAGTAAAGTCGGGTATACGCGGTCCCTCGCGCGCTGCACGTCGGGGAGACGGCTTCGTGGAGGCAGCGCGCCGGAGTGCGAGGGCCCGTACATCACTGCTTGTTTCATTTATTATTGCTTTCCATCCATTTTGTCTACAATTAATACATTTTTAGTTCCGTTCCATCTTTATTAATGATTTTATTTCCAGCATTTTTATTTCTCATGCGCTTTTGTCTAAAACTACATTTGCTTTTGTATTGTCTTAATAACTTGTTGTTAACTTGTCTCTGTGAAAATTGATATAGAATAAATAAAATTTGAATTATTTCATATAAAACCCAGTTGAGAAGTTTTTACGAACAAACGTGTATCGTGTCAGATTTTGCCGTGAACAGTACACACATGTACAACCCCGTTTCCAAAAAAGCTGTGACGCTGTGAAATGTAAATAAAAACAGAATATGAAAATAGATAAAAGACAACATATCAAATGTTGAAATTGTGAAATTTCATTGTTTTATGAAAAATATATGCTCATTTGAATTTGATACACCTTCACACCATCATGGATGCTGCCTTTGAACTGTGCGTTGATAACAAGCTGGATGGTCCCTCGCCTCTTTGGCCCAGAGAACGTGGCGTCCATAATTTCCAAAAAGAATTTCAAATTTTGATTTGTCAGACAACAGGACAGTCTCCCACTTCCCTTGACTAATGTTAAATGAGCTTGAGCCCTCAGAAGGTGGCGCCATTTCTTTATCATGTTTATTTACGGGTTCTTCTTTGTAGAGCTTTAAGCTGCAGCGAAGACTTGTGTTCTCAAAGTTTTCCGAAGTGTTCCTGAGCCCACGCAGTGATTTCCACTACAGATTTGCATCTGTTTTTAATGCAGTGCTGCCTGAGGGCCCGGAGATCACGGCTTTCTTGTTCCTTTTGTTTTTTTTTATAATATTGTGTACCGTAGACATACGTGTAACGTGTGTAAAGTAACTTACATGACATACATAATGTTATTTATGTAAAAGTAGTACTCAAACTATGATGAAACCATTACCTGACCACGTTGCTTTTTGTGCATAAGCCAACGGCACCGTTATTACAGGTTTTACGCACTTTACCGTGACACCAGATTGCAAATGATAAACTCGCACCGTTTTCTTTTCAATGTTTTATGTGCAAAAATACTGTTTCCCAGAGCATGGTAATGGTTACATTTGGCCTATGAATTTATTTTGGGGGTGAGGGGGTTGAGCGTCTGCCGTTTTACAACGCAAGTGATATCTTTGTCATATTCTCCAACAGATGAAGAGGAACCACACCTCAGGATTGCACTTGTTGGGAAAACTGGCGTCGGAAAGAGCGCGACAGGAAACACCATCTTAAGAAAAAAAGTTTTTCATTCGAAGCTGTCTTCTTCCTCGCTGACAGCAGAGTGCAAGAAGGAAACGGCAGAGTTCGGTGGTCAAACACTGGCTGTGATTGATACTCCGGGTCTGTTCGACACCAGTAAAGCTGAAGAAGAAGTGAGGAGAGAGATCGGAAAGTGCATGTCGTACGCCTCTCCTGGTCCTCACGTGTTCCTGGTGGTGCTGCAGCCGGGCAGATTCACACAAGAAGAACAAGAAACAGTGAGAATCGTCCAGATGATGTTCGGCGAGAAGGTAGAATATTTCACCATGGCCCTGTTCACCCACGGAGATGACCTGGAGACCGAGGGAGCCTCCATGGGAGAAATTATTCTTCAAAATAAAGCTCTCCATGCCTTCATCAATCAGTGTCGTGGAGGATATCACGTTTTCAACAACCGAAGCGACAGCGACGCTCAGGTCGGAGAGCTGCTGATGAAGATCAACTCGATGGTTCAGAGAAATGGAGGAAGACACTTCACCAACGAGATGTTCCAGGTGGCCGAGAAAGCCATAAAAGAAGAGATGGAACAAATTCGCAGAGCAAATCCAAACATTCTGTTCAAAGTCGCCAGAAGACAAGCAGAGGAAGACAATTCGTTCAATCGGTTCATCCAGCAGGGAGCTGCCATCGGAGCAGTTGCTGGATTTTTGGGAGGTCCGTTGGTATCTGCTGTGGGAGCTGCAGTGGGAGCTTTAATGGGAGCTATAACCGGAGCCGTGAAGAAAAAAGACTGCACCATACAATAATAATCTGACTCGCTGGAGCCGCATTGACATAGAGATCCAGGAAAATAATCACAGTACCTTCTATTTCGTCACATATTGGATCATCTATACAACAAATTTTACAATCTATGGGAGTTTTAATTTCTGCTAAGCAGCAGCCCCTGACTTTGTGATTTATGCATAGTGGGCATTTTTGAATTAAAGTTACTTATGTTGTGCTTTCAGGTGCGATGTTGTAAAGATGCAAACCTTTTGGAAGAGTGGAGTTCACCAGTTTTGCGTCCAAACTTTGATACAGCTTATATTCCTTAGTGGGTGAAGGTGTTTCTTCATTATGAGTAGTTCGAAATAACTCTTGATTCATATATATACACCGATGTCCTTACACATTAATAAATACAAATATACCAAATAAAAATTATTGTCCGACGTTTTTATTTACCTCAAGCATCAAAATGGAGGCTGAAAAAACAAAATGTCTCCATTTATCAGGAATTGTGATCAAATGCTTTCAATAATTTTTTATTTTCCTGCTTCTAGGATGACTCGCTGTGTTCATGTGGTTAATGTTATTATTTGTGCACTGACCCTGGTGGTCAGAAGGTGTTTGACTCGGTGCCGCCCTGCTGATAAGATGTGTTGTTTTCAGATTCAGACCTGAGGGTGGTGCTGGTGGGTCAGGAGAGAGTGGGGAAGAGTTCAGCAGGAAACACCATCCTGGGAACGAAGGAGTTTGACTGCAAGCTCAGCTCCACGCCTCTGACTCTGAGCAGCAAGAAGGTAGAAGGTGAGGTTCTGGGTCGCCGGGTCTCCGTGGTCGACACCCCGGGACTCTTCAGCACTCAGCTGTCAGCAGAGAAGGTGAAATCTCAGCTGTTCAAGGCGCTGACGCTGAGCTCTCCGGGTCCTCACGTCTTCCTGCTCACCGTCCAGCTCGGAAGATTCACCGAAGATGAGCAGGACGAGGTGAAGACTCTGGAGGACATACTGAGTCCCAAGGTCTCCAAACACACCATGGTGCTGTTCACCTACGGGGACCAGCTGGATGACACCGACATGGAGCAGTTCATCAAAGAGGACGACAACCTGCAGGAGCTGCTGAGGAGCTGCAGCGGTCAGTACCAAGTGTTCAACAACAGAGAGATGGGAGACGGGAGTCAGGTCCGAGAGCTGCTGGAGAAAATAGACTCCATCTCCGAGGGAGGACGCTCGTATTATAAGAAAAGGCCTCCGGGGTTCATAGCCAGATCTTCGAGTATGATTAGCAAGGGCTGCTCCAGATTTTTTAACAATTTACACCACGCCGCGAGAGGTGGAGAGAGGAGAGGAGCGTTGGTGATCACGTGGGGGGAGGAGAGAGAGCATGGGAGAGTACAAGGAAGGAGAGGAAAGGAGAAAAGAGGAAGCGAGAGACAAGAAGATGGAAAGAGAGACATGAGACGTTCGAAGGATTGAAAAGGTTTAAAGGTATTCTCAAGTATGTTGCCACTGGAGGAACGTGGTTTTCTTTATAGGACTCAGTCTGGACTTCTGACCACAAACATCCAACGACGGTCAGAACGTCTTCCTCAAACAACTCGGCTTTACTTTTTGATCTCCAAACATCACAGGATCCATATATGTTCCTTCACTTTGGAATTTGATGGTTTTTTTTTTGGTTTGTGAAGCTCATTGTAGAATTTATTTTGAACGATGTTACATAAATACTTGCATGCAATGCGTCCTGCCTCACTGCACACTTCTGCTTGGAGGAACATGGAGAGTGAAAAAAAAAAAAAAAAATAATAATAAAAAAGCCCCCCTTTAATTTTTCCACTGCTTCTCGCCAGGAACTTTTATGGGTTTCGTTTTTTTTTTTTCCTTTCTTCGATGCATTAAACTTCCGTGACTTTATCTTCAATGCAAACACACGCACACAGAATGGAGGACGTCAGGAGACGCCGTTCAAGAAGACGACGATGTGTTTGGAGAGGCTGAAAAGTTGCAGGTCGCCACTAATCGAGTCGTCTAGTGCATCAAAAAAAAAAAAAAAAAAAAAAAAATGGTGCCTGCTTTTGTCGTTTGGCCACTTGACAATGACAGGTGTGTGCAGGGGGTCCCTCATCGCGCATGCAAGTGATTGGAACTATTCTCTCTGGCCTTTTTGTCACGTCAGCGTTTATGGGCCGGAGATATACCTGGTACAAAGCATCTCCTCAGTGTCGGCTCGCCTCTTTCTGCAACCTCAACGGGCGCGAAACCAGAAGCAACACCACAACTTTTGCCCAACAGAAAACCGAAACAAAACCCAAAGAAACGTTGCAAAGGGCTGCGAACGTTTTGGCGTCGCACATTCAGAATGAAAGTTTTCAACCGACGACTCACTCGGTTTCTAACGTCGATCACATTTGATGACAAAAAGCCGATCAGATTCTGTGTTTCACATGTTTAATGTTCAGCAAAAAAGTCGTTTACAGCAACAAACAGCATGTTTACATTTTCAGACTTCACATTAGATGTTCTTCAATCAGCAACTTTGTCTTTTGATTTCAAGTCACGTCCACTAATTCTCTTCTGTTATTTACTGAATCACTTTCTTTTATTTTACTTGATGGTCAGAATTAAATAAAGTTTTTTTTCTCGAGGCATTAAAACAAATATTCCAGTTTAATGTTAAATTACAACTTCATTCGGGTCAAGAAATAAATAAAAAAAAAAAAAAAAAAAAATTATATTAGATCAAAATCAAAGACTTTGATTTATTCTGTGAGGAAGTCAGAGCAGTGATGTGGACTGTGTATTTCATGTACAGTTTATTTACAGTTGGTCTCAGTTTGTTCACACGGTTACAAAGTGGAGTCACTCCTGTTTCCACAATGATGTTTACAGAGAACACGAACTGTCAGGTTTCACTCTGACAATAATCTAATAAGACCATCAGCAGTGTGGGAACCTGCAGACAGAACTCGGGGCACAAGGAGTCATCTCTAACACATACACACGGTAAATATAATTTAACTGTAGTCTACCCATCTCTCTCTCCCTCTCTCGTTACCTGCCCGAGTCTCAGTGGAAGACTGTCTGTCTCCAGCGCTTGTCGGGCGTGAACGGCCACAGGCAGTCCACGATGGCGGAGGTGAAAGGTCGCGGCTCGACGCTCAGATTCAGCAGCTCCAGACGAGAGCAGTTCAACTGGCTGTTCATTGGACGAAGAGCCGACGCCGCCGGCTGCTCCGTCAGCTGCAAGTATGGAGATAGTAGAAGTACTGCAGGTACTCTGACAGCGTGTAGAAGTACTGCAGGTGCTCTGACAGCGTGTAGAAGTACTGCAGGTGCTCTGACAGCGTGTAGAAGTACTGCAGGTACTCTGACAGCGCGTGTACAAGTACTGCAGGTACTCTGACAGCGTGTAGAAGTGCTGCAGGTACTCTGACAGCGTGTACTCTGACAGCGTGTAGAAGTACTGCAGGTACTCTGACAGCAAGTGCTGCAGGTACTCTGACAGCATGTAGAAGTACTGCAGGTACTCTTGACAGCATGTAGGAGTGCTGCAGGTACTCTGACAGCGGGTAGAGTATAAATAAAGTTTTTTATTATTATTATTAACTGGATAACTGTTGAACTTGCTGTCGTTTTTATTTTGAATCTTATATATTCAATATTTATTAAAGTCTTCCTGAATGATTTAACGTGCACGTTAACGAGGAAGGAAATGATCCTGCAGTTGTTTTCTAAAGATCGCTGTTCGACTAAAACCTTGTAGATAAAGTTTTCCTAAAGAATCAGTTTGTCAGGCCTGTATTTGGAGAAAAATGCAAAAACACTCCTATAAAACAGCACACGACTCAAACTGCATCAGAGGAGCTTCCTTAATCATCGTATTTAAAAAGGTGAATTACCCTCCATCTGGTAGCATTGACTGAGAGCCTGCTTGTGAGTTAGTCTCCTCTAAACCGAGTCTCTGCAGGCAGCGTCGGCCACAAATACACTTCATCAAGCTGGATGTCAACAAGGTTCAGAAACTATTTTTTTAGAGTGTATCTATAAATACATCAATTAGTATATTTACAGATACGTCAGTCAATATATAGATAATATTAATAAGTGTATTGATTGATAAAGACTTACAGGAATGAGGTGGCTGGACGGCAGGTTGAAGGCCTGAGCGATGGCGACGGCCATCTCGTATTTGGTCATCTGCTCTTTACCCGAGAAGTGAAAGATTCCTCTGATGGACGGATCCTGGAAGACAAGTCAGGCAGGTGGTGAGACGGGCAGAGGGGTGAGAGACAGACAGGCAGGGGGTGAGACGGGCGGAGGGACGCCGGAAACAGGGGGTGAGAGACAGGGCCGTCTCTCTCTCTGACAGTCACCTGTCTCGCTTTCTCGGACAGTTTCCTGCAGACGGCGGCGACGTCTCGTGCGTCGGTGGGGAACCTCTGCTGGCAGTGGTCCAGCGTGCAGCTCTCCTCCGCCGTCTCCTCCTGAACTTTCAGCCACAGCGTCGTCACGGCGCTCTCCGTCACCGACTCCACCTCCCCGAACAGGACCGGCACCCGCAGCACCACCGCACCTGAGAGACAGGCAGGTGAAGGACAGACAGGTGAGAGACAGACGGGTACCTGGACAGTGTCGCAGTGTCTCTCTCTCTCTCTCAGAGAGACAGACAGACAGGTGAAAGACAGACAGACAGGCGAGAGACAGACAGGTACCTGGACAGTGTCGCAGCGTCTCTCTCTTGGACAGACAAGAGACAGACAGGTGACAGACAGACAGGTACCTGGACAGTGTCTCAGCGTCTCTCTCTCTCCCTCCAGTTTGCTTCTTCCGTAAACGTTGAGCGGGTTCGGGGAGTCGTCTTCTCCGTACGGAGGATTCCTGCCGTCAAACACGTAGTCGGTGCTGATGTAGAGGAACGGCGCTCCGCTGGCAGCTGCACACGGAAACGTCATACATGTTCAGTACGTTTCAATAATATATATTTTGCGTGTATATTTTATTTAAATTATTAATTTAATGAATTTAAAGGAAGCACGATTCGGCCCGTTCTCCTTGTAAATGTTGTAATCCCTGTGAAGGAAACCAGCAGGAGCTGCAGGGCGTCACCGGGCAGCTAAAAAAATAAAAACTTTTAAATAAAATGAAGCAGGGGATGCTGGGAAATCTACGCAGAATAAAACGGTGTCGGCTGACAACAACTGCAGCTTCTAAGACCGTCTTTTCATTTTTAACGTTTTCGCCTGAGGCTCGGCTCGACGGCGTCAACAGGTGACCAACTTCAGGTGGACGGCGTCAGGTGCCGATGAACACGCGGCGATACCGTGCGATCACTGACCCGCCTCCTTGGCGAGCGTGCTCGTGGCGTGCACGTTCAGATTGATAGCCGCTTCCGTGTGTCTCTCCACGACATCCGGACGTCTCTCCGCCGCGCAGTGGACGATCACGTCGGGCTGAGGCGGGAGAGAAAACCACTTTGTTTACGACACACTGACGACCCGAGGTTTCCCGGCGCGGCTTTCAACACGGTCAGATCAACAACAACAAAAAGGGGCGGAGTTTGCAGTGACGAAATAGCATATTTTACAAAGAGAGCAAACTTTTAAAAGATAAACACATAATCCATACAATAAAAAAACAAATTAAAAAAATAAACAAATAAAGCAGCACAGTGTTCAGTACCTTGTACTCCTGCAGCAGCCCTCTGACGGCGTCCTCGTCCGTGAGGTCACAGCGGAGGAGGCGGGGCCTAGCTCTCCTGTATCCGGTCCCGATGACCATCCAGCCGCCGGTCTCAAACTCTCTGCACACCGCTCGACCCAGAAGGCCCGTCGCCCCGGTGACCAGGACCTTCGGAGACGGGACCATCACCTCCTCCTGGGGGGGGGGACACACATCAGTGCGACATCAGCCGGTTCTGACACCGGGTCCAGTGGTTCTGACACCGGGTCCAGTGGTTCCGACTGACTGCAGAATTCACTTCAGTTCAGACAAATCTGAGAATTTTATATTGGGGACGTTACTTACGTCTATTTGTTTGTGGTAGTTTGAAAAACAACAAAAAACAATTAACATAAAACTTTGAAAATTACAAACAAATTTATCAGTTATAATTTTATAATGTGCTGATTAATTAAAATATTGACAGCAGGTCGACCGTCAAAAGACCTCATCTGTCAGTCTATGTTGATCAACACACCTATATTATTATTGATATTTATTCAGTTAACGGAAAAAAATAAATAAATAAAAAAAACAGAAAATGTCCTTTAAAACTTCATTTTAAAATAAAACAGCAGACAGCGGCGATCTTTAAAAAAAAAAAAAAAAAAAAAAAAAAAATAATTAAATCAATAGTTTCACATCCGAGAAGAATTAATTTAAAACTTTCAGCTCGAGGACGCCTCCGTTAGCCGTTAGCCGTTAGCTGTTTACAGGTAAGCGTTTTACCTGAACCAGCTCCACGCACCCCGGACTGAACATTATCCTCAACTCTGCGCCTGCGCGGCTCATGTCCGTCTTCCTCTGATGGGAAATGTTTTTTGTTTTTTTTTAAATATCAATTAATTGATCGGTTATCGATCACTCGGCGTCTCTCTGCTTTTTCTTTCTAATGCGCAGTTTCCTTTTCGACTCTTCCGCTTCCGGTCTGATCAGCTGTTTTTGCCGTAAAGCAGCTGTCGCGGCTAAAAAAAACCAAAAAACAACAAAAAAAAACATCAGAGAAGTAAAACACAAGATTTAAATTAGACGGATTTTTGACTAAAAACAACTCTTCTGTTTGTTGACATTAATATATGACCTGGTTTGATGCGGTCACAGTTGTTCACCGGTGTTTCGGGATTAAAAAGAAAACCCCAGCTGAGCGGATTTACCTGCGAACCTGTGAGCTGAAACCCAGGCATGTGGTCCGGACGGGCTCGCGGACCAGCAGGGACCAGTAGACACCAGCAGAGACCAGTAGAAACCAGCAGAAAACCTCTCAGTGTTACAATCAGTTATTCTTCCTCTTCCGCTTCTTCTTCTTGATTTTCAAGTTGAGTAAATACCTGCATGTCGCTGCAGCGCCGCCTGCTGCCGAGTGAGGCAGCAGCAACAGTTACAGATGAACGTGTTGGAGGAAAAAAAGAAAAGAAAAGAATACCCTACAATTTTTTTTTCTGAAATAATTTGAAACTGACAAAAGTAATAGGCCAGCGTGATTGTTTATTTAATATAAAATTTCAAAAATCAGGCCTTTGCTTTTTGCTTTCATGATTCAACAAAATGTAAAATAATAAAACAAAATGATGGGACCTTTGACATCCTCGATGTTTTCTCTATGGTGTTTTTTTTTCTTATGTATTAGCATACCTTGATTACACTAAATATAGATAAAATGTATATTATTTGAGCTTTTTGGTCATCTCTTAATGGCATAATATGATTCTGAAAATGTATTTGATGTTCATACACGCACAGGTACAAGTTTCTGCTCCATGAATACAGATACTGCACATTTTATTCAGACCCTGGTGCAGTGGTTCAATGGGTGCAGTGGTTGGAGGTAGTTGGAGGTGGAGAGCGTGTCTTTCACTGTCCTGTAAACCTGCGGCAGAGTGAAACAGTCCCTGCCTCGGGCATATAGAGGAGGATTGTTGTGGGGAGTTTTAACAGCAGCCGGCAGCAGCTTTATAATAAACGAATGCAAAGCAATCTGCTGTAATTTATTGGAGGAATGAAAACATGGAGTCAGCGTGAGGAAGACCTGGACGGATGTGGTCCCTCCTGGTCTCAGTGAGACCTGACAGCTGACTGAAGATAAACGTGAACGTTTTTCCGTCCTGCTGAAACAGAAGCTGCAGCCGGACCTCATGAGGTCAGACTGTGGAGTCAAAACGAGAGATGGAGCTTCACTGAAACCACGTTTGAATCTGTTCTGTGATTATATATTTAAAAAAAAAATTTAAAAAAAAAAAATTAAAATGTTTTGGAAAAAGAAAGATAATTTTTCAACATGATTCATTTAATGCTTTCTGTGATTAATAATGTTAATGTGTTTTTTCTAGTCATACAACATATTGTTATTGTGAATATTTGTTTTTTAGGTGCCTCGCAGAGGGCGAGCGTGGTTCAGATCAACAGAGAGAGAGAGAGAGAGAGAGAGAGAGAGCTGCAGCCTCGTCTGTCAGTCACCTCCTAAAATAGAAAGCTGGAGTCTGACACCGTCTCTCTCTCTCTCTCTCTGTTTATCTCCGTGTCTCTCGACCGCCCTCTCTCTCTCTCTCTGGACCTGCACTCTGTCAGCAACACCCAACCTCACTCTCTCTCTCTCCTGCAAGTCAGGCGCATTTGATCACCCCGACACTGAGCCGGTGTTAAAAAACGAGTCTGAACACATTGACTGACCGCTCTGGGACCAGAACGTTCTCAGGATCTGTTCTGACAGACCCGGAGGTGCCAGGAAAAGTGGGAGCAAACAGAAAACTGTGAAATATTCCTTTAATCTGATTTTAAACACAGAAACAATCAGAGAGATACTGAATTCTCCAGCTGGACCTGGTCCAGGACTCTGCTGGACCCTGACTACCAACCTGAGGTTTGACCAGAACCAGTAGCCAGGATCAGGGACCAGGACCAGGACGAAGATCTTCTTAAGAAGTCTGAACCAAGTCTGAAACTGGATCCTTAACAGCTGATCCTGATCCTGATCCTAAACCTGATTCTGATCCTGAACTGACGGAGCCTGTTTGATGAAATTGTGGATTTTAAGTGAATCTCAGGTAAAAACACATTCAAACTCATCTCAACTATTTTATTGGTTGAATTACTGTTGGTTGAACTCACTGATTTATCTTTTAAAAATCTCAAAGAAATTCCTCTAATAATTAAAAAAAAAAAAAAAGTTTGGACACAAACTTTTAATTTATGTTTTAAAATAATTCAAATTTAAAACTCATCAGTATCACCTGGACAGGTAGACAGGTGAGCAAAATGTTTCAAGTTTTTGACTTTTTGACTTAAAAGTTATAAGTTCAATGTGTTTTAAATGTAATGAAAATTAAATGTATTTTAAGTCAGATTTATTGATCATCAGTGACAATCTCTTTTCACGTTTCCTCTAACAGCTGCAGTCAAACGGAACAAATATTTACATTGAACGTACAAAAAGGCAAAACTACACAAACAAACAACTATGAGCAGCAGACAGGACAGAGGAGGAGGAGGAGGAGGAGGAAGAGGCAGGGAGGTCTTTCTCAGTGCTCACCGTTGCCCTGAAGTTGACCTTCTGCCTCAGAACGACTCAGAGGCACAAATCCCCGCAGACAAGAGCCCTGAGGTCACCTGTGCAGGTAAGTGCGGAGCAGATTACCTGGACATCTGCTCCGAGAGACGGGCAGAGGGAGAGGAGGAGGAGGATGATGAGGGGAGCGTCAGCGACTGGTCGGAGGAAGATCTTTCCCTCCACTTCTCTCCCTCCGTCATCCTCCAATCAGATGAAGAGTCGGATCCAGAAAGCGGCTTCGAGTGTGTCGATGTCATCCTGCAAGCACAGCAGGTCAAAAAAAAACGATCTAACTAACGGTAGACTTCTCACAATTATTTTGGATTTGTTTGCCCGTTAATTCTATTCTTTGACTGTCTTCTGTATTTCCACCAGGTCAAAGGTCAAGAGAGGGAGCGGCTAAAGATGGTCCCTAAACGACAGATTCAGTTGAAGAAGAAGAAGAAGAAAGACGCCGAGAACATCGAGGACCAGGTGAACACTGAGAAAGTGCAGCTACGACTTCCACCCGTTCGACTATTCGTCCGCTCACCTGTCTGTCTGCTCACCTGTCTACCTGTCCAGGTGATGCCGAAAAAGGGACCTGCTAAAAGGGGAGGAGACAACAACGATCCGTCAGCCAATGAGCTGCTCAGCTCCGCGGTTCGTCGCCGGCCTGATTTGTTGCAGCGGCAACACAGTATGCCGAATTCCTTCCACACGCACTCGACAACCAGCAGTGATGTCAACGCCTGGAGGGTCTACAAGGGCCTGGTCGCAGGGGCCAATCAAGGTATCCGTTTAGTAAGGCTCGCCCCCTCGGTCACATCTCACAATAAGCCACGCCCCTTTGCTCTATCTGTTTAAAAAAAAAAAAGCCATGTAGCTGTCAGCACAAAAACAAAATTAAAAAAACAGTTTAGTTCACAGTCTCACCTGTACTTTCAGGTGTGCATCAGTCACCACCCCGACCAATCAGATAGCACCAAAATAAGAAGATGACTTGCTCAGCCAGTTGGGTGCAATTATTGAACCAAATCAGCTCTTCTCATTAATACAAACATCATTTATTGATACAAATCTCGTAATTATGATCATTTTTAACTATTATTTTATCAACAACTAAAAAAAAATACCTGTTGCAGATGCTACATGTTTGTTATTTATTCTAAAGAAAGTAAAGGGAGTTCATTTTTACTCAGGGAAGTTAGTTAGTAACCAACTTCTTTTTATTTTGTTTGTATAAAACCATGTCTTCATCAAGATTCAAACGTTTTCTGTCTGCAATAAAAAAAAAAAATTAAAAAAAAAAAAAAAAAAAACTTAAAGAGAGAAACACAACTATCAGGTTGTCAGTCCGATTTCATTCCTGAGGGTCTGATCTGGTTCTTCGTGCTTTCAGGGGTCCTCGTTGGAGGGAACACGAGACGTCTTCAGAAATCCGTCTCTCTGGATGAAACTAAAACAAAGATGGCGTCGTGCATCATTAAGAACGTCCTGTCCAAGAAGATGCAGGTGGAGCAGACCACCGACAAAACGTCTCACCCGAAGAAGAGACCTGAGGCGTTACCTGGCCTCCCTTCACCTGCGGAGCAGCAGGGTGGGAGGGAGGGGGAGGGGGTGGGGGGAGGAGTGTCGAAAGCGCCGGTTCATGTAGTGAGAGACGTGAGGAGTTTAGTAAAAAACACCTACAGCCTTTCGTTCGCCACGACGACAACCACAACGGTCACATCTAACAGCAACAGGCCAACGAGCGTCAAGGTAATCGGCCAGGAGGACAGTCCTCCCCCGACCTACCAGCAGGCCGTGGGGGTCAGAGCTCACGTTTCCAAGGTTGCTGCATCTTTCAGCCAATCGCACGGCAGGAAACAGAGCAGCACATTCGGTCGTCCAATCGTACATCAGAGACGTGGCAGCGAGCCAATCATGAGCAGGCGTAAAGGCGGCGATGTCACTTGGCCTGTCCCGTTATTGGACCCACCCACCAGCCCGCCTGTTAGCAATGACCCGGCAGAGCTTAGCCAATCAGAACGAGTCGTGGCCTCCCGCCCGCCCTCTGTGTTCATCCAGCCTCCTAAGCCTCCGCTCGCTGCCCAGGAACAGAGCTCCATCCTGGGTGTGTCCTCTCAGTGTGCTCCTGGCTCTTCCCAGCAGGTCCTCCACCCGCTTCTTTATACCCCCGCTGCCTTGCCTGGTGTCCCCTCTGCCCCACACCCTCGCCTGGGGAAGGTCAGCTACATCCACGGCCCTCTGAGCTACGTACAGACCCAACTGCAACCGCCCACACCTGTTCCCACCGTCCACCTGCTGAGGAGGTCGGAGGAGAACCAGAGCAGGTCGACCGGAAACTTCTCGGACCAGTTGAGGAATACAGGAGACCGGAAGGGACAAGGCAGTACAGTGACACCTGCAACTCAACACCAACACCACCACCACCAACAACAACAACAACAACAACAACAGCAACAACAACAGCAACTTCATCAACAACAGCAACTTAGACAGCAGCGGTTTCTGTGCAGCCTTCAGGGTTTCTTACCTGCACAAGTGGGTGGTGACTTCCTTGTTGACATGGCTGGTGCTGCTGTAGCACCTGGAGCCCTCGTAAGTGTCCCCGCTCCTTGTCACCTTATGTTGGACCCTAAAAGTGGGCGGTACTTCTATGTGGACACGCCCCCACAGCCTCAGAGAAAGATGCTGCTGGATCCAGAAACCGGTCAGTTCATCCAAGTGTACCTACCTGCAGCCAGCTCCGCCTCCAGTGCCACCATGTTCCCAGTGTGCTTTGCGACCCCCACCCCCACCATGATAACCCCCACGCCCTCTGTGCTCCAGGTGGGTGGGGCTAACCCCACTATCCTCTCAGTAATGCAGTTCCCGCCACCGATGGCTGTGTCGTCCCTGTACAGCCCCACCTGCCTCCCGTTTACGGTGATGACACCACACCTACAGCACCGTGATGACATCACACCTTCAGCACCGTGATGACATCACACTTACAGTACCGTGATGACATCACACTTACACGAATGCAGTCTGACGGAAGGTTTAACTAAATATTTATAGTCGGCTGGTTGTCACTTTCTGTGTGATCAATGATTATTGATTTCATATTGATTTATATTTGTTTGCACTCTGTGACATTATTTCACATCACCTTGTTTTTAGGTTGATTTTTATATATTTTACACAGTTTTGTACAGAAATTGCTGCTTTTCACTTACTTTTTTTCTGAAAGTTTACAAGGTAAAACCAAAGCATTACAAACTCACAACAAGCCAATAAAAAAAGTTACTTTTTTTTGTTTATTTTCTCACTTCCACACTTGCTCAGAAGCACTATGGCAGCATGTTTAAGAACAGAGTCAATATCAAATGGTGAATTCAGTCAGTTTTTAAAATGAAAAAAATAAACTTTAAATGGCACAAAACGAAATGTAAAACAACACTGACTATTGTACGACAAAATTTACATTCATGGTGGTTATTATTAATTGAAGACGTACATTTAATAAACATTTATTTGGTGTGCCATAGGGGTCATTACTGGGACTCAGTTTGTTAACATGAGGTTTTCAGTCTATTTCTCTGCAGATGATTCTCTGTTTGACACGATGACTGAAAACGTGATTCTCTGCTAAACTTTGGTGTCAGAAATCATTGATTTGACAGTGTTTGATTTCATGTTTGTAGCTTGATCAAAACATTTTATTTACGGAAGGTCTTGAGCCTCACATGTAACGAGTTTAAAACAAACGAAAACAACAGAATAATTTTTTTTTTTGTAGAAGTTAAAATTGTGCTGCTGTCCGTCATTTTGTCACTTTTTGCACAATTTTGTGTCCTTAAAAATTCACTTTATTCATGAAGTTTAAATTAAAAATATTTTAAAAGAAAAACATGTTTTCAGATTTTCTTCTCTCTGGGCTATAAAAACATTGACCGGTTTGCCCCAGTTGGCCATGTACATTATTTTAAGGTTTCCATGGTAACAGGGCGAGCTGTAGGTTTGATGTCATCCTAAGTAAAAAAACAAAAATAACAAAATACGAATGAAAACAGCTGTGCAGTCCCTCTGTGAAGGCTATAACATTCAATCGGTCAACACGTCTTGAAGGAATAACGTATTTTATCAGACTGTGATGTCACACAGGAGCAGGTGCAGGAGGGTTGGTGAGCAGCGTTCACGTTGAATCACCTCCACATCTCACAGATTGAGGCTGAAAGGAGCTCAGAGCGAGATATTGTTGAAAGATATTGGTTAATAAAGCGTCTGAATGATGTGACGTAAATGCATCTTACAGATAAATCAATCATCTGTAAAATGCGGCAGAAATTTACGTTAAAGGTGAGTGATGTGGACACAAAAGCCTCCTGTTGCACTCGTTTGGCGCAGTCACCTGACGGGTGTGACTGATGACATCACAGTCACACCTTGGTGCTGGGGCCAATGTCCTCATCCTCTCCTCCTCCTTCTCCTTCCTCCTCCTGTTCGGGAAGCGGCAGGTCGTTGGACGCCCGGAAACCTGTGAAGGTGGGGCTGATGGGAAACCATCTGAGCCAGCGAGTCCGTTTGACCACGCCCATCACGAAAGGGAGATCGTAGGTGGAGGAGGAGGAAGAGGAGGTGGACCTCCAACCGACTAGCCCTCGCTCCTGTCTGGAACCTGAACACAGTGAAGAAAACATCCTGATGCCTGTTCTCCTGTGACCACAGCGCCCCCACAGGCCCGAACCGGTCACTACACACACAACATGTAAACTTGTGTGCTTGTGTCTCCAACAGTTACCCGACACACACACACACACACACACACACACACACACACACACACACACACACACACACACACACACAGATACACTCAAAACACACAGTGTTTATGTTTGTTTCTGTCCATCACTATGAGACGTTTCATGTCACGCCACACCGTCGCCCACGGCAACAGCTGACCCAGTCCCTGTGTGTATATGTGTTTGGTGTGTATTTCTACGTGTGTGTTTTGTGTGTGTGTGTGTGTGTGTGTGTGTGTGTGTGTGTGTGTGTGTGTGTGTGTGTGTGTGTGTGTGTGTGTGTGTGTGTATGCGCATATATAAATGTTTATATATCTGTGAGGGCCAGTTTGAGTTTTACATGATTTGAGAAAGCGTCCTCACTCTGTTTTAAGCTGTTTGAGAGATAAGACGTAGTTTTAAGCGTCGGTAAGGTGCGTGCGCGTGTTACCTGGTATTGTGTTGTCGAGACAAAACGCCAGAAAACCTCCAACAAACATCTCAGTGGACATAAGAACGGTCAGGATCTGATCCAGCTCGGCAAGACCTGAACACACAAAATGAACTGTAAGATCCACGTCTGAGATCGACGGAGAGGACAGATGTACATCTGTCAGATCTATACAGAGAACTCGTCAGTCGGTTAAACTGTGAGATTAATTTAAGTTAACAACTCCAGATCAGCAGATGAGTGTTCAGAAGACTCTTGAGTTTGTTAAGTTACCGTGGCGACGGCTAAATAAAGATTGAAAATTGAAAACTTAGCGTTGAATTTTACGAAACACAAAGATTGAGTATAGCTCTGATCTGCATCTACACACACACACACACACGCACACACACACACACAGGTAAACGCACAGACTCACCTGTCTGGATGACGTTTGGGTGCGTGTCCAGGTACGTCGGCAGCGTCAGACCAAAGAACATCGAGAACCCGAGCACAAAGAGATTTCGGGACGAGTTCAAATCAACCAGCTGCAGGTTGGACAGACCGACAGCTGTGATCATACCTGGGACACAGCGACACACCTGGCTGAGTATGACATCATCATCACATCTGGACTGACATTGGCGTCGCTAGCACACCTGTACGAGCGACCTGTGACCGCGACTCACCGAACAGCGTGCAGAACATTCCTCCGAGGATCGGATCCGGCAGCGAAGCGAACAGAGCCGTGAACTTCCCGACTGATCCAAGCAGGAACATGATGCCCGCTCCATATTGCACCACCCGCCTGCTGCCCACCTGCACACAGGGTCAAGGATTCAAACGCCCCCCCCCAGCATGAAGTGACCATCACGAGTCATTTAGAAGTCTCTATCAACCACGAGGTCCAGGTCCCAGATCGGTTACCTTGGTGATACCCAGGACGCCTATATTTGGACTGGAGGAGGTGGAACCGTTTCCTGTCCCTAAAAGACCAGCGATGATGCAGCAAAGACCCTCAGTGAAGATCCCCCTGAAACAAACCAATCGATGAACAAACACCACCCAACTGTTGCGAGACTGCCTCGTAACATTACTTCCTGTCTCACCTGTTGATGGCGTGGACTGGAGGGGGCGTGGCTCCAGAAAGACGAGCACAGGCGTAATAATCTCCGATTGACTCCACGATACCCGCCAGGGTCGCACTCAGCATCCCAAACATCCCGGCAACCGTTACCACCGGCAAACCCCACTGGCCTATCAGAGACCGGAAGGAGAAAGTGGAGATTTAATCATCATCATCAGGATCTGATTGCCGTAGGTCAACTGTGTGTGTGTGTGTGTGTGTGTGTTTTTTTTAGAGTCTGTGATTGGCTGATGTTGGGTGTCATACAAGGGTAGGGTACCCTGAACCAGGGTGATGACGTCATGATGTCCCCGCGGGCGTCAGTCCGAGCCTTGTATCCGTAGCGATCGGGGTCATTCGGCAGCAGGTTGGTCAGAGTGAGGATGTAGCAGATGAGCCAAACCAACATTATGGCGAGGATGATCTGAGAGACAACGGAGACAAACCCTAAGAGAGCTGACATCGCCACGTGGTTGACTTGTGTGTCTGTTTTTATTTACAGGAAACATCTTGAAGATCTGGACTCTGGCGAACGTCAGTCCGTTCTCTCTGCTGTAGACGGGAAAAGGAAGTGATGTCGACCTCAGGTACTGAGCAAACAGCACGATCAGCAAAATGCACCTGCAGAGTGAGAAAAGAGTAAAGAGACGGAACTGTCGACCTGTAAGTCTGAAGGTCAACCAAGGTGTTTATATTGACAGGTAACGGGCGTCTTACAGTGCCGACAGGCCCCAGTGGGACCCAGCTCGGTCCGCGGCGGTGGTGAAAGTCGACAGGCCGATCAGGGAGATGGTCGGAGTGATGGTGAGCGGGCCGATGTACTCCAACAACAAACCAGGTAAGCCACACAGACCAACCACCAGCTCCACCAGACTCGACATGATGATGGCCCCCTGGATCTACAAACAAACAGATGAACAAGCAAATCAACCAGTAGCTCCAGCAGACACAATGACGGGCCTCCTGGATCTGAGGTGGATCACCCCCTCCCCCCCAACACCCGCCACTCCATCTGAACCAACCGGACCTGCTGTGGAAGAAATGACCGTACCTCTCTTATGCGAGGCTGCCAGATGTGTGAGGTGTTCAGGGGAAGAGTCCCGTTCCCATAAATCTCCTCTGTTACGGAAAACGGCAATTCACATGATTATTATCACGCTCTTTATTTACAAATACAAAAATAAATAAATAATAACACCCGAACAAACTGGCTCACCTTCACTGGGACATTTCCAGCGGTCCAGACTGAGCATCGCCTGAGCAGGAATCAGAAAAGCAAACGCACTGGCCTGGAAGAGAGGAAGTCTAAAACAGAAAGACACACCGGTCAGACTCTCCTCCCTCAGACTCACTGGACTTCCTTCGGACTCACCTGACTCCCACGGTGGTCTGGATCAGAGTCGTGATTCCGACAGTGGTGAAGATGGTTCCAATCAGCTGACTGATGGTGTTCTGGTCTCGACCGACACACATGGCCTCGGCCAGTAGAAACGGCACCGCCACGGTGCCACTGAAACAGGTCAGGTAGTGCTGTGGACAAAATCAGCAGAGGTTGACATCAATCTTGATTGGACAAACGCACAGCTTGCTGTCATTGGTGTTTAACCCAGTAATCCTATTCCCCAGTAAGACTATTCCAAACCCAGTTTTACCTGCAATCCCAATAGAATACATAGATACCAGGGTGGCACATCTTCGATGGTGTAAATCATGTCTGACTCCTCCTTCTGCGCTGCCATTGGCTGTTTATCTTTTTTGTCTTCCCCCTTTGGCAGGTCAGTCCTGTCCATCTTGTGGCCTCGACCATCTGCCAGGTAATCAAGACTCTGATTGGACAAAGACAGAACACACGTTAACATTTGGTCCTTTTATAAAAACAAATGTCAGACGTGAAAACCAAACAGAGAGGAAACAAGAGACGCTTGTATCCCAAATAATGTCTTTTTTCTTCAAACGTCATCGTCCACGTCCTCACTACCGGTCCTCAGATAGATAGATGGACAAATACAGCCACACACACCCAGCAAAACACACACACACACACACACACACACACACTATAAATGATCAACACAAATCATAAATTGAAGTGACAGATCCGATAAAAAGATGTCACAGTGACCCAGAGGAACTTGAACTCTGGACAACACATTCCTGCTGGTGCTATTGCTACTGATTCTGCTACTGCTGCCTTTGTTACTGCCATGACTGATGCTACGACAGGAATCTGTAAAGGATCTGTCCGACTGTCCTTTTCCAGGTGATTTGGGGGGTTTCCATGGTTACCCGGGCGTGCGCCTGTAGCTTCGGTGTGTGGAAGTCAGAGTTTAACTGACCTGCTGTTTGTAGGTCAGCGCAGTTTGTGTTTTATTTGATCAGATGGGAAATTCATCTTCACATGTCATGAGTGTAATAAATAAACCGAAGACAGAAACACTTTAAGAAGCCACTTTTATCTGAAGCTGGATCAACTTTTCACCTGATCACCCTATGCTGCAGTCCACCCGTCCCACAGGCCACCTGTCCCACAGGCCACCTGTCCCGCAGGCCACCCATCCCACAGTCCACCCGTCCCACAGGTCACCCGTCCCTCAGGCCACCCGTCCCGCAGGACACCCGTCCCGCAGGACACCTGTTCTGCCGTCCAAGTAGCCCTATCTTCAGTCACTGGGGCAATAATTTACAGCCGGACCAAGACGTATTCAATAATCGATAGTCAGTTTACCTTACAGCTGTCCTCCATTTCACCTGCAGATGTCCGGTGTCTGGACGATCGACCACCAAAGACCGAGGAGAGGGTGAGAGAGAGAGAGAGAATAGGTTTTTGTTTTAGTGTTTCAGGTTGAAGTCCACAGAGATTACCAACAGATTATTAACCATCACGTGCATACATTTTTTTACTTCCGTCCTGGTAAGGACCCTGATCTTTAACCTCAACCCGATTCTAACCGGAACCCTATAAAACCAGGTCTTGACCCTCAAACAGCTCTTTGAAGATGGAAATGTTCCCACAGAGCAGAAATGTCCCCACAGGGCCGAAATGTCCCCACAGGGCAGAAATGTCCCCACAGGGTCAGCACTGTGTGGTTGTGATCTCTAACTGGTTGTTTATCAGTTACTTATCTGCCTACAAATACAGATGTGTCAGCAGGGAAATTTCCATTTACCTGCCCTGGTTCACAAAGAACATCTGAGTGCATACCAGTGTGAACTGATATGACAAATAATAATGAGTTCATAAATAATACAGACCTTCAACTCTGTTCCCCTGTTCAGTTCAGTCAGGACTACTCTGACAGCAACACAGCAGGACACAAACACAAGGTACACATGATCGCCATCATGTCTTCATTGGGCCACTTCAGGGAGTTCAATTGCAAAGTGAATCAACAACAGCGCAAAAAGGGGGTGTGGCAAGATGAAAGACGGAGAGTGTGGGAGGGTCTTGAAGGGACTTTGGAGGTTGGCCAAAAGGTGGCAGGAATCAGGAGTCAGTGGAAAGAGGAGCTGCAGGTGTCCTGAAAGTTTTCAACATGATTAACCCTCATGTTGTCCTTGGATCAAAATGACCCGCAGCTGTGTTCAACCAAGTTCTATTTTATTTTCATATTTTTTGGGGATCATTGGTGACAAGGAGGCTGTGAGGGTTTCTTTAAAGAATGATGACCAATGATCCCCAAAAAAATGTAAAAATATAGAAATAGAATAGAACTTGGTTGAACACAGCTGTGGGTCATTTTGACCCGAGGACATCACGAGGGTTAAGATTTTTAACCAAGCAGCAATCTCCTGGGCTGAAAGACGAAGTGCTGATAACCTGCAGTTCCTTGAATGACCACTTTAGGCTCACTCCAAAAGTTAGCCAGTCCCCATGAACCCCCATGGTAAAATGCTTTACTTTACAGCACAAATAAATATGTTTACACAGGGGTTTATGTAACTTACCCATTTAAATCCCATAAAGGCTTTTAGCGAGGGGTTCGGATCAGCCAGAGACACAAGAAACTGAGCTTCAAAATCGCTCTTCAGGAAACAAATGGATGAAGTCATGGAGGCTTCATCCATTTAACTTGCTGTCTGAGCTTCAGGAGCAGCTGGCACCTCACTTCTTGTTTCATTTTCTATTTTGAGTTTGATTTTATATTCTTCTGTCAAATCCAAAAACTCTTCAGCTCTGCAGAAGAAACACGTTTGTTTTTTCGATATCGAATCGAATTAAAAATCTGTTTTCTAAAAAATAAAACCCAATAGCACATTAAACTGTTTCACACATGCAGCCTTTTATTGCATTTATCATCTGAAGTTTGTACACAATGTTACAATAATAATAATAATAATAATAATAATAATAATAATTTTCCTTTTTGCATCATTTTCACAAAAGAAATAAAAATATCTGTGAGGACAAATCAAACCTTCAAATAACCTTCAGATCAGTTTTGAGTGGTTCAGACTAGTTTAAACCAGTTGAAACCAGTTGCAATGAGTTCAGACCAGTTTGGACCAGTTGAAACCACTTCAGACTTGTTGAAACCAGTTGAAAATATTTTAAACTGGTTCAGCCAAATTTAAACCAGTTGAAACTGGTTCGGACCAGTTTGGATCAGTGGAACTAGTTCAGACTGTAGATCGGTTTCCTTGTTCTCAGCCGTAAAAACAGAAATATAAAATCTCTGAGTCTGGTTTCACATTTGTCACGTGTCTGTTTATTAGACTGAAGAATCTGCTGATTACAGATGAACCATTGGGGCTGATTATTGATAATCGATCAGGTTTGAGGTGAGTCCAGCTTTGTTCTGTCCTCTGAGTGGCTCTGAGGGGTTAAAGTCAGAAAATCTTTAAAAGTTTGAATTATAAAAAAAATAATTCATTTTTAAATCTGTTGAATGTGAGTTTCAGTTCATTTAAAGAGTTGTGTCAAAACTTTTCCGATGCTGATAGCAAAACTGCAGATAAAAACTGAACTTTGTTTTCTGATTAAAAACACTAGTTTCAAAGGAAAGTTTTGCTGGCGCTGCGATACGCGATGAGGGGACCGATTCATGTAAAACATGCAGGTCTTAGGTTTCTAACATGTTTTTGAGTCTTTCACTTCAAAAACCAACAAAACCGGTGAAAACAGTGGAATCTGCCTTCGAGTATCCAACGCAACATTTTTTTTGTTTCTGATTCGAGTTTGAATGTGAAAATCTCAACTGATCAGGAAGCAGAAAAAGTTTCCGACAGTCGGATGACGCGAGAAAAGATTTAGTTTCATACAGAAACAGAGTCAGCTGATCTCATTTAGTTCCAACAGTGGAGTTCAAGCACACTAAGAAGAGGGGCGAAATCATTCCTGTGCAATGTGAACCTTACACCTGATCGATAATCAATAAACCACCTGTTGGTCATGCTGACAAGTGCTGTATTAGCAGTTTCCACCTGTTTCCAGTCTTTGAGCTAAGCTAAGCTAACAGTTTCCACCTGTTTCCAGTCTTTGTGCTAAGCTAGGCTAACATGTCTCATTTGTCTGACTAAAATTTTGGACTGGGCGGGGGGGAAGGAGGCGGAGACTCAGGTTTTTTAGAAAGAGAGATGTTGTGTTCAGGTGCAGTGGTAAAGTCTGTAAAACTGAGCTCCTGCAGGTCGACAGGTGAGTGACACAAATTAGACCGCGTTTCCATGGAGAGCGTCGTTCAAACTGTAAGGTCAAACTGTGAACTGATTGATCACCGGTTGATTGTTTATCTATCTGATTGCTGATTGGAGGACGCAAAATTATGACATACGATGTTACTGATCTGAAACTGGTACCCATGGAAACACTTGGTGATCAGATCAACCTGATCAATACATTTCCCTCTTTTAATAAATATAAACTCTTCACTTAAATAATTACTGATTATTGATTATTTATGTCCATGTGATCGATCTCCAGCTGCTCTGACCCCGCCCACAGCCTCTAAGCCAACCACAGTGCAGGATTCTCAGTGTCAGCAGCTCTTCAACGTCGTGCTGCAGAGAGAGAGAGAATGCATCGTTTACAATTGATGTACAAACCAGGATCAATCAGTCAATCAATCAATCAATCAATCAAACAATTAATCACAATAACAGTCTGCTCTGGGTCTGAATACTTTTAAACTGTTTACTTTTAAAAACTAGTTTGTAGCTTTTGAGCAGAACGATAATAATAAAATTAAAAAAAGATCAATATTTCATCAATGAGGATGATCCAGGTGAGTTTTAAAATCTTTCAACTGTTTCTATAGGATTGACTCTCTTTTTTGTTACCAGGAAATAAAAAAAAACATCTGACTGCAGAGATCGACGAGAGACCCGTGTAGGTCATATAGTCTGTAATCATTAGGTCATTATGGATCAATAAACACAAAGCTCCGATCGCAGATTCAAGAGATAACTGAGAAAACGTTCTCTTCAGTAATAAGTTTTGGTCTTTCTGCTCTCGATGTTTACAGTGTGCTGCTTTAAAGTTCAGACTTTTATTTTGGTAAGAAAACATTCTAGCTCCATAACAGAAACGTGTTATTTTCTAGGGACAGACAAATGACAGCAGCATGAGTTTGTGACATCACAAACTTACAGAAGTCCAAATGGTACAGTTGCAGAATACGGGCTGTGAGCATTTTCTCTGTATGTGTGTGGGAGGGGGGGAGGGGGAGGAGGAGGGAGACAGGGGGAGGGGGCCTTTAAATTTGGACTATTATTCAAGTTGAAGTCATTTCATTCTTCGAGCTTTCTATTCCTGAGGTTTGTGTTTGAGGTCTCACTGCTACGACAACAGACCAGGACCCGACCCGTGACTTGGACTCGCATCTCCCAGCAAAATGAAGGCGGAGGATGACCTCCGACAGGTGAGTCAGAGGTCACTCATCACACTTTTCACACTATTTATCCAGTACCTGATCACATGCTCCAGGACATATCCGGTACCTGCCGGTTTTTTTTTTTTTAGTTTTTTTCCCACTCTGGTGATCAGAGGTGTTTTTTTTTTTTTTTTTACCTGAAATCAGCAACACGTCACATTGTCAGATTCAAACCTGCTGACATTTCAATTTAATGAAAATCTTTGTTTACAGGTTAGTATCCAAAATCGTTAAGAAATCTCTGAACACAAACAGAAACCAGTCCGCACATATTGCTGATATTTCTGGTAAAAAGCAGCTCTGGAGACCCATTTACCAAACATCTGTTTGCAGGTGAGAAAATCTGAGGTCTTGCAGCCAGCGTACCGCTGAGCAAGGGCACTGACGGGCCTCCTACAGTAAACCACCACCACAGAAGAAGAGTGAAAGGGTTTCAAATGACGACGACGACGATTCAAAGAGAAGTTTGACAGTTTATTAATAGATTTAAAACAGGAGAAAAAAAAAAAAAACATGTACACAGGTCGACTCAGATGGGTTCTTGTCTCCTTTTTGTTTCTGATATTTTGTCCAAACAGGTTTTTAGTTCAGAATCTCTGATCTGCAAACAGACGGTAAAAAGAGTCTGACAGCTGAAACTACAAACAGCAGAGAGGGGGAAAAAAAAAAAAAAAAAAAAAAAATCCACCTTCATCTTCATCATCATCATCATTATCAGAGAGCAGAGCAGCTGTCCGGTCAGTGCGTCCTACCTGTCCGTCTGTCGATAAAACTCGGGGCTTTCGAAATATAGAAGGAGAGAAGATGTCGGCGACATCGTCCGCACAAAATATCTCCGAACTCCTAATTCAAAGTATTTCTCACAAAACTGCAGCTTCGTAGTTTCTAATCAAACACCAAATGTGGCCATCAACAACTTGGGGATGAACATTTTCGGGATTTATTCTTCTATTAGTCAAACTTCACGCCCCCTCCATTCATAAACTCGAGCTAAATAAATAGAAAAAAAAAACCACCAGGCGAAGCTCGCCATCGATTATCGATTTGTAGATAGACCGCCGGGTCGACGCTTCGTTCCCCAAACGACTGTGGTTGACTTTTTAAAATGCCAGTTTTACCTGTCGAGAGTTTTGCGCTGCACCTGTTTTGATGACTTAAATGACTGAAACTCACTGATCCCCGATCAGTCTGATGGATTTGACGGAGCCCCAGATGTTAAGCGGGGATCCTGCTCCACAAAGGGGCTCTTTTAGTGTGGATCGACTGCATCGTAGTTACCGTGGCAACGGCAACGAGTACCCGTACGAGTAACTTCAAATGAGCCAATCAGACAACAGGTGACATCACAGCTGCCATAATGACCACCTCGGTCTGCTGTCACGATGAAGTTAAAACCTTCAGACAGTCTGGGCCGCCGACTCCAGCTCTGGACTATGTTTGGGACCCTCGGCCTCAGTTTGAACAACACTTTTGTGTTTCACAGTTTCATTTCTTATCTGTTGGGACTCTCTGAACGGAAACAGAGCTTCTATTGAGAAAAAAACCCCGAAATAAAACGGCTTCAGTCTGTGGACGTTCCTCAGCAGAACCCAGAGGAACCAAACCAGGAAGTGTCGTGTCAGCCCGTCACAGCTTTTCACACCCGCCACCGCCAGACCGACCCGCTCAACACACCTCGCAAAACTGAATCAAAACTCAAACGTAAAGAAAAATCAGGATCCAGAAGAAAAAAAAATCTTTCTAATCAAACGATCTTTCTAATCGATCGATCAATCGATTGATCGACCGATCAATCCAACACTTCCGCTTGTCTGCACAGCTGAGCATCGCCTAGCAACCGATAGCTTTAGGTCTAGCATTTGGATCTTAGTGTTTATACTCAACATAATCATAGATGTGTGACATCACCGTGACATCATTTGACACAGATCTGTCAGCTGATCATCATCAGACTCTATTCATCACAGCAGCTCTCCAGTGATTCACATGTCTTAGGACAAAAACAAATAATAATATTAATGTGATGATTGCACAGGTGGATCCTGCATTTCCCACGACGACCGGCACAGCCAGTTAGTGACTGGCTGTCTCGCGACATCATTATGGGCGTGATCATGAAATCATAGCGACCCTAAAATAAAAGAACCTGGCGGCGACGAGACGGTGAGGAGAGTTGAAACGCTGTCGCTGACAGACACCTGCTAAATCTGAGGACTTCTGTGAGGACAGGAGGAGGTGACTGCAGGGATAAGCCCCGCCCCGCACCCGCTGGAACACTGACAGGTAACCCAGAAGCTCCTCCCCCTCTCCTCCTCCTCTCCTCCTCCTCTCCTCTCCTCTCCTCTCCTCTCCTCTCCTCTCCTCTCCGAACAGGAAACAGAAACCTGAACATCGTCCATCTGTCTGTGTCGGCATCTGACCGACAGACAGGTATCAGTCTGGGCGTTTAGCTCCTCCCACCTTGTGTAAGGGGTGGGGCACGTGTGGCGGGCTGAGGTGGGAGGTGGGAGCGGGAAAGGGGGGGGGGAGTGTTGGCAGCAGTAGCCGATGCTACGTCTCGAACTGCGTGAGCAGCGCCCGGACTTCGGGCGTCAGCTGCTTGGCGGCACTGGCGGCCTCGGCGATGGCGCGGCGGTACGGCCCCTTCCTCTTCCTGTCGAAGCGGGACTGGAAGGTCTCGAGGAAAGGTGACAGCTGGTTGAGCGGCAGGAAGGAAGTGGTGGGCGAGCCGAACCAGGAGACCCGCGCCTCCTGCCGCACCGACAGCCCCGTATCGCCGCGCCGCGCCACCGTGATGCCGAGCACGCGCGCCGGCCACCAGGGGAAGCCGTATATTTTAGCCCAGACGATGTCGCCGACGCACACGGTCCGACCGTCGGGCAGCGGACACTTGGACACCGATTTGGAGTAGACGGAGGACGACGTCGAAGACGAGGAGGACGAGGAGGAAGTGGAAGACTTACGGCGCCTCTTCAGTTCACCTCCCTCCTCCTCCTCCTCCTCGCCGCCGCCGGCCTGCGCCTCCTCGCCGTCGGCTCTGGGGGGAGGGGTGGCGGGAGAAGAAGGGGGGGGGCAACGGGGTGCTAACGTGGAGGAGGAGGGGAGGGGAGCAGGAGGACAGGATGAGGAGGGTGGGTCTCCAGGTGGGGGGAGGTCAAAGGTCTCTGTGGAGCTGCACTCTGAGTGGGAGGAGTCCAGGGAAGAGGAGGAGGAAGAGGAGGTGGGGGGAGGAGGCTCAACTACCTGCCCATCACCATCCCGCCCCCCCTGATCCACCCCTTCTTCCACGGGGGGGCGGGCCTCCTGCAACTCCACAGCAATGCTGACTGCACACAAGGGAGGGGGCGATGGGGGAGAAACTGTTGTTGAAGGAGGGGGCAGGGCTATAGGAGGAGTCGGGTTTGGCATGGGGGCGGGGCCTAGTGCAGATTTGGGAGGTGACGAGCGAGCGCTCTGTTTGGGCGGGGATGCAGAGGAAGAGGAGGAGCACGGCGCCTGGCTGTCGTCGGTACGATACCTTTGGGGTTTGAGGCGCATTCTGGGCGGGAGCGCCGTGTGGGCGCTCGAGCTGACGGCGGCGCCGCTGAGGTGCTGCAGGCGGCGGGTGAAGTGGACCTTCTGGTTGTGGTTCTGCAGGGCCGCTGCTCTCGTCACAGCCTTAGTGTGCTGCTGGCTCTGGTTCTGGTTCTGGCTCTGGTTCTGGCTCTGATCTTTGGGCCGACGATGCGGTGCTGGCTGCGAGTTCCTTGCCTTCTTGAGAACCTGCCGCGCTTTGGAGCGGTCGACGGCAGAACCTTTGGCCAGAACCTTCTTAGAGTTCAGCTTCAGACACATGCGGTTGGACGAGGCTGACGACGAGGACGAGGATGAAGCCACGCCCCTCAGTACACGGCGAGAGGACGACGACGACGATGATGAAGATGAGACACGTATCCCTGATGACGAGCGTCTGTCGGCGGCGGTCCGCCCGCCCTTGTCGTCACTCCTCAGCCGTTTCACCTCCGTGGAGATCGGCGCCTCGGCCGGCCTGCGCCGCCGGGACGCCTCCTCGGCCCTCAGCTCCACCGGGCCCCGCCGCGCCTCCCTGTGCCCACCGGACGCCACCACACCTTTGCATTTGTCACAGAGCACCTGACGGGGGCGGAGCTTGATGGCGTTCATGATGGATGTGGGCTCCTCGCAGCGATAGCGCCGCTTGGGCCGTTTGATCTTGCGTGGCGGCGGCTGAGGTAAGGCCTGGTTGTAGGTGTCCCTGATGAACAGAGGAGGGGGGTAAGGCGCCCCCTCCTGGAAGAGCGGCGGCGGCTTGGAGGTCCAGGGGTGAGGAGGAGGAGGAGGAGGAGGAGGTGAAGGAGGTGGAGGAGGGGGCGGGGGACTGACGGTGACCTCTTCCTGTTTGGTGGACAGGTCGTCCTTGGTAACCGGCTGCGGAGACATTGGAGGTCGACTTCGGTCGTCTCTTCTGGGAAACTCTGTGATGGGAATACCGTACGGCCCGAACCTGGAAACACACACACACACACACACACACACACACACACACACACACACACACACACACACACGTTAAAAACACTTTGGAAATAGTAAACTTTTTTGCTAAAATGACCATCCCCAGTAAATACACGTTTATTTACGGACGTTTGTTCTGAAAGTGAAATGTAAAAGAGAGAGAGAGCAAATAAAATTAAGAAAACCTTTTTTTTTAATTATTTTTTAGTCAGCAGGTTTTATTTCTCTGATTATTTATAGCCTGTAATATTCAGTGAAGTGCAGCGCTGCAACGATATGTTGACAGAAAGAAAATTAAATCAACAAAAATACCAAGATTTACATGTTTGTACTGAAATAAATGATGTTTCATAATCAATCAAGAACAAATATTGGAGTTTCAGTTATTTTATATTTCAGCATGATTGACTTTCTTTCAGATGTTAGTTATTGTGTATTGATCCCTGATGGTGTGAAGCAATCACATGTTGAATAAAACTTATTTTTGTATTTATTTTAATATATATATTTTTTATAGGAAGTTGTACCTTTTAGAAACGTCCATCAAAACCCCAGAGAACACCTTCTCCCCCAGCCGGAAGGACACCACCAGTGCGTCATCAATGACGTGGTCCAGGGAGACCCGGACCTCGGACCCGAGACTCAGATCCAACACGGAGGTGAGCGGAGGAGCAAGGCCCGGTTCGCGACCGGACGAGTCCTCTCCAGCGGGTTTCTCTTGCTTAACGGACTCCGGTACCAGTCGCCTCTTCGGGGACCGGCAGGGCGGGGACGAGTCTCGCAGGCCGCGGCCCGCCGGCTCTTCGTTCACCGCTGAGTTTTTAACGTACCCGGTGTCCGGGTCCGGGCCGTCCGGGACAGATAGGCGGTCCGCGGTACCGTCCAACATGGCGTCCTCCGCGGGCCCAGGCATCAGCTCCGGTTGGACAAGAGCCGTGTAGCCGCGGTCTCGGCCCGCGGTCTCGGCACGGTCCGTCGTCACGTTGGTGGTCGGTTCCGCCGGTTCGGCCAGAGACAGGCCGGCCTCAGTGACGGGCGGGGGGGCCGGGAAGGAGTGCAAGAAGACGGCAGAGGGCTGCGGGTCCGGCAGGATGCTGCGGTACGCCTCCTGCACAGAAACGTTCCCGCCGCCTTCAGGATCCCCCGGCAGTCCGGGAGAGAACCGGTCCATGGTGATCCGGTCCACCGGAAGGGTACTGATCAGTTCGTCGTTAACTGCGCTCTCGGGGAGCCCTTTTCCCGCCGCGGGCTCCAGCTCCGGCCTGACATGGCGGCCCTCGCCGTCCCTACCATCTTCCAACCGCGGGACGGCCAGCTCCGCCGCCGGGCCGGACTCCCGCGGCCCCTCGCACTCCAGCGGGGGCCCTCGGAGTCCCGGACCTACCGGGCCCGGTTCTAGTGGGCCCTCGTCGTCCGTCGCCGCGGTTGTTGTTGTGGTCGGAACCGCCGCAGCTCCTGGCTCTGCAGCCACGGCCGCCATTTTCTTCCGCTGTGCTGCCGAGCAGCACTTCGCCCCGCCCTCCCGCAAGGGCGCAGGTGCACAGCCAATGGCTGGAGGCCCTGTCATTCAAAAGAAACGAGGCGCAGCGTCCTTTCTGATTGGTTGACTCTGTCAGAATCTGTTGCGTCAGACGGCCGCCAGGGGGCGTTTATCGACACAACATACAAAAACATGAGTAAAGATCAATACACAGCTGATCATCAGTAGTTCTTACCTGATCCACCAGTATCTAATCTGATCACCTCACCTGAACATCCAACTGATAACGCTCACTGATAAACTGAATTAATATGTAAAAAAAAATTGTTTGCAATTTTGAGTCTTTTCTCCTGAATAGATTAAACCAACCAATATGTGATCATTGTTGCTCATCAACAAACAAACGGCAGCAGCTCTGTGTTTTAATCAGCACAATATTTCATTCAAGTTGTTTGATTTGTCTTTTGTTGTTACTTCATGAACTTCAGCGCCACTGTACCTCGCCAGAATATTTCCATTTCCTGCCGCTGCTTTGTCTCAATAAAATGTTTCTTGAATATAATCATTTAGTAAAACATGATTAATTGTTACAGATTAACATAATTGACATTTAACTGCTTCTGGATAATTAATCAAATAATAAAATAGTTATTTTTTTACCTGGAGTTAATGATTAGACAATATACACCCTTTTTTTGCTGCTATTAACTTTTTTTTAAATTATTATTAAAGACTTTTACTTGAAAGGAAATATTTTTATATGGTAGTATGATGCTGGTTATGGTACTGTAACTGGATTCACTGTGGGGTGGAAATGTGATTACCCTGTATAATCTGATGACTGGAACTGTAAAATAAAGTGATCAATAGACAAGAACTAGGCTGCTGTTTTGATTCTGATGGTTTTTTTTTTACGAGTATCTGAATAGTTCATACTTTAAAAATATCCCAAGTGTCAACATCTGTCTGCATGCTACAGGAACTGTGTTTTAAGATTAAATCAAGTTGTATTTAATAATCTAGTGAAAAAAAAAATAACAGAAACCCAGTGAAAAAATGATTAATCTAGCTCTTTGTTTACTGGTACAGTAAAAATCTTCAAACTTTATTTTGATAGATATGAAATAATGTCATTTATCTTTGCTGTTATTTTTTATTCTAGTGTTTTTTAGTAGAACATCATCCACAAAATAGAATTTTTTTTTTTAATGTATTTTGTCTGATAATCATGCAGAAGAGATGAGGGTCTGACAGGTATTATTTTTAAGGCTGCATATCCATCCTCCTCCAGCTGTGAATATGTGAAGAGCTGAACACGGGGAGCTGCTGTCGTCAGTTAGAAACAAAGGGAGACGGGCTTAATGTAGCCTGACAGTCAAAACCCAGGAAAAAGCAATGTGTGGGGACTCACAGTGACTCAATACTGTTTTATTTAATGACTACAGTCTTTTTTTTTTGTCACACTGTGCCTGTACACTGGTTCATGAAATAATCTGAGATCAAGCAGTGTTATTAGTGTGTTACAATCACGACAACCTTCATTATACATTATCGATTCATGTTTGATAACAGAAACTGTTGAAAACGTGTCTTCAGTTCCACACGTTTTCAGACATTATCACACTGTTTTCCACACCTGTTCCATGGAGATCTCATCAGTCAATCTATGATTAAACACCTACATTCATTCATTTAGACTGATTTTAAATAGGCTATTAAAATGGGTATTTTTTTTCTCAGAAAAATGAATGTTCTGTAAGAGAAAACACCTTTTCGCTGAATTGTCGATTTTCATTAGTTCCTTTTTTTTTTTTTAATTAGCGACTCCTCGTCTGTTTGGTGGAGGTTTAGTCCATTTTTCGTTGGTCCTGACTTTGGGATGTGGTGTTGCCCGATTGGTTAGAGGGCATTGAGTCCGGTCTCTTCTGTTTCCTTCAAGTCTTTTAAAGCAACGCCGTCCTTTAAGACCACGCCCTCATGAGATAGGGTACCGTCAAGGGAGACCAGACCCTCCTTTAGAGACATGCCCTCTTTATGTCGGGAGGCGGGGCTTCTTCCAGACCTTCGCTCACACAGATATTGATATTTATTTGTCAGGTATTGATGCGACAATGAAATGAATCTAAAGCTTCTTGCAATGCCAATGCCGTAAATGAAGCTGCCACAGTTAATTAATGTTAATGTTGCCGATGAAACTAAGCTCACCATTTCTCCTCCACGTCTTCAATGGTGTCGGGCAGCGGTATGTTGAGTGTCTCCGGAAGGAAGCAAGCAAAGCCTCCGGCGAGCACTGCTGCCCCCCCGTACACCAAACTGGGCAGAGCGGGGAGTACCTGGGAAATGTAGTCCATCAGTACAGTCAGTAACACCTCCTTTCTTCACTGATCTCTTTGCTGAAGATCTGATTAATGTTGTAAGATCAATCTCTATGCTGACAATGTGATGTTGTTAATGAACTAACACTGAAAACAGTTCAGAGGACAGTAATGGAGATCAGTGACACTGATTTGTGCTTTTATTTTGTGTTGTGACAAAATTATGTCCGTATTGATGTCTGCCGCATCAATAAAGAGTACAAACATATATTGTGGTTTTGAGATGTTTGGGTCGGTGACATCACCTCGTCTAGGATGAGTACGGCTGGGGCTGCCATGCTGCCGACTCTGGCCATCGTGGAGACGAAGCCCATCCCCGTCTGCCTGAAAGCGCGGGAGCACGTAATGCGATCAGTACTTCGCAAAGCAGCTGACGACCAGTGGAAGCGGATGTGAGTTTGAAGTCAGGTCTCACCTGATGATGGTGGGGTAGAGCTCTCCGGTGTACAGGTAGACGGTGGTGAAGGAGGCTGAGGTGAAACCTTTACCTAGACAGGCCAGCGTGGTCCTGAGTGTCTGCATGTCTGTGGAGGGTGAGACGAGAAAAGGTACTGAAGTACATCTGTGTTGGAAAGACCAGTGTATTTAGATGCTATCATTTAAAAAAATGGAATCGGAACCAGAACCAGAATCACAATAAGAGTCCGATCAGCATCAGGTTACCTGTGGGGACGAAGATGTTGGCGAAGATGATGGTGGCTGACAGGAAGAGACAGGCTGCTTGAGAGACCCGCCTCCCCAGGTAAGTGAGCGTGCCCAGAGCCAACAGTTTGGCGGGAAAATCTACAGCTCCAAAGATGATCTGCATCAGGTAAATACCCACCTGGAATAACAAACAGCTAATCAGAAAGCAGCTCAGTATAAAAAAAAAATTATAAAAAAAAAAAAGCCGATAGGATGAGAAGATATAAACCAGCTGGGAAAAAAAAAACAACCTCCAAACAAGACAGGACAGGTATACAGGTGGACAGGATGTCAAACAACTTACCCCAAATTTCTGCAGGTCCATTGCCAAACCGTAGTACGCAAAACTGGTGGCGAACCTGTGGACGGACAGATAAACAGGTACATACACGACTGAACCTCATTGGTTGTCATGTTCAACAAATAAAAACATTTAAATAAATTAATCAAAATGAATAAATAAATATAGGAATAGGTGAATTAAGACAGGGCGAGGTAAAGCAGTTAAAAAGTTAGATCAGGTGAACCAGTGAACAGGTAAGCAGGGGAACAGGTAAGCAGGGGAACAGGTGAACAGGTGAAGAGGTGAACAAGTAAGCAGGTGAACAGGTAAACAGGTGAACAGGTAAGCAGGTGAACAGGTAAGCAGGGGAACAGGTGAACAGGTGAACAAGTAAGCAGGTGAACAGGTAAACAGGTGAACAAGTAAGCAGGTGAACAAGTAAGCAGGTGAACAAGTAAGCAGGTGAACAAGCAAACAGGTGTATTTCTGACCAGACAGCAATCAGACAGATGGAGATGCGTCTCATCCCCCTGGTCTTCAGCAGGTCAAACGCTGTGAGCGACTTTTGAGTCGACTCAATCTCCTTCCTCATGTGAGAGTGGAGCACCTGCAGTCACATGGCACAGAGCTCAGCTTCTGATTGGACAGAACATGTTTATAATGTAAACATGATGGGCAGACGGACAGGTTACCTCAATTGTTAACTTGTCCACCATCTCTGGTTTTCCGTTGATTCGCGCCACCCGGTGAAGACTTTTCAGAGCATCTTCGGACCGACGGTTCAGAACCAACCAACGAGCCGACTCCGAATACCACCTGACCAATCACAGAGCAGAAATGGTAGAACTACCTGACCAATCACAGAGCAGGCAGATGTGAGACTTTTATTTTGAAAGCATGCGCTAACCAGCTGTAGGCGAAGAACAGAAGCTGAGGAGCACAAACGACCAGCTGCAGCTTCCTCCAGTCTCTCAGCCAATAGGCAAGCCCCGCCAAGACCATCTGACCAAAGGTGAAGAAAAAGGAGGTGAGCGTGCCCACTAATGTTCTCTCTTTGGTCGGGATCCACTCCACCTCTGAGAACAGAAAGGTGGACGGTGAGACAGGTAGACAGACAGGTAATAAGGTACAGGTAATAAAGTGAACAGGTAGGTGAGTACTTAGTGAGACTCCGTTGAGGATGACTCCAGACACCGCCATCCCAGTCAGAAACCTGAAAATGCAGTAGACGGTGTACGTAGGAGAGAGGGCGGAGCTACAGCCGAGCACGGCCACCTGTAGGTACGACCATATAAGGACAGACCGCCTCCCAAACCTGAGAGACAGACAGAGAGATGGTGGTCCAGAATAGATGGGAAGACTTCATAGGTTTAAAAAAAAAAAAAAAAAAAAAAAAAAAAAAAAAAAAAAAAGGTCAGGCTCACCTGTCTGACAGGCCGCCATAAACGATGGCTCCTGTTAAAACTCCACCCATATAAATGGTCTGAATCATCTGTTTGAGGGGACGCGAAGAACAGACCAGACCCCACTGACAGACAGAAACAGAGAAAGGATTGAGCCACAAAGATGCTACCTCTTAAAATATCATCGTTAATAATCATTTGCCTCAGCAGCGTTACCTCGGAGACGGTGGTGGCCAAAAACTCAGAGCGGTCGAAGGTCCATCCGTCCAAGCACTCTTCAGTCTGTAGCTGGCTGACGTTACCCGAGCTGTTTATGGCTAACAGTTGCCATTGAGGCTCCGTGTACCTGGGCAAACAGGAAATGATGTCAGGGGGGCAATTTATTTAGTCAAAGAAGCGCATCACGAAGAGGACGTTGACGTTACCTCCTGCAGCGGTCCAGTCGATTTCCCAAAGAGTCTGGAGGGATGAAAGCTTTCAGCAGCTGCTTCTCATCCACCTAAAAAACAAGTGCTCGTTTTCAACAGTCAGACCGAGCAGCCAATTGGAGCAGAGCGTCACACACTGTTAATCCGATTGCCGGGCAAGTCGGGTTACCTGGTAGGAGTGTGACAAGTTCTGCAGGCTGTAATTGGCCGGCAGGCTGCAGTGGTGTGTGGGGACTCCTGAGACGAAGTTGTTCAGCAGGTTCTGACTGGCCATCATCAAACCAGGTAAACTGATCAGGGTCACATGGATCCACTGGTACCGGCCGAAACCACCCACCTCGCCACGGCAACCACGGGGACGGGAAACATACGTCACACACCTGCTTCACACACCTGTTCCACCTGGACAGGTGTTCAGCCTGACTCATTGCGAGTAATCAGATTACATGGACCCGGTGATCGGATTAAATCAGCAACAGTAAAATGGTCTCACCTCTTCCAGCAGGTCAGCGAAGCCCATCTTAACAACAACAACAACAACAACAACAAGAGGCGTCTCGTGTTTTCAAGATGTGAGCTTCAGTTCCATCAGAGCAGACCTGAGAATAAAACAAATAAAACTAATGAACAAAGGTTTGGATCAAACTGAAACACCAAAACTGTTCCAGACCTCCTCCAAACTTTCCAAAACCGTCTTCCGAACAATCCAAACCTCCTCCGAACTTTTTCTAAACTTCAGTGATTTCCCTGCAAGACTCTGGTGTGTCTCCGCACTTTATTCACTTGAAGTCTACAGAAGAGGACTCGGGTCGCCTGCAGTCGCTGTTTTTTTTTTTTTTTTACACTAAACTGAACTAAAATATTATGAAATATTTGTACGTCTGGTGAGAGTTCTTAAAAGATTACTGAGGCTGCAGCAGAAAAAAACAAAACAAAACACAAAGAAAAGAGGATTTTCTCCACAAATCGGTGAGAGCGTACTTACAGTGTGAAGGCTTCCAGATGACTAGCTGGAGTGGAGGAGTGGACAGATGTATGGAAGGAGAGGGAGAAGTGTGCAGCAGAAGAAAATAGATGACTGAACATTAATAAGTAACTTTAACATGAAAAGATAACCATCTGTCTGTTTGTCACCTGTTTTAAGTTAATATATGTTTGTTAAAGATAAAAACCACATCTTTTTACTTCAGCCTTTAACTAGTTATTCTTGAAGCCCTCTTGCATTTTTAATTACTATTGCTAATTTTATATTTTAATTCTATTTGTGTTTAATTGCCTCTATTCTCATGCATCTCATTCATTTCTATATTTTTAAATGTTCCTTTATATCAGTTTTTGTGTCAAACACTGCATGTTATTTTCTTGCTACATTTCTTGTATGAAAGGCGATCTACAAATGAAGTTTATTATCATTATTCAGTATCAGAAAAAAATAAAAATAAAAACAAATGAAACAAACTTTAAATGTAAGATTTTTTTAAAAATAAGTGGTTATATTCAGTACTTCTTGTTACTGTGTCACAATAAGAGCCGTTCTAAGTTCAGCAGGAAATTTTGAAAACTTTTTAAAATCTTTCCCAAAATCTATTCCAAACCTCTCCAGGTCTCCTCGGAACATTTCCAGGTCCTTCCAGGCCCGACTCGCCCCAGCAGAGTTTAGTGACTCATCAAAAGCTCAGTTTGTTTTTGTGTTCTCGCTCCTCGCTGAGATTTTCTGTCGTGGAATTCGTCCGACTGAGTTTCAGTCAACAAACAACTCAGCGGGTTTCAGATCGACGACGACGCAGCTGAAACACGGAGGACAGAGAGACGCGATAACATACATGTTCATGAACACTCAACAAGCAGCAGGTCACGGGTCAAAAGTCAAACTGATTTCGTGAACATGTCGGCGAGTTCAGACGTCTTCGGCGGGCTGAACCTGGGAGAACAGCTGTGAGACGTGGTAAAATACCAGATGACCAACATGAAAGTGCAGCTGACGAAATCTGCAGTGATGACGTGATGAACGGTGCCGACGTGGAGAAGAATCTCAAAGGGTTTCAAACATCTCATCAAAGAACCGAGAGGAAAAAAAAAGGAGAATCGACCCAGTGTTGGTGTGCTGTTCCTAATAAAGTGAATATGACTATGTTATTGGATAAACCCGACCTCCCTCTTCACCAACTACTGCAGGGACAGCGCAACACTTTCTCCACCATCATTCAGCTCCACTGTCACGAGGACAGACACAGGAGATCCTTCACGATACGAGATGATTCCAGATACGAGAGATGATTCCAGATACGAGAGATGATTCCAGATACGGGAGATGATTCCAGATATGAGAGATGATTCCAGATACGAGAGATGATTCCTGCTCAGTGCAATCAGACTGTTCAATAACTCACCTCTGGCCAAATCCATCCCACATCATCATTAACACCGTTTCACTGTTGTTTAATGTAATCTAATTTAATTTAATTATCTGTCTATCTGTCTGTCTTAACATACGTGTAGAAGAAATCACCACTACAGTAGTTTTTTTTCATCACAAATCCCAGCATGCCTCTCACCAGCTCAGGAGATCAGTGTGTTAGTCGATTATTAATTCACCTTCTGTACATTAGACATTCATTGATGGTGTGACGCATCAACGATAATCAGTTATTGAAGTGGTATTTTCGAAGGCTTTATTTACTAGGGTGTCTTGTATCTGACATTTGTTGGTCCATTGTGAAGTCATGAATATGCAGGAAAAAAGTGGATAAATCCAAGTAGACTGGAAGATGTGGAGAGACTTTCCTGCCAAAACAAACAAACTAAACATGTTTAAAAATGCCCTTGTAATACACATAGATATATGCAAATAGACAACATCATTACCAGACACCATTAAAGATCCCACATTGTATACATTCAATTTTCTTTTTTTTCATATAAAGCAGGTGTATAGGTGAAATATAAATATTCAAAACACGCGTAGAAACGCAGAGTTCGCAACGGTGCTGTTTGGACCTCCGTGAGTTTGCGATGTCACAAACTCACTCTAAAAACGATAAAACCTTTGTGAACAATAAGACTTCAGATAATTTATCACTTTTGACGAAACCAACAAAGTTCAAATAAGATACACTTAAGTCATTGCAGAGAACTTTCAATTAAAGTTTTTCTTATAATATATTTTTTGAAAGTACAAGTACAGTACAATTATTTTAAAGTGTGTTAAAAGTTTGAAAATAGGTGAAAGCGTGACTTTTGTATACTTTCTATATATTTGCAGAAAGTACACTTTTTTGCTCGTATATTTTCAGTGTATTGGATTCCACATGTTCATCATGACTCGGCAGTTCAAAACCTTCCATGTTGAACATTAAACACAACACAGACAAACTCTGCAATCATTGTTGTGTGCCGTTGGCGCACAAACAGTTGGCTCTGACCTGCAGACCGACCGCTGATTGGCCTGTGACATAACAGCTGTTCCTTCTGGCAAAAAACTCAGACAAAAAAAAAACAAAACTCGTAAAATCTCCACTTCAATGTCAACCGTGACTTTTCACCCAATTCAGGTGTACTGACGTACTCGAAACAGACATGTGAAGAACTTCACTGAAACTTTAAGACTTAAAAGATCAAATCTTATTCTGAGCAATGACTGATGTTGATAATGAAGTTCGGTTTGTTGTCAAAACTTTATATCCTTTAAAAACATTTTTAAAAATAACACATCGGCAGACGACTTGAAATCAAAACATTTAAAACAGATTCAGTCCGATTTCATTTATTATTCACAGAAAACAGATGACCGTTTGTCCCTGAAGGGGTCTTTATGTTTGGCACTGGATGCAGACTGAGGCGTAAATATCAAACTAAATCAAGTAAATAAATATTGTTAATACACACGCCTGCAGAAAAAATTTGAACTACAAAAATATACATTAAGTGAAAAAAGGTCAAAACTCTGTCGCTAAAATTCAGAGTTTTTTCAATGGAGTTCTGCATTAAAACCACAAGACCGACTGAGTATTTTGTCACTTCAGTTAAAAGACAGAAAATTAAAAAAACAACAAGACAAATATCTACAAAGTGTAACCGAGTTGTCCAATCAGATGAGGTGCAGCCAGCATCACGAGCTGTGATTGGTGGATGAAGTTTTACAGCGTGGTGAGGAACTCTCTGACCTGCAGACAAAATAAAACTTGTGTGAACAGAGCTGAAGCCCAAATAAAAATCCAATCCGAACTAAGAGGCTGTCAAAATAAAAGCTCGGATAAACGTATTAACATAAAACAAACCCTGTCGACAACGGTTGATTCGATTGTTCTTGAAATCGTCGTCGACATCCAGGGCGAGAACAGGAAGTTCATTCAGATAATCGAAGTCCAACCTGAACACAAAGAGACAGGATAACGCAAACGTCCTTGTAATTCAGACAGACCCTGAACGCACCGCTGAAACAGGAGATTAACAGGCTCAGAATTAATCCGAGTCCAGACTGAGACGCACAGACAATTAAAACTTCATTGTCAAAAAAATAAATAAACACCCGAACTGAGCGCGCTCGGTTGCATCGTTACCCGAGATTCCTGCGGTGAAGCCGGGCTCCTCCTCTCGACCCCCGACGGGGCGACCGCTGCATACAGCGCTGAAATATTCAGAGAATCAAAGCGGACCCTGAAGGCAGCACCGAGATGTAGCGGTGCAAGAAGTAGTACGATTTAAGAGGCGCAGTAGCGGTAGTAGTAGTAGTAGTAGTATTACCTGTGGCGGTGCTCTCACGTAGATGATGGCGTCGAGGTAAACACACAGGCGGTACACGAGGTTGCTGCAGGAACGGTTTCCATGGTTACCTGTCCGAGGAGACGGAGCGCTCGAAGAACTGAACGGGTTTTTCGGCCCGCCGAAGTTCGATGGACGGAGGCTGAAGCTGAGAACGAACTCTGCTGAGACACGTGTAACTCTGCCCAACAGGTAGATGGTTCGTCCCTCTGAAAACAGAACCACCGCACGAGGACAGGTGGGCGGAGTCAGGCGCAAAGTCACCTGGAAGGTGTAGGGTTTGTTTTTTTGTCATAGACATCTGCAGCGGGTTTCCTCCACTCGTCTGAGACGAACTCGGGGCTCCCGCAGGAGTAAACAAACGCAGGTGAACACACACACACACACACACACACACACACACACACACACACATCAGCGCAGGTGCGTTCACCTGGCAGACGTCACCGCTGTCGTTCTGGACGTTGCACCATTTGCCATGTTGGGTTCAGGAATCACCTCCCAGTCCTCCCACACGGCCTGCAGGGATCGCACGGGTGTGGACTTTCCTGCAGCTGGAAAACACACACACACACACACACACACACACACACACACACACTGATCACACTGGTCTGGTAAGATAAGTCGACTAACACAACAAGGAGAGGCTCCACTTTCCTCGTTACCGGAACAAAACAACTCCAGGTGAAATTCTGAAATCATATTTGTTTGAGCAGAAAAAAATATCAAAAAAAGGTTTTTATTTTTTATTTATTTATTTTTTTCCAATGGGACCAAAAGCCTTGTTCACCAGTGTAATTACTGCTCCTACATTTAAGATGATAAAACAATATTTATAGGCTTCAATTGACAGTTTTGTTAATGTAAATGCATAAATTGTATTTATTTATTTTTTTTAACTGTAAATACGATTAATAATTATTCATAATCAGCTGTTCGGCTGGAGAACTCACCGATGGAGATCTTCTTCTCTCGGCGGGAGAAGCTGCTGTCTGGACTGACGGAGACGGAGCACGGCCTCTTCGGTGGGTGGGGTCGCCATCTTTAACTGAGGACCATAACAGTTCTCCACCTTCTGTTATTGATGTTTGTCGTTGTTTTGTTTTCCGGGTGGCGGAGGAACCAGCTGACCGCCGATGCGCGAGGTCTCCCTGAAGTTAAACCGCGCGCGCTGACAAGACTTCGTTTGCGGGGGCGGGGCTGAACAGGAGCAGAGATATTTTATGACTTGTGCTGCGAAGAGGTCTCACTCCGCTCCTGTTTTTGCGGTTTAAATAAAGATGTCTCACTCCGCTCCTGTTTCTGTAGACTAAATAAAGATGACTCACTCTGCTCCTGTTTCTGTCGTTCACATTTGATGTCTCACTCTGCTCCTGTTTTTGCAGTTTAAATAAAGATGTCTCACTCTGCTCCTGCTTCTGTAGACTAATTAAAGATGTCTCACTCTGCTCTTGTTTCTGGAGACTAAATAAAGATGTCTCACTCTGCTCCTGTTTTTGCAGTTTAAATAACGATGTCTCACTCTGCTCCTGTTTCTGTAGACTAATTAAAGATGTCTCACTCTGCTCCTGCTTCTGTAGACTAATTAAAGATGTCTCACTCTGCTCCTGTTTCTGGAGACTAAATAAAGATGTCTCACTCTGCTCCTGTTTTTGCAGTTTAAATAACGATGTCTCACTCTGCTCCTGCTTCTGTAGACTAAATAAAGATGTCTCACTCTGCTCCTGTTTTTGCAGTTTAAATAAAGATGTCTCACTCTGCTCCTGTTTTTGCAGTTTAAATAAAGTTGTCTCACTCTGCTCCTGTTTTTGAAGTTCAAATATAGATGTGTCACTCTGCTCCTGTTTCTAAAGACTAAATAAAGATGTCTCACTCTGCTCCTGTTTTTGCAGTTTAAATAAAGATGTCTCACTCTGCTCGTGTTTCTGTAGTTCAAATATAGATGTGTCACTCTGCTCCTGTTTCTAAAGACTAAATAAAGATGTCTCACTCTGCTCCTGTTTTTGCTGTTTAAATAAAGATGTCTCACTCTGCTCGTGTTTCTGTAGTTCAAATATAGATGTGTCACTCTGCTCCTGTTTCTAAAGACTAAATAAAGATGTCTCACTCTGCTCCTTTTTCTAAAGACTAAATACAGATGTCTCACTCTGCTCCTGTTTTTGCAGTTTAAATAAAGATGTCTCACTCTGCTCGTGTTTCTGTAGTTCAAATATAGATGTGTCACTCTGCTCCTGTTTCTAAAGACTAAATAAAGATGTCTCACTCTGCTCCTGTTTCTAAAGACTAAATAAAGATGTCTCACTCTGCTCCTGTTTTTGCAGTTTAAATAAAGACGTCTCACTCTGCTCCTTTTTCTAAAGGCTAAATACAGATGTCTCACTCTGCTCCTGTTTTTGCAGTTTAAAAAAAGATGTCTCACTCTGCTCGTGGTTCTGTAGTTCAAATATAGATGTGTCACTCTGCTCCTGTTTCTAAAGACTAAATAAAGATGTCTCACTCTGCTCCTGTTTTTGAAGTTCAAATATAGATGTGTCACTCTGCTCCTGTTTCTAAAGACTAAATAAAGATGTCTCACTCTGCTCCTGTTTCTAAAGACTAAATAAAGATGTCTCACTCTGCTCCTGTTTTTGAAGTTGAAATATAGATGTGTCACTTTGCTCCTGTTTCTAAAGACTAAATAAAGATGTCTCACTCTGCTCCTGTTTCTAAAGACTAAATAAAGATGTCTCACTCTGCTCCTGTTTCTGTAGACTAAATAAAGATGTCTCACTCTGCTCCTGTTTTTGCAGTTTAAATATAGATGTGTCACTCTGCTCCTGTTTCTAAAGACTAAATACAGATGTCTCATCCTGCTCCTCTTTCTAAAGACTAAATAAAGATGTCTCACTCTGCTCCTGTTTTTGAAGTTCAAATATAGATGTGTCACTCTGCTCCTGTTTCTAAAGACTAAATAAAGATGTCTCACTCTGCTCCTGTTTTTGAAGTTCAAATATAGATGTGTCACTTTGCTCCTGTTTCTAAAGACTAAATAAAGATGTCTCACTCTGCTCCTGTTTCTGGAGACTAAATAAAGATGTCTCACTCTGCTCCTGTTTTTGCAGTTAAAATAAAGATGTCTCACTCTGCTCGTCTTTCTGTAGTTCAAATATAGATGTCTCACTCTGCTCCTGTTTCTAAAGACTAAATAAAGATGTCTCACTCTGCTCCTGTTTTTGCAGTTTAAATAAAGACATCTCACTCTGCTCCTGTTTTTGAAGTTCAAATATAGATGTCTCACTCTGCTCGTCTTTCTGTAGTTCAAATATAGATGTCTCACTCTGCTCCTGTTTCTGGAGACTAAATAAAGATGTCTCACTCTGCTCCTGTTATTGCAGTTTAAATAAAGATGTCTCACTCTGCTCCTGTTTTTGCAGTTTAAATAAAGATGTCTCACTCTGCTCCTGTTTTTGAAGTTCAAATATAGATGTGTCACTCTGCTCCTGTTTCTAAAGACTAAATAAAGATGTCTCACTCTTCTCCTGTTTTTGCAGTTTAAATAAAGATGTCTCACTCTGCTCCATTTTCTAAAGACTAAATAAAGATGTCTCACTCTGCTCCTGTTTTTGCAGTTTAAATAAAGATGTGTCACTTTGCTCCTGTATCTAAAGACTAAATAAAGATGTCTCACTCTGCTCGTGTTTCTGTAGTTCAAATATAGATGTCTCACTCTGCTCCTGTTTTTGCAGTTAAAATAAAGATGTCTCACTCTGCTTGTGTTTCTGTAGTTCAAATATAGATGTCTCACTCTGCTCCTGTTTCTAAAGACTAAATGAAGATGTCTCACTCTGCTCCTGTTTTTGCAGTTTAAATAAAGATGTCTCACTCTGCTCCATTTTCTAAAGACTAAATAAAGATGTCTCACTCTGCTCCTGTTTTTGCAGTTTAAATAAAGATGTCTCACTCTGCTCCTGTTTTTGTAGTTTAAATAACGATGTCTCACTCTGGTCCTGTTTTTGAAGTTCAAATATAGATGTGTCACTCTGCTCCTGTTTCTAAAGACTAAATACAGATGTCTCATTCTGCTCCTGTTTCTAAAGACTAAATAAAGATGTCTCACTCTGCTCCTGTTTTTGAAGTTCAAATATAGATGTGTCACTCTGGTCCTGTTTCTAAAGACTAAATAAAGATGTCTCACTCTGCTCCTGTTTTTGAAGTTCAAATATAGATGTGTAACTTTGCTCCTGTTTCTAAAGACTAAATAAAGATGTCTCACTCTGCTCCTGTTTCTGGAGACTAAATAAAGATGTCTCACTCTGCTCCTGTTTTTGCAGTTTAAATAAAGATGGATCACTCTGCTCGTGTTTCTGTAGTTCAAATATAGATGTGTCACTCTGCTCCTGTTTCTAAAGACTAAATAAAGATGTCTCACTCTGCTCCTGTTTCTAAAGACTAAATAAAGATGTCTTACTCTGCTCCTGTTTTTGCAGTTTAAATAAAGACGTCTCACTCTGCTCCTTTTTCTAAAGACTAAATACAGATGTCTCACTCTGCTCCTGTTTTTGCAGTTTAAAAAAAGATGTCTCACTCTGCTCGTGGTTCTGTAGTTCAAATATAGATGTGTCACTCTGCTCCTGTTTCTAAAGACTAAATAAAGATGTCTCACTCTGCTCCTGTTTTTGAAGTTCAAATATAGATGTGTCACTCTGCTCCTGTTTCTAAAGACAAAATAAAGATGTCTCACTCTGCTCCTGTTTCTAAAGACTAAATAAAGATGTCTCACTCTGCTCCTGTTTTTGAAGTTGAAATATAGATGTGTCACTTTGCTCCTGTTTCTAAAGACTAAATAAAGATGTCTCACTCTGCTCCTGTTTCTAAAGACTAAATAAAGATGTCTCACTCTGCTCCTGCTTCTGTAGACTAATTAAAGATGTCTCACTCTGCTCCTGTTTCTAAAGACTAAATAAAGATGTCTCACTCTGCTCCTGTTTTTGCAGTTTAAATAAAGACGTCTCACTCTGCTCCTTTTTCTAAAGACTAAATACAGATGTCTCACTCTGCTCCTGTTTTTGCAGTTTAAATAAAGATGTCTCACTCTGCTGATGTTTCTAAAGAGTAAATAAAGATGTCTCACTCTGCTCCTGTTTTTGCAGTTTAAATAACGATGTCTCACTCTGCTCCTGTTTCTGTAGACTAAATAAAGATGTCTCACTCTGCTCCTGTTTTTGCAGTTTAAATAAAGATGTCTCACTCTGCTCCTGTTTTTGCAGTTTAAATAACGATGTCTCACTCTGGTCCTGTTTTTGAAGTTCAAATATAGATGTGTCACTCTGCTCCTGTTTCTAAAGACTAAATACAGATGTCTCATCCTGCTCCTCTTTCTAAAGACTAAATAAAGATGTCTCACTCTGCTCCTGTTTTTGAAGTTCAAATATAGATGTGTCACTTTGCTCCTGTTTCTAAAGACTAAATAAAGATGTCTCACTCTGCTCCTGTTTCTAAAGACTAAATAAAGATGTCTCACTCTGCTCCTGTTTTTGCAGTTTAAATAAAGACATCTCACTCTGCTCCTGTTTTTGAAGTTCAAATATAGATGTCTCACTCTGCTCCTGTTTCTGGAGACTAAATAAAGATGTCTCACTCTGCTCCTGTTTCTAAAGACTAAATAAAGATGTCTCACTCTGCTCCTGTTATTGCAGTTTAAATAAAGACGTCTCACTCTGCTCCTTTTTCTAAAGACTAAATACAGATGTCTCACTCTGCTCCTGTTTTTGCAGTTTAAATAAAGATGTCTCACTCTGCTCCTGTTTTTGCAGTTTAAATAACGATGTCTCACTCTGGTCCTGTTTTTGAAGTTCAAATATAGATGTGTCACTCTGCTCCTGTTTCTAAAGACTAAATACAGATGTCTCATCCTGCTCCTCTTTCTAAAGACTAAATAAAGATGTCTCACTCTGCTCCTGTTTTTGAAGTTCAAATATAGATGTGTCACTCTGCTCCTGTTTCTAAAGACTAAATAAAGATGTCTCACTCTGCTCCTGTTTTTGAAGTTCAAATATAGATGTGTCACTTTGCTCCTGTTTCTAAAGACTAAATAAAGATGTCTCACTCTGCTCCTGTTTCTGGAGACTAAATAAAGATGTCTCACTCTGCTCCTGTTTTTGCAGTTAAAATAAAGATGTCTCACTCTGCTCGTCTTTCTGTAGTTCAAATATAGATGTGTCACTTTGCTCCTGTTTCTAAAGACTAAATAAAGATGTCTCACTCTGCTCCTGTTTCTAAAGACTAAATAAAGATGTCTCACTCTGCTCCTGTTTTTGCAGTTTAAATAAAGACATCTCACTCTGCTCCTGTTTTTGAAGTTCAAATATAGATGTCTCACTCTGCTCCTGTTTCTGGAGACTAAATAAAGATGTCTCACTCTGCTCCTGTTTCTAAAGACTAAATAAAGATGTCTCACTCTGCTCCTGTTATTGCAGTTTAAATAAAGATGTCTCACTCTGCTCCTGTTATTGCAGTTTAATTAAAGATGTCTCACTCTGCTCCTGTTTTTGCAGTTTAAATAAAGATGTCTCACTCTGCTCCTGTTTTTGAAGTTGAAATATAGATGTGTCACTTTGCTCCTGTTTCTAAAGACTAAATAAAGTTGTCTCACTCTGCTCCTGTTTCTAAAGACTAAATAAAGATGTCTCACTCTGCTCCTGTTTTTGCAGTTTAAATAAAGATGTCTCACTCTGCTCCTGTTATTGCAGTTTAAATAAAGATGTCTCACTCTGCTCCTGTTTTTGCAGTTTAAATAAAGATGTCTCACTCTGCTCCTGTTTTTGAAGTTCAAATATAGATGTGTCACTCTGCTCCTGTTTCTAAAGACTAAATAAAGATGTCTCACTCTTCTCCTGTTTTTGCAGTTTAAATAAAGATGTCTCACTCTGCTCCATTTTCTAAAGACTAAATAAAGATGTCTCACTCTGCTCCTGTTTTTGCAGTTTAAATAAAGATGTGTCACTTTGCTCCTGTATCTAAAGACTAAATAAAGATGTCTCACTCTGCTCCTGTTTTTGAAGTTCAAATATAGATGTGTCACTTTGCTCCTGTATCTAAAGACTAAATAAAGATGTCTCACTCTGCTCCTGTTTATAAAGACTAAATAAAGATGTCTCACTCTGCTCGTGTTTCTGTAGTTCAAATATAGATGTGTCACTCTGCTCCTGTTTCTAAAGACTAAATAAAGATGTCTCACTCTGCTCGTGTTTCTGTAGTTCAAATATAGATGTGTCACTCTGCTCCTGTTTCTAAAGACTAAATAAAGATGTCTCACTCTGCTCCTGTTTCTAAAGACTAAATAAAGATGTCTTACTCTGCTCCTGTTTTTGCAGTTTAAATAAAGACGTCTCACTCTGCTCCTTTTTCTAAAGACTAAATACAGATGTCTCACTCTGCTCCTGTTTTTGCAGTTTAAAAAAAGATGTCTCACTCTGCTCGTGGTTCTGTAGTTCAAATATAGATGTGTCACTCTGCTCCTGTTTCTAAAGACTAAATAAAGATGTCTCACTCTGCTCCTGTTTTTGAAGTTCAAATATAGATGTGTCACTCTGCTCCTGTTTCTAAAGACTAAATAAAGATGTCTCACTCTGCTCCTGTTTCTAAAGACTAAATAAAGATGTCTCACTCTGCTCCTGTTTTTGAAGTTGAAATATAGATGTGTCACTTTGCTCCTGTTTCTAAAGACTAAATAAAGATGTCTCACTCTGCTCCTGTTTCTAAAGACTAAATAAAGATGTCTCACTCTGCTCCTGTTTCTGTAGACTAAATAAAGATGTCTCACTCTGCTCCTGTTTTTGCAGTTTAAATATAGATGTGTCACTCTGCTCCTGTTTCTAAAGACTAAATACAGATGTCTCATCCTGCTCCTCTTTCTAAAGACTAAATAAAGATGTCTCACTCTGCTCCTGTTTTTGCAGTTAAAATAAAGATGTCTCACTCTGCTCGTCTTTCTGTAGTTCAAATATAGATGTCTCACTCTGCTCCTGTTTCTAAAGACTAAATAAAGATGTCTCACTCTGCTCCTGCTTCTGTAGACTAATTAAAGATGTCTCACTCTGCTCCTGTTTCTAAAGACTAAATAAAGATGTCTCACTCTGCTCCTGTTTTTGCAGTTTAAATAAAGATGTCTCACTCTGCTCCTGTTTTTGCAGTTTAAATAACGATGTCTCACTCTGGTCCTGTTTTTGAAGTTCAAATATAGATGTGTCACTCTGCTCCTGTTTCTAAAGACTAAATACAGATGTCTCATCCTGCTCCTCTTTCTAAAGACTAAATAAAGATGTCTCACTCTGCTCCTGTTTTTGAAGTTCAAATATAGATGTGTCACTCTGCTCCTGTTTCTAAAGACTAAATAAAGATGTCTCACTCTGCTCCTGTTTTTGAAGTTCAAATATAGATGTGTCACTTTGCTCCTGTTTCTAAAGACTAAATAAAGATGTCTCACTCTGCTCCTGTTTCTGGAGACTAAATAAAGATGTCTCACTCTGCTCCTGTTTTTGCAGTTAAAATAAAGATGTCTCACTCTGCTCGTCTTTCTGTAGTTCAAATATAGATGTGTCACTTTGCTCCTGTTTCTAAAGACTAAATAAAGATGTCTCACTCTGCTCCTGTTTCTAAAGACTAAATAAAGATGTCTCACTCTGCTCCTGTTTTTGCAGTTTAAATAAAGACATCTCACTCTGCTCCTGTTTTTGAAGTTCAAATATAGATGTCTCACTCTGCTCCTGTTTCTGGAGACTAAATAAAGATGTCTCACTCTGCTCCTGTTTCTAAAGACTAAATAAAGATGTCTCACTCTGCTCCTGTTATTGCAGTTTAAATAAAGATGTCTCACTCTGCTCCTGTTATTGCAGTTTAATTAAAGATGTCTCACTCTGCTCCTGTTTTTGCAGTTTAAATAAAGATGTCTCACTCTGCTCCTGTTTTTGAAGTTCAAATATAGATGTGTCACTCTGCTCCTGTTTCTAAAGACTAAATAAAGATGTCTCACTCTGCTCCTGTTTTTGAAGTTGAAATATAGATGTGTCACTTTGCTCCTGTTTCTAAAGACTAAATAAAGTTGTCTCACTCTGCTCCTGTTTCTAAAGACTAAATAAAGATGTCTCACTCTGCTCCTGTTTTTGCAGTTTAAATAAAGATGTCTCACTCTGCTCCTGTTATTGCAGTTTAAATAAAGATGTCTCACTCTGCTCCTGTTTTTGCAGTTTAAATAAAGATGTCTCACTCTGCTCCATTTTCTAAAGACTAAATAAAGATGTCTCACTCTGCTCCTGTTTTTGCAGTTTAAATAAAGATGTGTCACTTTGCTCCTGTATCTAAAGGCTAAATAAAGATGTCTCACTCTGCTCCTGTTTTTGAAGTTCAAATATAGATGTGTCACTTTGCTCCTGTATCTAAAGACTAAATAAAGATGTCTCACTCTGCTCCTGTTTCTAAAGACTAAATAAAGATGTCTCACTCTGCTCGTGTTTCTGTAGTTCAAATATAGATGTGTCACTCTGCTCCTGTTTCTAAAGACTAAATAAAGATGTCTCACTCTGCTCCTGTTTTTGAAGTTCAAATAACGATGTCTCACTCTGGTCCTGTTTTTGAAGTTGAAATATAGATGTGTCACTTTGCTCCTGTTTCTAAAGACTAAATAAAGATGTCTCACTCTGCTCCTGTTTCTAAAGACTAAATAAAGATGTCTCACTCTGCTCCTGCTTCTGTAGACTAATTAAAGATGTCTCACTCTGCTCCTGTTTCTAAAGACTAAATAAAGATGTCTCACTCTGCTCCTGTTTTTGCAGTTTAAATAACGATGTCTCACTCTGCTCCTGTTTCTGTAGACTAAATAAAGATGTCTCACTCTGCTCCTGTTTTTGCAGTTTAAATAAAGATGTCTCACTCTGCTCCTGTTTTTGCAGTTTAAATAACGATGTCTCACTCTGGTCCTGTTTTTGAAGTTCAAATATAGATGTGTCACTCTGCTCCTGTTTCTAAAGACTAAATACAGATGTCTCATTCTGCTCCTGTTTCTAAAGACTAAATAAAGATGTCTCACTCTGCTCCTGTTTTTGAAGTTCAAATATAGATGTGTCACTCTGCTCCTGTTTCTAAAGACTAAATAAAGATGTCTCACTCTGCTCCTGTTTTTGAAGTTCAAATATAGATGTGTCACTTTGCTCCTGTTTCTAAAGACTAAATAAAGATGTCTCACTCTGCTCCTGTTTTTGCAGTTTAAATAAAGACGTCTCACTCTGCTCCTTTTTCTATAGACTAAATACAGATGTCTCACTCTGCTCCTGTTTTTGCAGTTTAAATAACGACGTCTCACTCTGCTCCTGTTTCTGTAGACTAAATAAAGATGTCTCACTCTGCTCCTGTTTTTGCAGTTTAAATAAAGATGTCTCACTCTGCTCCTGTTTCTAAAGACTAAATACAGATGTCTCATCCTGCTCCTCTTTCTAAAGACTAAATAAAGATGTCTCACTCTGCTCCTGTTTTTGAAGTTCAAATATAGATGTGTCACTTTGCTCCTGTTTCTAAAGACTAAATGAAGATGTCTCACTCTGCTCCTGTTTCTAAAGACTAAATAAAGATGTCTCACTCTGCTCCTGTTTTTGCAGTTTAAATAAAGACATCTCACTCTGCTCCTGTTTTTGAAGTTCAAATATAGATGTCTCACTCTGCTCCTGTTTCTGGAGACTAAATAAAGATGTCTCACTCTGCTCCTGTTTCTAAAGACTAAATAAAGATGTCTCACTCTGCTCCTGTTTTTGCAGTTTAAATAAAGATGTCTCACTCTGCTCCTGTTTTTGAAGTTCAAATATAGATGTGTCACTCTGCTCCTGTTTCTAAAGACTAAATAAAGATGTCTCACTCTGCTCCTGTTTCTAAAGACTAAATAAAGATGTCTCACTCTGCTCCTGTTTTTGCAGTTTAAATAAAGATGTCTCACTCTGCTCCTGTTATTGCAGTTTAAATAAAGATGTCTCACTCTGCTCCTGTTTTTGCAGTTTAAATAAAGATGTCTCACTCTGCTCCTGTTTTTGAAGTTCAAATATAGAATTGTCACTCTGCTCCTGTTTCTAAAGACTAAATAAAGATGTCTCACTCTGCTCCTGTTTTTGCAGTTTAAATAAAGATGTCTCACTCTGCTCCTGTTATTGCAGTTTAATTAAAGATGTCTCACTCTGCTCCTGTTTTTGCAGTTTAAATAAAGATGTCTCACTCTGCTCCTGTTTTTGAAGTTCAAATATAGATGTGTCACTCTGCTCCTGTTTCTAAAGACTAAATAAAGATGTCTCACTCTGCTCCTGTTTTTGAAGTTGAAATATAGATGTGTCACTTTGCTCCTGTTTCTAAAGACTAAATAAAGATGTCTCACTCTGCTCCTGTTATTGCAGTTTAAATAAAGATGTCTCACTCTGCTCCTGTTTTTGCAGTTTAAATAAAGACATCTCACTCTGCTCCTGTTTTTGAAGTTCAAATATAGATGTCTCACTCTGCTCCTGTTTCTGGAGACTAAATAAAGATGTCTCACTCTGCTCCTGTTTCTAAAGACTAAATAAAGATGTCTCACTCTGCTCCTGTTATTGCAGTTTAAATAAAGATGTCTCACTCTGCTCCTGTTATTGCAGTTTAAATAAAGATGTCTCACTCTGCTCCTGTTTTTGCAGTTTAAATAAAGATGTCTCACTCTGCTCCTGTTTTTGAAGTTCAAATATAGATGTGTCACTCTGCTCCTGTTTCTAAAGACTAAATAAAGATGTCTCACTCTTCTCCTGTTTTTGCAGTTTAAATAAAGATGTCTCACTCTGCTCCATTTTCTAAAGACTAAATAAAGATGTCTCACTCTGCTCCTGTTTTTGCAGTTTAAATAAAGATGTGTCACTTTGCTCCTGTATCTAAAGACTAAATAAAGATGTCTCACTCTGCTCCTGTTTTTGAAGTTCAAATATAGATGTGTCACTTTGCTCCTGTATCTAAAGACTAAATAAAGATGTCTCACTCTGCTCCTGTTTATAAAGACTAAATAAAGATGTCTCACTCTGCTCGTGTTTCTGTAGTTCAAATATAGATGTGTCACTCTGCTCCTGTTTCTAAAGACTAAATAAAGATGTCTCACTCTGCTCGTGTTTCTGTAGTTCAAATATAGATGTGTCACTCTGCTCCTGTTTCTAAAGACTAAATAAAGATGTCTCACTCTGCTCCTGTTTCTAAAGACTAAATAAAGATGTCTTACTCTGCTCCTGTTTTTGCAGTTTAAATAAAGACGTCTCACTCTGCTCCTTTTTCTAAAGACTAAATACAGATGTCTCACTCTGCTCCTGTTTTTGCAGTTTAAAAAAAGATGTCTCACTCTGCTCGTGGTTCTGTAGTTCAAATATAGATGTGTCACTCTGCTCCTGTTTCTAAAGACTAAATAAAGATGTCTCACTCTGCTCCTGTTTTTGAAGTTCAAATATAGATGTGTCACTCTGCTCCTGTTTCTAAAGACTAAATAAAGATGTCTCACTCTGCTCCTGTTTCTAAAGACTAAATAAAGATGTCTCACTCTGCTCCTGTTTTTGAAGTTGAAATATAGATGTGTCACTTTGCTCCTGTTTCTAAAGACTAAATAAAGATGTCTCACTCTGCTCCTGTTTCTAAAGACTAAATAAAGATGTCTCACTCTGCTCCTGTTTCTGTAGACTAAATAAAGATGTCTCACTCTGCTCCTGTTTTTGCAGTTTAAATATAGATGTGTCACTCTGCTCCTGTTTCTAAAGACTAAATACAGATGTCTCATCCTGCTCCTCTTTCTAAAGACTAAATAAAGATGTCTCACTCTGCTCCTGTTTTTGCAGTTAAAATAAAGATGTCTCACTCTGCTCGTCTTTCTGTAGTTCAAATATAGATGTCTCACTCTGCTCCTGTTTCTAAAGACTAAATAAAGATGTCTCACTCTGCTCCTGCTTCTGTAGACTAATTAAAGATGTCTCACTCTGCTCCTGTTTCTAAAGACTAAATAAAGATGTCTCACTCTGCTCCTGTTTTTGCAGTTTAAATAAAGATGTCTCACTCTGCTCCTGTTTTTGCAGTTTAAATAACGATGTCTCACTCTGGTCCTGTTTTTGAAGTTCAAATATAGATGTGTCACTCTGCTCCTGTTTCTAAAGACTAAATACAGATGTCTCATCCTGCTCCTCTTTCTAAAGACTAAATAAAGATGTCTCACTCTGCTCCTGTTTTTGAAGTTCAAATATAGATGTGTCACTCTGCTCCTGTTTCTAAAGACTAAATAAAGATGTCTCACTCTGCTCCTGTTTTTGAAGTTCAAATATAGATGTGTCACTTTGCTCCTGTTTCTAAAGACTAAATAAAGATGTCTCACTCTGCTCCTGTTTCTGGAGACTAAATAAAGATGTCTCACTCTGCTCCTGTTTTTGCAGTTAAAATAAAGATGTCTCACTCTGCTCGTCTTTCTGTAGTTCAAATATAGATGTGTCACTTTGCTCCTGTTTCTAAAGACTAAATAAAGATGTCTCACTCTGCTCCTGTTTCTAAAGACTAAATAAAGATGTCTCACTCTGCTCCTGTTTTTGCAGTTTAAATAAAGACATCTCACTCTGCTCCTGTTTTTGAAGTTCAAATATAGATGTCTCACTCTGCTCCTGTTTCTGGAGACTAAATAAAGATGTCTCACTCTGCTCCTGTTTCTAAAGACTAAATAAAGATGTCTCACTCTGCTCCTGTTATTGCAGTTTAAATAAAGATGTCTCACTCTGCTCCTGTTATTGCAGTTTAATTAAAGATGTCTCACTCTGCTCCTGTTTTTGCAGTTTAAATAAAGATGTCTCACTCTGCTCCTGTTTTTGAAGTTCAAATATAGATGTGTCACTCTGCTCCTGTTTCTAAAGACTAAATAAAGATGTCTCACTCTGCTCCTGTTTTTGAAGTTGAAATATAGATGTGTCACTTTGCTCCTGTTTCTAAAGACTAAATAAAGTTGTCTCACTCTGCTCCTGTTTCTAAAGACTAAATAAAGATGTCTCACTCTGCTCCTGTTTTTGCAGTTTAAATAAAGATGTCTCACTCTGCTCCTGTTATTGCAGTTTAAATAAAGATGTCTCACTCTGCTCCTGTTTTTGCAGTTTAAATAAAGATGTCTCACTCTGCTCCATTTTCTAAAGACTAAATAAAGATGTCTCACTCTGCTCCTGTTTTTGCAGTTTAAATAAAGATGTGTCACTTTGCTCCTGTATCTAAAGGCTAAATAAAGATGTCTCACTCTGCTCCTGTTTTTGAAGTTCAAATATAGATGTGTCACTTTGCTCCTGTATCTAAAGACTAAATAAAGATGTCTCACTCTGCTCCTGTTTCTAAAGACTAAATAAAGATGTCTCACTCTGCTCGTGTTTCTGTAGTTCAAATATAGATGTGTCACTCTGCTCCTGTTTCTAAAGACTAAATAAAGATGTCTCACTCTGCTCCTGTTTTTGAAGTTCAAATAACGATGTCTCACTCTGGTCCTGTTTTTGAAGTTGAAATATAGATGTGTCACTTTGCTCCTGTTTCTAAAGACTAAATAAAGATGTCTCACTCTGCTCCTGTTTCTAAAGACTAAATAAAGATGTCTCACTCTGCTCCTGCTTCTGTAGACTAATTAAAGATGTCTCACTCTGCTCCTGTTTCTAAAGACTAAATAAAGATGTCTCACTCTGCTCCTGTTTTTGCAGTTTAAATAACGATGTCTCACTCTGCTCCTGTTTCTGTAGACTAAATAAAGATGTCTCACTCTGCTCCTGTTTTTGCAGTTTAAATAAAGATGTCTCACTCTGCTCCTGTTTTTGCAGTTTAAATAACGATGTCTCACTCTGGTCCTGTTTTTGAAGTTCAAATATAGATGTGTCACTCTGCTCCTGTTTCTAAAGACTAAATACAGATGTCTCATTCTGCTCCTGTTTCTAAAGACTAAATAAAGATGTCTCACTCTGCTCCTGTTTTTGAAGTTCAAATATAGATGTGTCACTCTGCTCCTGTTTCTAAAGACTAAATAAAGATGTCTCACTCTGCTCCTGTTTTTGAAGTTCAAATATAGATGTGTCACTTTGCTCCTGTTTCTAAAGACTAAATAAAGATGTCTCACTCTGCTCCTGTTTTTGCAGTTTAAATAAAGACGTCTCACTCTGCTCCTTTTTCTATAGACTAAATACAGATGTCTCACTCTGCTCCTGTTTTTGCAGTTTAAATAACGACGTCTCACTCTGCTCCTGTTTCTGTAGACTAAATAAAGATGTCTCACTCTGCTCCTGTTTTTGCAGTTTAAATAAAGATGTCTCACTCTGCTCCTGTTTTTGCAGTTTAAATAACGATGTCTCACTCTGGTCCTGTTTTTGAAGTTCAAATATAGATGTGTCACTCTGCTCCTGTTTCTAAAGACTAAATACAGATGTCTCATCCTGCTCCTCTTTCTAAAGACTAAATAAAGATGTCTCACTCTGCTCCTGTTTTTGAAGTTCAAATATAGATGTGTCACTTTGCTCCTGTTTCTAAAGACTAAATGAAGATGTCTCACTCTGCTCCTGTTTCTAAAGACTAAATAAAGATGTCTCACTCTGCTCCTGTTTTTGCAGTTTAAATAAAGACATCTCACTCTGCTCCTGTTTTTGAAGTTCAAATATAGATGTCTCACTCTGCTCCTGTTTCTGGAGACTAAATAAAGATGTCTCACTCTGCTCCTGTTTCTAAAGACTAAATAAAGATGTCTCACTCTGCTCCTGTTATTGCAGTTTAAATAAAGATGTCTCACTCTGCTCCTGTTTTTGCAGTTTAAATAAAGATGTCTCACTCTGCTCCTGTTTTTGAAGTTCAAATATAGATGTGTCACTCTGCTCCTGTTTCTAAAGACTAAATAAAGATGTCTCACTCTGCTCCTGTTTCTAAAGACTAAATAAAGATGTCTCACTCTGCTCCTGTTTTTGCAGTTTAAATAAAGATGTCTCACTCTGCTCCTGTTATTGCAGTTTAAATAAAGATGTCTCACTCTGCTCCTGTTTTTGCAGTTTAAATAAAGATGTCTCACTCTGCTCCTGTTTTTGAAGTTCAAATATAGAATTGTCACTCTGCTCCTGTTTCTAAAGACTAAATAAAGATGTCTCACTCTGCTCCTGTTTTTGCAGTTTAAATAAAGATGTCTCACTCTGCTCCTGTTATTGCAGTTTAATTAAAGATGTCTCACTCTGCTCCTGTTTTTGCAGTTTAAATAAAGATGTCTCACTCTGCTCCTGTTTTTGAAGTTCAAATATAGATGTGTCACTCTGCTCCTGTTTCTAAAGACTAAATAAAGATGTCTCACTCTGCTCCTGTTTTTGAAGTTGAAATATAGATGTGTCACTTTGCTCCTGTTTCTAAAGACTAAATAAAGATGTCTCACTCTGCTCCTGTTATTGCAGTTTAAATAAAGATGTCTCACTCTGCTCCTGTTTTTGCAGTTTAAATAAAGATGTCTCACTCTGCTCCTGTTTTTGAAGTTCAAATATAGAATTGTCACTCTGCTCCTGTTTCTAAAGACTAAATAAAGATGTCTCACTCTGCTCCTGTTTTTGCAGTTTAAATGAAGATGTCTCACTCTGCTCCATTTTCTAAAGACTAAATAAAGATGTCTCACTCTGCTCGTGTTTCTGTAGTTCAAATATAGATGTCTCACTCTGCTCCTGTTTTTGCAGTTAAAATAAAGATGTCTCACTCTGCTCGTGTTTCTGTAGTTCAAATATAGATGTCTCACTCTGCTCCTCTTTCTAAAGACTAAATGAAGATGTCTCACTCTGCTCCTGTTTTTGCAGTTTAAATAAAGATGTCTCACTCTGCTCCATTTTCTAAAGACTAAATAAAGATGTCTCACTCTGCTCCTGTTTTTGCAGTTTAAATAAAGATGTCTCACTCTGCTCCTGTTTTTGTAGTTTATATAACGATGTCTCACTCTGGTCCTGTTTTTGAAGTTCAAATATAGATGTGTCACTCTGCTCCTGTTTCAAAAGACTAAATACAGATGTCTCATTCTGCTCCTGTTTCTAAAGACTAAATAAAGATGTCTCACTCTGCTCCTGTTTTTGAAGTTCAAATATAGATGTGTCACTTTGCTCCTGTTTCTAAAGACTAAATAAAGATGTCTCACTCTGCTCCTGTTTCTGGAGACTAAATAAAGATGTCTCACTCTGCTCCTGTTTTTGCAGTTTAAATAAAGATGGATCACTCTGCTCGTGTTTCTGTAGTTCAAATATAGATGTGTCACTCTGCTCCTGTTTCTAAAGACTAAATAAAGATGTCTCACTCTGCTCCTGTTTCTAAAGACTAAATAAAGATGTCTTACTCTGCTCCTGTTTTTGCAGTTTAAATAAAGACGTCTCACTCTGCTCCTTTTTCTAAAGACTAAATAACGATGTCTCACTCTGCTCCTGTTTCTGTAGACTAAATAAAGATGTCTCACTCTGCTCCTGTTTTTGCAGTTTAAATAAAGATGTCTCACTCTGCTCCTGTTTTTGCAGTTTAAATAACGATGTCTCACTCTGGTCCTGTTTTTGAAGTTCAAATATAGATGTGTCACTCTGCTCCTGTTTCTAAAGACTAAATACAGATGTCTCATTCTGCTCCTGTTTCTAAAGACTAAATAAAGATGTCTCACTCTGCTCCTGTTTTTGAAGTTCAAATATAGATGTGTCACTCTGCTCCTGTTTCTAAAGACTAAATAAAGATGTCTCACTCTGCTCCTGTTTTTGAAGTTCAAATATAGATGTGTCACTTTGCTCCTGTTTCTAAAGACTAAATAAAGATGTCTCACTCTGATCCTGTTTTTGCAGTTTAAATAAAGACGTCTCACTCTGCTCCTTTTTCTAAAGACTAAATACAGATGTCTCACTCTGCTCCTGTTTTTGCAGTTTAAATAAAGATGTCTCACTCTGCTGATGTTTCTAAAGAGTAAATAAAGATGTCTCACTCTGCTCCTGTTTTTGCAGTTTAAATAACGACGTCTCACTCTGCTCCTGTTTCTGTAGACTAAATAAAGATGTCTCACTCTGCTCCTGTTTTTGCAGTTTAAATAAAGATGTCTCACTCTGCTCCTGTTTTTGCAGTTTAAATAACGATGTCTCACTCTGGTCCTGTTTTTGAAGTTCAAATATAGATGTGTCACTCTGCTCCTGTTTCTAAAGACTAAATACAGATGTCTCATCCTGCTCCTCTTTCTAAAGACTAAATAAAGATGTCTCACTCTGCTCCTGTTTTTGAAGTTCAAATATAGATGTGTCACTTTGCTCCTGTTTCTAAAGACTAAATGAAGATGTCTCACTCTGCTCCTGTTTCTAAAGACTAAATAAAGATGTCTCACTCTGCTCCTGTTTTTGCAGTTTAAATAAAGACATCTCACTCTGCTCCTGTTTTTGAAGTTCAAATATAGATGTCTCACTCTGCTCCTGTTTCTGGAGACTAAATAAAGATGTCTCACTCTGCTCCTGTTTCTAAAGACTAAATAAAGATGTCTCACTCTGCTCCTGTTATTGCAGTTTAAATAAAGATGTCTCACTCTGCTCCTGTTATTGCAGTTTAATTAAAGATGTCTCACTCTGCTCCTGTTTTTGCAGTTTAAATAAAGATGTCTCACTCTGCTCCTGTTTTTGAAGTTCAAATATAGATGTGTCACTCTGCTCCTGTTTCTAAAGACTAAATAAAGATGTCTCACTCTGCTCCTGTTTTTGAAGTTGAAATATAGATGTGTCACTTTGCTCCTGTTTCTAAAGACTAAATAAAGTTGTCTCACTCTGCTCCTGTTTCTAAAGACTAAATAAAGATGTCTCACTCTGCTCCTGTTTTTGCAGTTTAAATAAAGATGTCTCACTCTGCTCCTGTTATTGCAGTTTAAATAAAGATGTCTCACTCTGCTCCTGTTTTTGCAGTTTAAATAAAGATGTCTCACTCTGCTCCTGTTTTTGTAGTTAAAATAAAGATGTCTCACTCTGCTCGTGTTTCTGTAGTTCAAATATAGATGTCTCACTCTGCTCCTGTTTCTAAAGACTAAATGAAGATGTCTCACTCTGCTCCTGTTTTTGCAGTTTAAATAAAGATGTCTCACTCTGCTCCATTTTCTAAAGACTAAATAAAGATGTCTCACTCTGCTCCTGTTTTTGCAGTTTAAATAAAGATGTCTCACTCTGCTCCTGTTTTTGCAGTTTAAATAACGATGTCTCACTCTGGTCCTGTTTTTGAAGTTCAAATATAGATGTGTCACTCTGCTCCTGTTTCAAAAGACTAAATACAGATGTCTCATTCTGCTCCTGTTTCTAAAGACTAAATAAAGATGTCTCACTCTGCTCCTGTTTTTGAAGTTCAAATATAGATGTGTCACTCTGGTCCTGTTTCTAAAGACTAAATAAAGATGTCTCACTCTGCTCCTGTTTTTGAAGTTCAAATATAGATGTGTCACTTTGCTCCTGTTTCTAAAGACTAAATAAAGATGTCTCACTCTGCTCCTGTTTCTGGAGACTAAATAAAGATGTCTCACTCTGCTCCTGTTTTTGCAGTTTAAATAAAGATGGATCACTCTGCTCGTGTTTCTGTAGTTCAAATATAGATGTGTCACTCTGCTCCTGTTTCTAAAGACTAAATAAAGATGTCTCACTCTGCTCCTGTTTCTAAAGACTAAATAAAGATGTCTTACTCTGCTCCTGTTTCTAAAGACTAAATAAAGATGTCTCACTCTGCTCCTGTTTCTAAAGACTAAATAAAGATGTCTTACTCTGCTCCTGTTTTTGCAGTTTAAATAAAGATGGATCACTCTGCTCGTGTTTCTGTAGTTCAAATATAGATGTGTCACTCTGCTCCTGTTTCTAAAGACTAAATAAAGATGTCTTACTCTGCTCCTGTTTTTGCAGTTTAAATAAAGATGGATCACTCTGCTCGTGTTTCTGTAGTTCAAATATAGATGTGTCACTCTGCTCCTGTTTCTAAAGACTAAATAAAGATGTCTCACTCTGCTCCTGTTTTTGAAGTTGAAATATAGATGTGTCACTTTGCTCCTGTTTCTAAAGACTAAATAAAGATGTCTCACTCTGCTCCTGTTTCTAAAGACTAAATAAAGATGTCTCACTCTGCTCCTGCTTCTGTAGACTAATTAAAGATGTCTCACTCTGCTCCTGTTTCTGTAGACTAAATAAAGATGTCTCACTCTGCTCCTGTTTTTGCAGTTTAAATAAAGATGTCTCACTCTGCTCCTGTTTTTGCAGTTTAAATAACGATGTCTCACTCTGGTCCTGTTTTTGAAGTTCAAATATAGATGTGTCACTCTGCTCCTGTTTCTAAAGACTAAATACAGATGTCTCATTCTGCTCCTGTTTCTAAAGACTAAATAAAGATGTCTCACTCTGCTCCTGTTTTTGAAGTTCAAATATAGATGTGTCACTCTGCTCCTGTTTCTAAAGACTAAATAAAGATATCTCACTCTGCTCCTGTTTTTGAAGTTCAAATATAGATGTGTCACTTTGCTCCTGTTTCTAAAGACTAAATAAAGATGTCTCACTCTGCTCCTGTTTTTGCAGTTTAAATAAAGACGTCTCACTCTGCTCCTTTTTCTAAAGACTAAATACAGATGTCTCACTCTGCTCCTGTTTTTGCAGTTTAAATAAAGATGTCTCACTCTGCTGATGTTTCTAAAGAGTAAATAAAGATGTCTCACTCTGCTCCTGTTTTTGCAGTTTAAATAACGATGTCTCACTCTGCTCCTGTTTCTGTAGACTAAATAAAGATGTCTCACTCTGCTCCTGTTTTTGCAGTTTAAATAAAGATGTCTCACTCTGCTCCTGTTTTTGCAGTTTAAATAACGATGTCTCACTCTGGTCCTGTTTTTGAAGTTCAAATATAGATGTGTCACTCTGCTCCTGTTTCTAAAGACTAAATACAGATGTCTCATTCTGCTCCTGTTTCTAAAGACTAAATAAAGATGTCTCACTCTGCTCCTGTTTTTGAAGTTCAAATATAGATGTGTCACTCTGGTCCTGTTTCTAAAGACTAAATAAAGATGTGTCACTCTGCTCCTGTTTCTAAAGACTAAATACAGATGTCTCATTCTGCTCCTGTTTCTAAAGACTAAATACAGATGTCTCATCCTGCTCCTCTTTCTAAAGACTAAATAAAGATGTCTCACTCTGCTCCTGTTTTTGAAGTTCAAATATAGATGTGTCAGTCTGCTCCTGTTTCTAAAGACTAAATAAAGATGTCTCACTCTGCTCCTGTTTTTGAAGTTCAAATATAGATGTGTCACTTTGCTCCTGTTTCTAAAGACTAAATAAAGATGTCTCACTCTGCTCCTGTTTCTGGAGACTAAATAAAGATGTCTCACTCTGCTCCTGTTTTTGCAGTTAAAATAAAGATGTCTCACTCTGCTCGTCTTTCTGTAGTTCAAATATAGATGTGTCACTTTGCTCCTGTTTCTAAAGACTAAATAAAGATGTCTCACTCTGCTCCTGTTTTTGAAGTTCAAATATAGATGTGTCAGTCTGCTCCTGTTTCTAAAGACTAAATAAAGATGTCTCACTCTGCTCCTGTTTTTGAAGTTCAAATATAGATGTGTCACTTTGCTCCTGTTTCTAAAGACTAAATAAAGATGTCTCACTCTGCTCCTGTTTCTGGAGACTAAATAAAGATGTCTCACTCTGCTCCTGTTTTTGCAGTTTAAATAAAGACATCTCACTCTGCTCCTGTTTTTGAAGTTCAAATATAGATGTGTCACTTTGCTCCTGTTTCTAAAGACTAAATAAAGATGTCTCACTCTGCTCCTGTTTCTGGAGACTAAATAAAGATGTCTCACTCTGCTCCTGTTTCTAAAGACTAAATAAAGATGTCTCACTCTGCTCCTGTTTTTGCAGTTTAAATAAAGATGTCTCACTCTGCTCCTGTTATTGCAGTTTAAATAAAGATGTCTCACTCTGCTCCTGTTTTTGCAGTTTAAATAAAGATGTCTCACTCTGCTCCTGTTTTTGAAGTTCAAATATAGATGTGTCACTCTGCTCCTGTTTCTAAAGACTAAATAAAGATGTCTCACTCTTCTCCTGTTTTTGCAGTTTAAATAAAGATGTCTCACTCTGCTCCATTTTCTAAAGACTAAATAAAGATGTCTCACTCTGCTCCTGTTTTTGCAGTTTAAATAAAGATGTGTCACTTTGCTCCTGTATCTAAAGACTAAATAAAGATGTCTCACTCTGCTCCTGTTTTTGAAGTTCAAATATAGATGTGTCACTTTGCTCCTGTATCTAAAGACTAAATAAAGATGTCTCACTCTGCTCCTGTTTCTAAAGACTAAATAAAGATGTCTCACTCTGCTCGTGTTTCTGTAGTTCAAATATAGATGTGTCACTCTGCTCCTGTTTCTAAAGACTAAATAAAGATGTCTCACTCTGCTCGTGTTTCTGTAGTTCAAATATAGATGTCTCACTCTGCTCCTGTTTCTAAAGACTAAATAAAGATGTCTCACTCTGCTCCTGTTTTTGCAGTTTAAATGAAGATGTCTCACTCTGCTCCATTTTCTAAAGACTAAATAAAGATGTCTCACTCTGCTCGTGTTTCTGTAGTTCAAATATAGATGTGTCACTCTGCTCCTGTTTCTAAAGACTAAATAAAGATGTCTCACTCTGCTCCTGTTTTTGAAGTTCAAATAACGATGTCTCACTCTGGTCCTGTTTTTGAAGTTCAAATATAGATGTGTCACTCTGCTCCTGTTTCTAAAGACTAAATACAGATGTCTCACTCTGCTCCTGTTTTTGCAGTTAAAATAAAGATATCTCACTCTGCTCGTGTTTCTGTAGTTCAAATATAGATGTCTCACTCTGCTCCTGTTTCTAAAGACTAAATGAAGATGTCTCACTCTGCTCCTGTTTTTGCAGTTTAAATAAAGATGTCTCACTCTGCTCCATTTTCTAAAGACTAAATAAAGATGTCTCACTCTGCTCCTGTTTTTGCAGTTTAAATAAAGATGTCTCACTCTGCTCCTGTTTTTGTAGTTTAAATAACGATGTCTCACTCTGGTCCTGTTTTTGAAGTTCAAATATAGATGTGTCACTCTGCTCCTGTTTCTAAAGACTAAATACAGATGTCTCATTCTGCTCCTGTTTCTAAAGACTAAATAAAGATGTCTCACTCTGCTCCTGTTTTTGAAGTTGAAATATAGATATGTGTCACTCTGGTCCTGTTTCTAAAGACTAAATAAAGATGTCTCACTCTGCTCCTGTTTTTGAAGTTCAAATATAGATGTGTCACTTTGCTCCTGTTTCTAAAGACTAAATAAAGATGTCTCACTCTGCTCCTTTTTCTAAAGACTAAATACAGATGTATCACTCTGCTCCTGTTTTTGCAGTTTAAAAAAAGATGTCTCACTCTGCTCGTGGTTCTGTAGTTCAAATATAGATGTGTCACTCTGCTCCTGTTTCTAAAGACTAAATAAAGATGTCTCACTCTGCTCCTGTTTTTGCAGTTTAAATAAAGATGTGTCACTCTGCTCCTGTTTCTAAAGACTAAATAAAGATGTCTCACTCTGCTCGTGTTTCTGTAGTTCAAATATAGATGTCTCACTCTGCTCCTGTTTCTAAAGACTAAATAAAGATGTCTCACTCTGCTCCTGTTTTTGCAGTTTAAATGAAGATGTCTCACTCTGCTCCATTTTCTAAAGACTAAATAAAGATGTCTCACTCTGCTCGTGTTTCTGTAGTTCAAATATAGATGTGTCACTCTGCTCCTGTTTCTAAAGACTAAATAAAGATGTCTCACTCTGCTCCTGTTTTTGAAGTTCAAATAACGATGTCTCACTCTGGTCCTGTTTTTGAAGTTCAAATATAGATGTGTCACTCTGCTCCTGTTTCTAAAGACTAAATACAGATGTCTCACTCTGCTCCTGTTTTTGCAGTTAAAATAAAGATATCTCACTCTGCTCGTGTTTCTGTAGTTCAAATATAGATGTCTCACTCTGCTCCTGTTTCTAAAGACTAAATGAAGATGTCTCACTCTGCTCCTGTTTTTGCAGTTTAAATAAAGATGTCTCACTCTGCTCCATTTTCTAAAGACTAAATAAAGATGTCTCACTCTGCTCCTGTTTTTGCAGTTTAAATAAAGATGTCTCACTCTGCTCCTGTTTTTGTAGTTTAAATAACGATGTCTCACTCTGGTCCTGTTTTTGAAGTTCAAATATAGATGTGTCACTCTGCTCCTGTTTCTAAAGACTAAATACAGATGTCTCATTCTGCTCCTGTTTCTAAAGACTAAATAAAGATGTCTCACTCTGCTCCTGTTTTTGAAGTTGAAATATAGATATGTGTCACTCTGGTCCTGTTTCTAAAGACTAAATAAAGATGTCTCACTCTGCTCCTGTTTTTGAAGTTCAAATATAGATGTGTCACTTTGCTCCTGTTTCTAAAGACTAAATAAAGATGTCTCACTCTGCTCCTGTTTCTGGAGACTAAATAAAGATGTCTCACTCTGCTCCTGTTTTTGCAGTTTAAATAAAGATGGATCACTCTGCTCGTGTTTCTGTAGTTCAAATATAGATGTGTCACTCTGCTCCTGTTTCTAAAGACTAAATAAAGATGTCTCACTCTGCTCCTGTTTCTAAAGACTAAATAAAGATGTCTTACTCTGCTCCTGTTTTTGCAGTTTAAATAAAGACGTCTCACTCTGCTCCTTTTTCTAAAGACTAAATACAGATGTATCACTCTGCTCCTGTTTTTGCAGTTTAAAAAAAGATGTCTCACTCTGCTCGTGGTTCTGTAGTTCAAATATAGATGTGTCACTCTGCTCCTGTTTCTAAAGACTAAATAAAGATGTCTCACTCTGCTCCTGTTTCTAAAGACTAAATAAAGATGTCTCACTCTGCTCCTGTTTTTGAAGTTGAAATATAGATGTGTCACTTTGCTCCTGTTTCTAAAGACTAAATAAAGATGTCTCACTCTGCTCCTGTTTCTAAAGACTAAATAAAGATGTCTCACTCTGCTCCTGCTTCTGTAGACTAATTAAAGATGTCTCACTCTGCTCCTGTTTCTAAAGACTAAATAAAGATGTCTCACTCTGCTCCCGTTTTTGCAGTTTAAATAACGATGTCTCACTCTGCTCCTGTTTCTGTAGACTAAATAAAGATGTCTCACTCTGCTCCTGTTTTTGCAGTTTAAATAAAGATGTCTCACTCTGCTCCTGTTTTTGCAGTTTAAATAACGATGTCTCACTCTGGTCCTGTTTTTGAAGTTCAAATATAGATGTGTCACTCTGCTCCTGTTTCTAAAGACTAAATACAGATGTCTCATTCTGCTCCTGTTTCTAAAGACTAAATAAAGATGTCTCACTCTGCTCCTGTTTTTGAAGTTCAAATATAGATGTGTCACTCTGCTCCTGTTTCTAAAGACTAAATAAAGATATCTCACTCTGCTCCTGTTTTTGAAGTTCAAATATAGATGTGTCACTTTGCTCCTGTTTCTAAAGACTAAATAAAGATGTCTCACTCTGCTCCTGTTTTTGCAGTTTAAATAAAGACGTCTCACTCTGCTCCTTTTTCTAAAGACTAAATACAGATGTCTCACTCTGCTCCTGTTTTTGCAGTTTAAATAAAGATGTCTCACTCTGCTGATGTTTCTAAAGAGTAAATAAAGATGTCTCACTCTGCTCCTGTTTTTGCAGTTTAAATAACGATGTCTCACTCTGCTCCTGTTTCTGTAGACTAAATAAAGATGTCTCACTCTGCTCCTGTTTTTGCAGTTTAAATAAAGATGTCTCACTCTGCTCCTGTTTTTGCAGTTTAAATAACGATGTCTCACTCTGGTCCTGTTTTTGAAGTTCAAATATAGATGTGTCACTCTGCTCCTGTTTCTAAAGACTAAATACAGATGTCTCATTCTGCTCCTGTTTCTAAAGACTAAATAAAGATGTCTCACTCTGCTCCTGTTTTTGAAGTTCAAATATAGATGTGTCACTCTGGTCCTGTTTCTAAAGACTAAATAAAGATGTGTCACTCTGCTCCTGTTTCTAAAGACTAAATACAGATGTCTCATTCTGCTCCTGTTTCTAAAGACTAAATACAAATGTCTCATCCTGCTCCTCTTTCTAAAGACTAAATAAAGATGTCTCACTCTGCTCCTGTTTTTGAAGTTCAAATATAGATGTGTCAGTCTGCTCCTGTTTCTAAAGACTAAATAAAGATGTCTCACTCTGCTCCTGTTTTTGAAGTTCAAATATAGATGTGTCACTTTGCTCCTGTTTCTAAAGACTAAATAAAGATGTCTCACTCTGCTCCTGTTTCTGGAGACTAAATAAAGATGTCTCACTCTGCTCCTGTTTTTGCAGTTAAAATAAAGATGTCTCACTCTGCTCGTCTTTCTGTAGTTCAAATATAGATGTGTCACTTTGCTCCTGTTTCTAAAGACTAAATAAAGATGTCTCACTCTGCTCCTGTTTTTGAAGTTCAAATATAGATGTGTCAGTCTGCTCCTGTTTCTAAAGACTAAATAAAGATGTCTCACTCTGCTCCTGTTTTTGAAGTTCAAATATAGATGTGTCACTTTGCTCCTGTTTCTAAAGACTAAATAAAGATGTCTCACTCTGCTCCTGTTTCTGGAGACTAAATAAAGATGTCTCACTCTGCTCCTGTTTTTGCAGTTTAAATAAAGACATCTCACTCTGCTCCTGTTTTTGAAGTTCAAATATAGATGTCTCACTCTGCTCCTGTTTCTGGAGACTAAATAAAGATGTCTCACTCTGCTCCTGTTTCTAAAGACTAAATAAAGATGTCTCACTCTGCTCCTGTTATTGCAGTTTAAATAAAGATGTCTCACTCTGCTCCTGTTATTGCAGTTTAATTAAAGATGTCTCACTCTGCTCCTGTTTTTGCAGTTTAAATAAAGATGTCTCACTCTGCTCCTGTTTTTGAAGTTCAAATATAGATGTGTCACTCTGCTCCTGTTTCTAAAGACTAAATAAAGATGTCTCACTCTGCTCCTGTTTTTGAAGTTGAAATATAGATGTGTCACTTTGCTCCTGTTTCTAAAGACTAAATAAAGTTGTCTCACTCTGCTCCTGTTTCTAAAGACTAAATAAAGATGTCTCACTCTGCTCCTGTTTTTGCAGTTTAAATAAAGATGTCTCACTCTGCTCCTGTTATTGCAGTTTAAATAAAGATGTCTCACTCTGCTCCTGTTTTTGCAGTTTAAATAAAGATGTCTCACTCTGCTCCTGTTTTTGAAGTTCAAATATAGATGTGTCACTCTGCTCCTGTTTCTAAAGACTAAATAAAGATGTCTCACTCTTCTCCTGTTTTTGCAGTTTAAATAAAGATGTCTCACTCTGCTCCATTTTCTAAAGACTAAATAAAGATGTCTCACTCTGCTCCTGTTTTTGCAGTTTAAATAAAGATGTGTCACTTTGCTCCTGTATCTAAAGACTAAATAAAGATGTCTCACTCTGCTCCTGTTTTTGAAGTTCAAATATAGATGTGTCACTTTGCTCCTGTATCTAAAGACTAAATAAAGATGTCTCACTCTGCTCCTGTTTCTAAAGACTAAATAAAGATGTCTCACTCTGCTCGTCTTTCTGTAGTTCAAATATAGATGTGTCACTCTGCTCCTGTTTCTAAAGACTAAATAAAGATGTCTCACTCTGCTCGTGTTTCTGTAGTTCAAATATAGATGTCTCACTCTGCTCCTGTTTCTAAAGACTAAATAAAGATGTCTCACTCTGCTCCTGTTTTTGCAGTTTAAATGAAGATGTCTCACTCTGCTCCATTTTCTAAAGACTAAATAAAGATGTCTCACTCTGCTCGTGTTTCTGTAGTTCAAATATAGATGTGTCACTCTGCTCCTGTTTCTAAAGACTAAATAAAGATGTCTCACTCTGCTCCTGTTTTTGAAGTTCAAATAACGATGTCTCACTCTGGTCCTGTTTTTGAAGTTCAAATATAGATGTGTCACTCTGCTCCTGTTTCTAAAGACTAAATACAGATGTCTCACTCTGCTCCTGTTTTTGCAGTTAAAATAAAGATATCTCACTCTGCTCGTGTTTCTGTAGTTCAAATATAGATGTCTCACTCTGCTCCTGTTTTTGCAGTTTAAATAACGATGTCTCACTCTGGTCCTGTTTTTGAAGTTCAAATATAGATGTGTCACTCTGCTCCTGTTTCTAAAGACTAAATACAGATGTCTCATTCTGCTCCTGTTTCTAAAGACTAAATAAAGATGTCTCACTCTGCTCCTGTTTTTGAAGTTCAAATATAGATGTGTCACTCTGGTCCTGTTTCTAAAGACTAAATAAAGATGTGTCACTCTGCTCCTGTTTCTAAAGACTAAATACAGATGTCTCATTCTGCTCCTGTTTCTAAAGACTAAATACAAATGTCTCATCCTGCTCCTCTTTCTAAAGACTAAATAAAGATGTCTCACTCTGCTCCTGTTTTTGAAGTTCAAATATAGATGTGTCAGTCTGCTCCTGTTTCTAAAGACTAAATAAAGATGTCTCACTCTGCTCCTGTTTTTGAAGTTCAAATATAGATGTGTCACTTTGCTCCTGTTTCTAAAGACTAAATAAAGATGTCTCACTCTGCTCCTGTTTCTGGAGACTAAATAAAGATGTCTCACTCTGCTCCTGTTTTTGCAGTTAAAATAAAGATGTCTCACTCTGCTCGTCTTTCTGTAGTTCAAATATAGATGTGTCACTTTGCTCCTGTTTCTAAAGACTAAATAAAGATGTCTCACTCTGCTCCTGTTTTTGAAGTTCAAATATAGATGTGTCAGTCTGCTCCTGTTTCTAAAGACTAAATAAAGATGTCTCACTCTGCTCCTGTTTTTGAAGTTCAAATATAGATGTGTCACTTTGCTCCTGTTTCTAAAGACTAAATAAAGATGTCTCACTCTGCTCCTGTTTCTGGAGACTAAATAAAGATGTCTCACTCTGCTCCTGTTTTTGCAGTTTAAATAAAGACATCTCACTCTGCTCCTGTTTTTGAAGTTCAAATATAGATGTCTCACTCTGCTCCTGTTTCTGGAGACTAAATAAAGATGTCTCACTCTGCTCCTGTTTCTAAAGACTAAATAAAGATGTCTCACTCTGCTCCTGTTATTGCAGTTTAAATAAAGATGTCTCACTCTGCTCCTGTTATTGCAGTTTAATTAAAGATGTCTCACTCTGCTCCTGTTTTTGCAGTTTAAATAAAGATGTCTCACTCTGCTCCTGTTTTTGAAGTTCAAATATAGATGTGTCACTCTGCTCCTGTTTCTAAAGACTAAATAAAGATGTCTCACTCTGCTCCTGTTTTTGAAGTTGAAATATAGATGTGTCACTTTGCTCCTGTTTCTAAAGACTAAATAAAGTTGTCTCACTCTGCTCCTGTTTCTAAAGACTAAATAAAGATGTCTCACTCTGCTCCTGTTTTTGCAGTTTAAATAAAGATGTCTCACTCTGCTCCTGTTATTGCAGTTTAAATAAAGATGTCTCACTCTGCTCCTGTTTTTGCAGTTTAAATAAAGATGTCTCACTCTGCTCCTGTTTTTGAAGTTCAAATATAGATGTGTCACTCTGCTCCTGTTTCTAAAGACTAAATAAAGATGTCTCACTCTTCTCCTGTTTTTGCAGTTTAAATAAAGATGTCTCACTCTGCTCCATTTTCTAAAGACTAAATAAAGATGTCTCACTCTGCTCCTGTTTTTGCAGTTTAAATAAAGATGTGTCACTTTGCTCCTGTATCTAAAGACTAAATAAAGATGTCTCACTCTGCTCCTGTTTTTGAAGTTCAAATATAGATGTGTCACTTTGCTCCTGTATCTAAAGACTAAATAAAGATGTCTCACTCTGCTCCTGTTTCTAAAGACTAAATAAAGATGTCTCACTCTGCTCGTGTTTCTGTAGTTCAAATATAGATGTGTCACTCTGCTCCTGTTTCTAAAGACTAAATAAAGATGTCTCACTCTGCTCGTGTTTCTGTAGTTCAAATATAGATGTCTCACTCTGCTCCTGTTTCTAAAGACTAAATAAAGATGTCTCACTCTGCTCCTGTTTTTGCAGTTTAAATGAAGATGTCTCACTCTGCTCCATTTTCTAAAGACTAAATAAAGATGTCTCACTCTGCTCGTGTTTCTGTAGTTCAAATATAGATGTGTCACTCTGCTCCTGTTTCTAAAGACTAAATAAAGATGTCTCACTCTGCTCCTGTTTTTGAAGTTCAAATAACGATGTCTCACTCTGGTCCTGTTTTTGAAGTTCAAATATAGATGTGTCACTCTGCTCCTGTTTCTAAAGACTAAATACAGATGTCTCACTCTGCTCCTGTTTTTGCAGTTAAAATAAAGATATCTCACTCTGCTCGTGTTTCTGTAGTTCAAATATAGATGTCTCACTCTGCTCCTGTTTCTAAAGACTAAATGAAGATGTCTCACTCTGCTCCTGTTTTTGCAGTTTAAATAAAGATGTCTCACTCTGCTCCATTTTCTAAAGACTAAATAAAGATGTCTCACTCTGCTCCTGTTTTTGCAGTTTAAATAAAGATGTCTCACTCTGCTCCTGTTTTTGTAGTTTAAATAACGATGTCTCACTCTGGTCCTGTTTTTGAAGTTCAAATATAGATGTGTCACTCTGCTCCTGTTTCTAAAGACTAAATACAGATGTCTCATTCTGCTCCTGTTTCTAAAGACTAAATAAAGATGTCTCACTCTGCTCCTGTTTTTGAAGTTCAAATATAGATATGTGTCACTCTGGTCCTGTTTCTAAAGACTAAATAAAGATGTCTCACTCTGCTCCTGTTTTTGAAGTTCAAATATAGATGTGTCACTTTGCTCCTGTTTCTAAAGACTAAATAAAGATGTCTCACTCTGCTCCTGTTTCTGGAGACTAAATAAAGATGTCTCACTCTGCTCCTGTTTTTGCAGTTTAAATAAAGATGGATCACTCTGCTCGTGTTTCTGTAGTTCAAATATAGATGTGTCACTCTGCTCCTGTTTCTAAAGACTAAATAAAGATGTCTCACTCTGCTCCTGTTTCTAAAGACTAAATAAAGATGTCTTACTCTGCTCCTGTTTTTGCAGTTTAAATAAAGACGTCTCACTCTGCTCCTTTTTCTAAAGACTAAATACAGATGTATCACTCTGCTCCTGTTTTTGCAGTTTAAAAAAAGATGTCTCACTCTGCTCGTGGTTCTGTAGTTCAAATATAGATGTGTCACTCTGCTCCTGTTTCTAAAGACTAAATAAAGATGTCTCACTCTGCTCCTGTTTCTAAAGACTAAATAAAGATGTCTCACTCTGCTCCTGTTTTTGAAGTTGAAATATAGATGTGTCACTTTGCTCCTGTTTCTAAAGACTAAATAAAGATGTCTCACTCTGCTCCTGTTTCTAAAGACTAAATAAAGATGTCTCACTCTGCTCCTGTTTTTGCAGTTTAAATGAAGATGTCTCACTCTGCTCCATTTTCTAAAGACTAAATAAAGATGTCTCACTCTGCTCGTGTTTCTGTAGTTCAAATATAGATGTGTCACTCTGCTCCTGTTTCTAAAGACTAAATAAAGATGTCTCACTCTGCTCCTGTTTTTGAAGTTCAAATAACGATGTCTCACTCTGGTCCTGTTTTTGAAGTTCAAATATAGATGTGTCACTCTGCTCCTGTTTCTAAAGACTAAATACAGATGTCTCACTCTGCTCCTGTTTTTGCAGTTAAAATAAAGATATCTCACTCTGCTCGTGTTTCTGTAGTTCAAATATAGATGTCTCACTCTGCTCCTGTTTCTAAAGACTAAATGATGATGTCTCACTCTGCTCCTGTTTTTGCAGTTTAAATAAAGATGTCTCACTCTGCTCCATTTTCTAAAGACTAAATAAAGATGTCTCACTCTGCTCCTGTTTTTGCAGTTTAAATAAAGATGTCTCACTCTGCTCCTGTTTTTGTAGTTTAAATAACGATGTCTCATTCTGGTCCTGTTTTTGAAGTTCAAATATAGATGTGTCACTCTGCTCCTGTTTCTAAAGACTAAATACAGATGTCTCATTCTGCTCCTGTTTCTAAAGACTAAATAAAGATGTCTCACTCTGCTCCTGTTTTTGAAGTTCAAATATAGATGTGTCACTCTGGTCCTGTTTCTAAAGACTAAATAAAGATGTCTCACTCTGCTCCTGTTTCTGGAGACTAAATAAAGATGTCTCACTCTGCTCCTGTTTTTGCAGTTTAAATAAAGATGGATCACTCTGCTCGTGTTTCTGTAGTTCAAATATAGATGTGTCACTCTGCTCCTGTTTCTAAAGACTAAATAAAGATGTCTCACTCTGCTCCTGTTTCTAAAGACTAAATAAAGATGTCTTACTCTGCTCCTGTTTTTGCAGTTTAAATAAAGACGTCTCACTCTGCTCCTTTTTCTAAAGACTAAATACAGATGTATCACTCTGCTCCTGTTTTTGCAGTTTAAAAAAAGATGTCTCACTCTGCTCGTGGTTCTGTAGTTCAAATATAGATGTGTCACTCTGCTCCTGTTTCTAAAGACTAAATAAAGATGTCTCACTCTGCTCCTGTTTCTAAAGACTAAATAAAGATGTCTCACTCTGCTCCTGTTTTTGAAGTTGAAATATAGATGTGTCACTTTGCTCCTGTTTCTAAAGACTAAATAAAGATGTCTCACTCTGCTCCTGTTTCTAAAGACTAAATAAAGATGTCTCACTCTGCTCCTGCTTCTGTAGACTAATTAAAGATGTCTCACTCTGCTCCTGTTTCTAAAGACTAAATAAAGATGTCTCACTCTGCTCCTGTTTTTGCAGTTTAAATAACGATGTCTCACTCTGCTCCTGTTTCTGTAGACTAAATAAAGATGTCTCACTCTGCTCCTGTTTTTGCAGTTTAAATAAAGATGTCTCACTCTGCTCCTGTTTTTGCAGTTTAAATAACGATGTCTCACTCTGGTCCTGTTTTTGAAGTTCAAATATAGATGTGTCACTCTGCTCCTGTTTCTAAAGACTAAATACAGATGTCTCATTCTGCTCCTGTTTCTAAAGACTAAATAAAGATGTCTCACTCTGCTCCTGTTTTTGATGTTCAAATATAGATGTGTCACTCTGCTCCTGTTTCTAAAGACTAAATAAAGATGTCTCACTCTGCTCCTGTTTTTGAAGTTCAAACATAAATGTGTCACTTTGCTCCTGTTTCTAAAGACTAAATAAAGATGTCTCACTCTGCTCCTGTTTTTGCAGTTTAAATAAAGACGTCTCACTCTGCTCCTTTTTCTAAAGACTAAATACAGATGTCTCACTCTGCTCCTGTTTTTGCAGTTTAAATAAAGATGTCTCACTCTGCTGATGTTTCTAAAGAGTAAATAAAGATGTCTCACTCTGCTCCTGTTTTTGCAGTTTAAATAACGACGTCTCACTCTGCTCCTGTTTCTGTAGACTAAATAAAGATGTCTCACTCTGCTCCTGTTTTTGCAGTTTAAATAAAGATGTCTCACTCTGCTCCTGTTTTTGCAGTTTAAATAACGATGTCTCACTCTGGTCCTGTTTTTGAAGTTCAAATATAGATGTGTCACTCTGCTCCTGTTTCTAAAGACTAAATAAAGATGTCTCACTCTGCTCCTGTTTTTGAAGTTCAAATATAGATGTGTCACTTTGCTCCTGTTTCTAAAGACTAAATAAAGATGTCTCACTCTGCTCCTGTTTCTAAAGACTAAATAAAGATGTCTCACTCTGCTCCTGTTTTTGCAGTTTAAATAAAGACATCTCACTCTGCTCCTGTTTTTGAAGTTCAAATATAGATGTCTCACTCTGCTCCTGTTTCTGGAGACTAAATAAAGATGTCTCACTCTGCTCCTGTTTCTAAAGACTAAATAAAGATGTCTCACTCTGCTCCTGTTATTGCAGTTTAAATAAAGATGTCTCACTCTGCTCCTGTTATTGCAGTTTAATTAAAGATGTCTCACTCTGCTCCTGTTTTTGCAGTTTAAATAAAGATGTCTCACTCTGCTCCTGTTTTTGAAGTTCAAATATAGATGTGTCACTCTGCTCCTGTTTCTAAAGACTAAATAAAGATGTCTCACTCTGCTCCTGTTTTTGAAGTTGAAATATAGATGTGTCACTTTGCTCCTGTTTCTAAAGACTAAATAAAGTTGTCTCACTCTGCTCCTGTTTCTAAAGACTAAATAAAGATGTCTCACTCTGCTCCTGTTTTTGCAGTTTAAATAAAGATGTCTCACTCTGCTCCTGTTATTGCAGTTTAAATAAAGATGTCTCACTCTGCTCCTGTTTTTGCAGTTTAAATAAAGATGTCTCACTCTGCTCCTGTTTTTGAAGTTCAAATATAGATGTGTCACTCTGCTCCTGTTTCTAAAGACTAAATAAAGATGTCTCACTCTGCTCCTGTTTTTGAAGTTGAAATATAGATGTGTCACTTTGCTCCTGTTTCTAAAGACTAAATAAAGTTGTCTCACTCTGCTCCTGTTTCTAAAGACTAAATAAAGATGTCTCACTCTTCTCCTGTTTTTGCAGTATAAATAAAGATGTCTCACTCTGCTCCATTTTCTAAAGACTAAATAAAGATGTCTCACTCTGCTCCTGTTTTTGCAGTTTAAATAAAGATGTGTCACTTTGCTCCTGTATCTAAAGACTAAATAAAGATGTCTCACTCTGCTCCTGTTTTTGAAGTTCAAATATAGATGTGTCACTTTGCTCCTGTATCTAAAGACTAAATAAAGATGTCTCACTCTGCTCCTGTTTCTAAAGACTAAATAAAGATGTCTCACTCTGCTCGTGTTTCTGTAGTTCAAATATAGATGTGTCACTCTGCTCCTGTTTCTAAAGACTAAATAAAGATGTCTCACTCTGCTCGTGTTTCTGTAGTTCAAATATAGATGTGTCACTCTGCTCCTGTTTCTAAAGACTAAATAAAGATGTCTCACTCTGCTCGTGTTTCTGTAGTTCAAATATAGATGTCTCACTCTGCTCCTGTTTCTAAAGACTAAATAAAGATGTCTCACTCTGCTCCTGTTTTTGCAGTTTAAATGAAGATTTCTCACTCTGCTCCATTTTCTAAAGACTAAATAAAGATGTCTCACTCTGCTCGTGTTTCTGTAGTTCAAATATAGATGTGTCACTCTGCTCCTGTTTCTAAAGACTAAATAAAGATGTCTCACTCTGCTCCTGTTTTTGAAGTTCAAATAACGATGTCTCACTCTGGTCCTGTTTTTGAAGTTCAAATATAGATGTGTCACTCTGCTCCTGTTTCTAAAGACTAAATAAAGATGTCTCACTCTGCTCCTGTTATTGCAGTTTAAATAAAGATGTCTCACTCTGCTCCTGTTATTGCAGTTTAATTAAAGATGTCTCACTCTGCTCCTGTTTTTGCAGTTTAAATAAAGATGTCTCACTCTGCTCCTGTTTTTGAAGTTCAAATATAGATGTGTCACTCTGCTCCTGTTTCTAAAGACTAAATAAAGATGTCTCACTCTGCTCCTGTTTATGAAGTTCAAATATAGATTTGTCACTCTGCTCCTGTTTTTGCAGTTTAAATAAAGATGTCTCACTCTGCTCCATTTTCTAAAGACTAAATAAAGATGTCTCACTCTGCTCCTGTTTTTGCAGTTTAAATAAAGATGTGTCACTTTGCTCCTGTATCTAAAGACTAAATAAAGATGTCTCACTCTGCTCCTGTTTTTGAAGTTCAAATATAGATGTGTCACTTTGCTCCTGTATCTAAAGACTAAATAAAGATGTCTCACTCTGCTCCTGTTTCTAAAGACTAAATAAAGATGTCTCACTCTGCTCGTGTTTCTGTAGTTCAAATATAGATGTGTCACTCTGCTCCTGTTTCTAAAGACTAAATAAAGATGTCTCACTCTGCTCGTGTTTCTGTAGTTCAAATATAGATGTCTCACTCTGCTCCTGTTTCTAAAGACTAAATAAAGATGTCTCACTCTGCTCCTGTTTTTGCAGTTTAAATGAAGATTTCTCACTCTGCTCCATTTTCTAAAGACTAAATAAAGATGTCTCACTCTGCTCGTGTTTCTGTAGTTCAAATATAGATGTGTCACTCTGCTCCTGTTTCTAAAGACTAAATAAAGATGTCTCACTCTGCTCCTGTTTTTGAAGTTCAAATAACGATGTCTCACTCTGGTCCTGTTTTTGAAGTTCAAATATAGATGTGTCACTCTGCTCCTGTTTCTAAAGACTAAATACAGATGTCTCACTCTGCTCCTGTTTTTGCAGTTAAAATAAAGATGTCTCACTCTGCTCGTGTTTCTGTAGTTCAAATATAGATGTCTCACTCTGCTCCTGTTTTTGCAGTTTAAATAAAGATGTCTCACTCTGCTCCATTTTCTAAAGACTAAATAAAGATGTCTCACTCTGCTCCTGTTTTTGCAGTTTAAATAAAGATGTCTCACTCTGCTCCTGTTTTTGTAGTTTAAATAACGATGTCTCACTCTGGTCCTGTTTTTGAAGTTCAAATATAGATGTGTCACTCTGCTCCTGTTTCTAAAGACTAAATACAGATGTCTCATTCTGCTCCTGTTTCTAAAGACTAAATAAAGATGTCTCACTCTGCTCCTGTTTTTGAAGTTCAAATATAGATGTGTCACTTTGCTCCTGTTTCTAAAGACTAAATAAAGATGTCTCACTCTGCTCCTGTTTCTGGAGACTAAATAAAGATGTCTCACTCTGCTCCTGTTTTTGCAGTTTAAATAAAGATGGATCACTCTGCTCGTGTTTCTGTAGTTCAAATATAGATGTGTCACTCTGCTCCTGTTTCTAAAGACTAAATATATATGTGTCACTCTGCTCCTGTTTCTAAAGACAAAATAAAGATGTCTCACTCTGCTCCTGTTTCTAAAGACTAAATAAAGATGTCTCACTCTGCTCCTATTTTTGAAGTTGAAATATAGATGTGTCACTTTGCTCCTGTTTCTAAAGACTAAATAAAGATGTCTCACTCTGCTCCTGTTTCTAAAGACTAAATAAAGATGTCTCACTCTGCTCCTGCTTCTGTAGACTAATTAAAGATGTCTCACTCTGCTCCTGTTTCTAAAGACTAAATAAAGATGTCTCACTCTGCTCCTGTTTTTGCAGTTTAAATAACGATGTCTCACTCTGCTCCTGTTTCTGTAGACTAAATAAAGATGTCTCACTCTGCTCCTGTTTCTAAAGACTAAATAAAGATGTCTCACTCTGCTCCTGTTTCTAAAGACTAAATAAAGATGTCTCACTCTGCTCCTGCTTCTGTAGACTAATTAAAGATGTCTCACTCTGCTCCTGTTTCTAAAGACTAAATAAAGATGTCTCACTCTGCTCCTGTTTTTGCAGTTTAAATAAAGACATCTCACTCTGCTCCTGTTTTTGAAGTTCAAATATAGATGTCTCACTCTGCTCCTGTTATTGCAGTTTAAATAAAGATGTCTCACTCTGCTCCTGTTATTGCAGTTTAATTAAAGATGTCTCACTCTGCTCCTGTTTTTGCAGTTTAAATAAAGATGTCTCACTCTGCTCCTGTTTTTGAAGTTGAAATATAGATGTGTCACTTTGCTCCTGTTTCTAAAGACTAAATAAAGTTGTCTCACTCTGCTCCTGTTTCTAAAGACTAAATAAAGATGTCTCACTCTGCTCCTGTTTTTGCAGTTTAAATAAAGATGTCTCACTCTGCTCCTGTTATTGCAGTTTAAATAAAGATGTCTCACTCTGCTCCTGTTTTTGGAGTTTAAATAAAGATGTCTCACTCTGCTCCTGTTTTTGAAGTTCAAATATAGATGTGTCACTCTGCTCCTGTTTCTAAAGACTAAATAAAGATGTCTCACTCTTCTCCTGTTTTTGCAGTTTAAATAAAGATGTCTCACTCTGCTCCATTTTCTAAAGACTAAATAAAGATGTCTCACTCTGCTCCTGTTTTTGCAGTTTAAATAAAGATGTGTCACTTTGCTCCTGTATCTAAAGACTAAATAAAGATGTCTCACTCTGCTCCTGTTTCTAAAGACTAAATAAAGATGTCTCACTCTGCTCGTGTTTCTGTAGTTCAAATATAGATGTGTCACTCTGCTCCTGTTTCTAAAGACTAAATAAAGATGTCTCACTCTGCTCCTGTTTTTGAAGTTCAAATATAGATGTGTCACTCTGCTCCTGTTTCTAAAGACTAAATAAAGATGTCTCACTCTGCTCCTGTTTTTGAAGTTCAAATATAGATGTGTCACTTTGCTCCTGTTTCTAAAGACTAAATAAAGATGTCTCACTCTGCTCCTGTTTCTGGAGACTAAATAAATATGTCTCACCCTGCTCCTGTTTTTGCAGTTTAAATAAAGGTGTCTCACTCTGCTCGTGTTCCTGTAGTTCAAATATAGATGTCTCACTCTGCTCCTGTTTCTAAAGACTAAATACAGATGTCTCATTCTGCTCCTGTTTTTGCAGTTTAAATAAAGATGTCTCACTCTGCTCCTGTTTTTGCAGTTTAAATAAAGATGTCTCACTCTGCTCCTGTTTTTGCAGTTTAAATAAAGATGTCTCACTCTGCTCCTGTTTTTGAAGTTCAAATATAGATGTGTCACTTTGCTCCTGTTTCTAAAGACTAAATAAAGATGTCTCACTCTGCTCCTGTTTCTACAGACTAAATAAAGATGTCTCACTCTGCTCCTGTTTTTGCAGTTTAAATAAAGATGTCTCACTCTGCTCCTGTTTTTGCAGTTTAAATAACGATGTCTCACTCTGGTCCTGTTTTTGATGTTCAAATATAGATGTGTCACTTTGCTCCTTTATCTAAAGACTAAATACAGATGTCTCACTCTGCTCCTGTTTTTGAAGTTCAAATATAGATGTGTCACTTTGCTCCTGTATCTAAAGACTAAATAAAGATGTCTCACTCTGCTCCTGTTTTTGCAGTTAAAATAAAGATGTCTCACTCTGCTCGTGTTTCTGTAGTTCAAATATAGATGTCTCACTATGCTCCTGTTTTTGCAGTTTAAATAAAGATGTCTCACTCTGCTCCTGTTTTTGAAGTTCAAATATAGATGTGTCACTCTGCTCCTGTTTCTAAAGACTAAATAAAGTTGTCTCACTCTGCTCCTGTTTTTGCAGTTTAAATAACGATGTCTCACTCTGCTCCTGTTTCTGTAGACTAAATAAAGATGTCTCACTCTGCTCCAGTTTTTGCAGTTTAAATAAAGATGTCTCACTCTGCTCCTGTTTTTGCAGTTTAAAAAACGATATCTCACTCTGCTCCTGTTTCTGTAGACTAAATAAAGATGTCTTACTCTGCTCCAGTTTTTGCAGTTTAAATAAAGATGTCTCACTCTGCTCCTGTTTTTGCAGTTTAAATAAAGATGTCTCACTCTGCTCCTGTTTTTGAAGTTCAAATATAGATGTGTCACTTTGCTCCTGTTTCTAAAGACTAAATAAAGATTTCTCACTCTGCTCCTGTTTTTGCAGTTAAATTAAAGATGTCTCACTCTGCTCGTGTTTCTGTAGTTCAAATATAGATGTCTCACTATGCTCCTGTTTCTAAAGACTAAATAATGATGTCTCACTCTGCTCCAGTTTTTGCAGTTTAAATAAAGATGTCTCACTCTGCTCCTGTTTTTGCAGTTTAAATAAAGATGTCTCACTCTGCTCCTGTTTTTGAAGTTCAAATATAGATGTGTCACTCTGCTCCTGTTTCTAAAGACTAAATAAAGATGTCTCACTCTGCTCCTGTTTCTAAAGACTAAATAAAGATTTCTCACTCTGCTCCTGTTTTTGCAGTTAAATTAAAGATGTCTCACTCTGCTCGTGTTTCTGTAGTTCAAATATAGATGTGTCACTTTGCTCCTGTTTCTAAAGACTAAATAAAGATGTCTCACTCTGCTCCTGTTTTTGCAGTTTAAATAAAGATGTCTCACTCTGCTCCTGTTTTTGCAGTTTAAATAACGATGTCTCACTCTGGTCCTGTTTTTGAAGTTGAAATATAGATGTGTCACTTTGCTCCTGTATCTAAAGACTAAATAAAGATGTCTCACTCTGCTCCTGTTTTCGCAGTTTAAATAAAGATGTCTCACTCTGCTCCTGTTTCTGGAGACTAAATAAAGACGTCTCACTCTGCTCCTTTTTCCAAAGACTAAATACAGATGTCTCACTCTGCTCCTGTTTCTAAAGACTAAATAAAGATGTCTCACTCTGCTCCTGTTTTTGAAGTTGAAATATAGATGTGTCACTTTGCTCCTGTTTCTAAAGACTAAATAAAGTTGTCTCACTCTGCTCCTGTTTCTAAAGACTAAATAAAGATGTCTCACTCTGCTCCTGTTTTTGCAGTTTAAATAAAGATGTGTCACTTTGCTCCTGTATCTACAGACTAAATAAAGATGTCTCACTCTGCTCCTGTTTTTGAAGTTCAAATATAGATGTGTCACTTTGCTCCTGTATCTAAAGACTAAATAAAGATGTCTCACTCTGCTCCTGTTTCTAAAGACTAAATAAAGATGTCTCACTCTGCTCGTGTTTCTGTAGTTCAAATATAGATGTGTCACTCTGCTCCTGTTTCTAAAGACTAAATAAAGATGTCTCACTCTGCTCGTGTTTCTGTAGTTCAAATATAGATGTCTCACTCTGCTCCTGTTTCTAAAGACTAAATAAAGATGTCTCACTCTGCTCCTGTTTTTGCAGTTTAAATGAAGATGTCTCACTCTGCTCCATTTTCTAAAGACTAAATAAAGATGTCTCACTCTGCTCGTGTTTCTGTAGTTCAAATATATATGTGTCACTCTGCTCCTGTTTCTAAAGACTAAATAAAGATGTCTCACTCTGCTCCTGTTTTTGAAGTTCAAATAACGATGTCTCACTCTGGTCCTGTTTTTGAAGTTCAAATATAGATGTGTCACTCTGCTCCTGTTTCTAAAGACTAAATACAGATGTCTCACTCTGCTCCTGTTTTTGCAGTTAAAATAAAGATGTCTCACTCTGCTCGTGTTTCTGTAGTTCAAATATAGATGTCTCACTCTGCTCCTGTTTCTAAAGACTAAATGAAGATGTCTCACTCTGCTCCTGTTTTTGCAGTTTAAATAAAGATGTCTCACTCTGCTCCTGTTTCTAAAGACTAAATAAAGATGTCTCACTCTGCTCGTGTTTCTGTAGTTCAAATATAGATGTGTCACTCTGCTCCTGTTTCTAAAGACTAAATAAAGATGTCTCACTCTGCTCGTGTTTCTGTAGTTCAAATATAGATGTCTCACTCTGCTCCTGTTTCTAAAGACTAAATAAAGATGTCTCACTCTGCTCCTGTTTTTGCAGTTTAAATGAAGATTTCTCACTCTGCTCCATTTTCTAAAGACTAAATAAAGATGTCTCACTCTGCTCGTGTTTCTGTAGTTCAAATATAGATGTGTCACTCTGCTCCTGTTTCTAAAGACTAAATAAAGATGTCTCACTCTGCTCCTGTTTTTGAAGTTCAAATAACGATGTCTCACTCTGGTCCTGTTTTTGAAGTTCAAATATAGATGTGTCACTCTGCTCCTGTTTCTAAAGACTAAATACAGATGTCTCACTCTGCTCCTGTTTTTGCAGTTAAAATAAAGATGTCTCACTCTGCTCGTGTTTCTGTAGTTCAAATATAGATGTCTCACTCTGCTCCTGTTTTTGCAGTTTAAATAAAGATGTCTCACTCTGCTCCATTTTCTAAAGACTAAATAAAGATGTCTCACTCTGCTCCTGTTTTTGCAGTTTAAATAAAGATGTCTCACTCTGCTCCTGTTTTTGTAGTTTAAATAACGATGTCTCACTCTGGTCCTGTTTTTGAAGTTCAAATATAGATGTGTCACTCTGCTCCTGTTTCTAAAGACTAAATACAGATGTCTCATTCTGCTCCTGTTTCTAAAGACTAAATAAAGATGTCTCACTCTGCTCCTGTTTTTGAAGTTCAAATATAGATGTGTCACTTTGCTCCTGTTTCTAAAGACTAAATAAAGATGTCTCACTCTGCTCCTGTTTCTGGAGACTAAATAAAGATGTCTCACTCTGCTCCTGTTTTTGCAGTTTAAATAAAGATGGATCACTCTGCTCGTGTTTTTGTAGTTTAAATAACGATGTCTCACTCTGGTCCTGTTTTTGAAGTTCAAATATAGATGTGTCACTCTGCTCCTGTTTCTAAAGACTAAATACAGATGTCTCATTCTGCTCCTGTTTCTAAAGACTAAATATAGATGTGTCACTCTGCTCCTGTTTCTAAAGACTAAATATATATGTGTCACTCTGCTCCTGTTTCTAAAGACAAAATAAAGATGTCTCACTCTGCTCCTGTTTCTAAAGACTAAATAAAGATGTCTCACTCTGCTCCTATTTTTGAAGTTGAAATATAGATGTGTCACTTTGCTCCTGTTTCTAAAGACTAAATAAAGATGTCTCACTCTGCTCCTGTTTCTAAAGACTAAATAAAGATGTCTCACTCTGCTCCTGCTTCTGTAGACTAATTAAAGATGTCTCACTCTGCTCCTGTTTCTAAAGACTAAATAAAGATGTCTCACTCTGCTCCTGTTTTTGCAGTTTAAATAACGATGTCTCACTCTGCTCCTGTTTCTGTAGACTAAATAAAGATGTCTCACTCTGCTCCTGTTTCTAAAGACTAAATAAAGATGTCTCACTCTGCTCCTGTTTCTAAAGACTAAATAAAGATGTCTCACTCTGCTCCTGCTTCTGTAGACTAATTAAAGATGTCTCACTCTGCTCCTGTTTCTAAAGACTAAATAAAGATGTCTCACTCTGCTCCTGTTTTTGCAGTTTAAATAAAGACATCTCACTCTGCTCCTGTTTTTGAAGTTCAAATATAGATGTCTCACTCTGCTCCTGTTATTGCAGTTTAAATAAAGATGTCTCACTCTGCTCCTGTTATTGCAGTTTAATTAAAGATGTCTCACTCTGCTCCTGTTTTTGCAGTTTAAATAAAGATGTCTCACTCTGCTCCTGTTTTTGAAGTTGAAATATAGATGTGTCACTTTGCTCCTGTTTCTAAAGACTAAATAAAGTTGTCTCACTCTGCTCCTGTTTCTAAAGACTAAATAAAGATGTCTCACTCTGCTCCTGTTTTTGCAGTTTAAATAAAGATGTCTCACTCTGCTCCTGTTATTGCAGTTTAAATAAAGATGTCTCACTCTGCTCCTGTTTTTGGAGTTTAAATAAAGATGTCTCACTCTGCTCCTGTTTTTGAAGTTCAAATATAGATGTGTCACTCTGCTCCTGTTTCTAAAGACTAAATAAAGATGTCTCACTCTTCTCCTGTTTTTGCAGTTTAAATAAAGATGTCTCACTCTGCTCCATTTTCTAAAGACTAAATAAAGATGTCTCACTCTGCTCCTGTTTCTAAAGACTAAATAAAGATGTCTCACTCTGCTCCTGCTTCTGTAGACTAATTAAAGATGTCTCACTCTGCTCCTGTTTCTAAAGACTAAATAAAGATGTCTCACTCTGCTCCTGTTTTTGCAGTTTAAATAACGATGTCTCACTCTGCTCCTGTTTCTGTAGACTAAATAAAGATGTCTCACTCTGCTCCTGTTTCTAAAGACTAAATAAAGATGTCTCACTCTGCTCCTGTTTCTAAAGACTAAATAAAGATGTCTCACTCTGCTCCTGCTTCTGTAGACTAATTAAAGATGTCTCACTCTGCTCCTGTTTCTAAAGACTAAATAAAGATGTCTCACTCTGCTCCTGTTTTTGCAGTTTAAATAAAGACATCTCACTCTGCTCCTGTTTTTGAAGTTCAAATATAGATGTCTCACTCTGCTCCTGTTATTGCAGTTTAAATAAAGATGTCTCACTCTGCTCCTGTTATTGCAGTTTAATTAAAGATGTCTCACTCTGCTCCTGTTTTTGCAGTTTAAATAAAGATGTCTCACTCTGCTCCTGTTTTTGAAGTTGAAATATAGATGTGTCACTTTGCTCCTGTTTCTAAAGACTAAATAAAGTTGTCTCACTCTGCTCCTGTTTCTAAAGACTAAATAAAGATGTCTCACTCTGCTCCTGTTTTTGCAGTTTAAATAAAGATGTCTCACTCTGCTCCTGTTATTGCAGTTTAAATAAAGATGTCTCACTCTGCTCCTGTTTTTGGAGTTTAAATAAAGATGTCTCACTCTGCTCCTGTTTTTGAAGTTCAAATATAGATGTGTCACTCTGCTCCTGTTTCTAAAGACTAAATAAAGATGTCTCACTCTTCTCCTGTTTTTGCAGTTTAAATAAAGATGTCTCACTCTGCTCCATTTTCTAAAGACTAAATAAAGATGTCTCACTCTGCTCCTGTTTTTGCAGTTTAAATAAAGATGTGTCACTTTGCTCCTGTATCTAAAGACTAAATAAAGATGTCTCACTCTGCTCCTGTTTCTAAAGACTAAATAAAGATGTCTCACTCTGCTCGTGTTTCTGTAGTTCAAATATAGATGTGTCACTCTGCTCCTGTTTCTAAAGACTAAATAAAGATGTCTCACTCTGCTCCTGTTTCTAAAGACTAAATATATATGTGTCACTCTGCTCCTGTTTCTAAAGACTAAATAAAGATGTCTCACTCTGCTCCTGTTTTTGAAGTTCAAATATAGATGTGTCACTCTGCTCCTGTTTCTAAAGACTAAATAAAGATGTCTCACTCTGCTCCTGTTTTTGAAGTTCAAATATAGATGTGTCACTTTGCTCCTGTTTCTAAAGACTAAATAAAGATGTCTCACTCTGCTCCTGTTTCTGGAGACTAAATAAATATGTCTCACCCTGCTCCTGTTTTTGCAGTTTAAATAAAGGTGTCTCACTCTGCTCGTGTTCCTGTAGTTCAAATATAGATGTCTCACTCTGCTCCTGTTTCTAAAGACTAAATACAGATGTCTCATTCTGCTCCTGTTTTTGCAGTTTAAATAAAGATGTCTCACTCTGCTCCTGTTTTTGCAGTTTAAATAAAGATGTCTCACTCTGCTCCTGTTTTTGCAGTTTAAATAAAGATGTCTCACTCTGCTCCTGTTTTTGAAGTTCAAATATAGATGTGTCACTTTGCTCCTGTTTCTAAAGACTAAATAAAGATGTCTCACTCTGCTCCTGTTTCTACAGACTAAATAAAGATGTCTCACTCTGCTCCTGTTTTTGCAGTTTAAATAAAGATGTCTCACTCTGCTCCTGTTTTTGCAGTTTAAATAACGATGTCTCACTCTGGTCCTGTTTTTGATGTTCAAATATAGATGTGTCACTTTGCTCCTTTATCTAAAGACTAAATACAGATGTCTCACTCTGCTCCTGTTTTTGAAGTTCAAATATAGATGTGTCACTTTGCTCCTGTATCTAAAGACTAAATAAAGATGTCTCACTCTGCTCGTGGTTCTGTAGTTCAAATATAGATGTGTCACTCTGCTCCTGTTTCTAAAGACTAAATAAAGATGTCTCACTCTGCTCCTGTTTCTAAAGACTAAATAAAGATGTCTCACTCTGCTCCTGTTTTTGAAGTTGAAATATAGATGTGTCACTTTGCTCCTGTTTCTAAAGACTAAATAAAGATGTCTCACTCTGCTCCTGTTTCTAAAGACTAAATAAAGATGTCTCACTCTGCTCCTGCTTCTGTAGACTAATTAAAGATGTCTCACTCTGCTCCTGTTTCTAAAGACTAAATAAAGATGTCTCACTCTGCTCCTGTTTTTGCAGTTTAAATAACGATGTCTCACTCTGCTCCTGTTTCTGTAGACTAAATAAAGATGTCTCACTCTGCTCCTGTTTTTGCAGTTTAAATAAAGATGTCTCACTCTGCTCCTGTTTTTGCAGTTTAAATAACGATGTCTCACTCTGGTCCTGTTTTTGAAGTTCAAATATAGATGTGTCACTCTGCTCCTGTTTCTAAAGACTAAATACAGATGTCTCATTCTGCTCCTGTTTCTAAAGACTAAATAAAGATGTCTCACTCTGCTCCTGTTTTTGATGTTCAAATATAGATGTGTCACTCTGCTCCTGTTTCTAAAGACTAAATAAAGATGTCTCACTCTGCTCCTGTTTTTGAAGTTCAAACATAAATGTGTCACTTTGCTCCTGTTTCTAAAGACTAAATAAAGATGTCTCACTCTGCTCCTGTTTTTGCAGTTTAAATAAAGACGTCTCACTCTGCTCCTTTTTCTAAAGACTAAATACAGATGTCTCACTCTGCTCCTGTTTTTGCAGTTTAAATAAAGATGTCTCACTCTGCTGATGTTTCTAAAGAGTAAATAAAGATGTCTCACTCTGCTCCTGTTTTTGCAGTTTAAATAACGACGTCTCACTCTGCTCCTGTTTCTGTAGACTAAATAAAGATGTCTCACTCTGCTCCTGTTTTTGCAGTTTAAATAAAGATGTCTCACTCTGCTCCTGTTTTTGCAGTTTAAATAACGATGTCTCACTCTGGTCCTGTTTTTGAAGTTCAAATATAGATGTGTCACTCTGCTCCTGTTTCTAAAGACTAAATAAAGATGTCTCACTCTGCTCCTGTTTTTGAAGTTCAAATATAGATGTGTCACTTTGCTCCTGTTTCTAAAGACTAAATAAAGATGTCTCACTCTGCTCCTGTTTCTAAAGACTAAATAAAGATGTCTCACTCTGCTCCTGTTTTTGCAGTTTAAATAAAGACATCTCACTCTGCTCCTGTTTTTGAAGTTCAAATATAGATGTCTCACTCTGCTCCTGTTTCTGGAGACTAAATAAAGATGTCTCACTCTGCTCCTGTTTCTAAAGACTAAATAAAGATGTCTCACTCTGCTCCTGTTATTGCAGTTTAAATAAAGATGTCTCACTCTGCTCCTGTTATTGCAGTTTAATTAAAGATGTCTCACTCTGCTCCTGTTTTTGCAGTTTAAATAAAGATGTCTCACTCTGCTCCTGTTTTTGAAGTTCAAATATAGATGTGTCACTCTGCTCCTGTTTCTAAAGACTAAATAAAGATGTCTCACTCTGCTCCTGTTTTTGAAGTTGAAATATAGATGTGTCACTTTGCTCCTGTTTCTAAAGACTAAATAAAGTTGTCTCACTCTGCTCCTGTTTCTAAAGACTAAATAAAGATGTCTCACTCTGCTCCTGTTTTTGCAGTTTAAATAAAGATGTCTCACTCTGCTCCTGTTATTGCAGTTTAAATAAAGATGTCTCACTCTGCTCCTGTTTTTGCAGTTTAAATAAAGATGTCTCACTCTGCTCCTGTTTTTGAAGTTCAAATATAGATGTGTCACTCTGCTCCTGTTTCTAAAGACTAAATAAAGATGTCTCACTCTGCTCCTGTTTTTGAAGTTGAAATATAGATGTGTCACTTTGCTCCTGTTTCTAAAGACTAAATAAAGTTGTCTCACTCTGCTCCTGTTTCTAAAGACTAAATAAAGATGTCTCACTCTTCTCCTGTTTTTGCAGTATAAATAAAGATGTCTCACTCTGCTCCATTTTCTAAAGACTAAATAAAGATGTCTCACTCTGCTCCTGTTTTTGCAGTTTAAATAAAGATGTGTCACTTTGCTCCTGTATCTAAAGACTAAATAAAGATGTCTCACTCTGCTCCTGTTTTTGAAGTTCAAATATAGATGTGTCACTTTGCTCCTGTATCTAAAGACTAAATAAAGATGTCTCACTCTGCTCCTGTTTCTAAAGACTAAATAAAGATGTCTCACTCTGCTCGTGTTTCTGTAGTTCAAATATAGATGTGTCACTCTGCTCCTGTTTCTAAAGACTAAATAAAGATGTCTCACTCTGCTCGTGTTTCTGTAGTTCAAATATAGATGTGTCACTCTGCTCCTGTTTCTAAAGACTAAATAAAGATGTCTCACTCTGCTCGTGTTTCTGTAGTTCAAATATAGATGTCTCACTCTGCTCCTGTTTCTAAAGACTAAATAAAGATGTCTCACTCTGCTCCTGTTTTTGCAGTTTAAATGAAGATTTCTCACTCTGCTCCATTTTCTAAAGACTAAATAAAGATGTCTCACTCTGCTCGTGTTTCTGTAGTTCAAATATAGATGTGTCACTCTGCTCCTGTTTCTAAAGACTAAATAAAGATGTCTCACTCTGCTCCTGTTTTTGAAGTTCAAATAACGATGTCTCACTCTGGTCCTGTTTTTGAAGTTCAAATATAGATGTGTCACTCTGCTCCTGTTTCTAAAGACTAAATAAAGATGTCTCACTCTGCTCCTGTTATTGCAGTTTAAATAAAGATGTCTCACTCTGCTCCTGTTATTGCAGTTTAATTAAAGATGTCTCACTCTGCTCCTGTTTTTGCAGTTTAAATAAAGATGTCTCACTCTGCTCCTGTTTTTGAAGTTCAAATATAGATGTGTCACTCTGCTCCTGTTTCTAAAGACTAAATAAAGATGTCTCACTCTGCTCCTGTTTATGAAGTTCAAATATAGATTTGTCACTCTGCTCCTGTTTTTGCAGTTTAAATAAAGATGTCTCACTCTGCTCCATTTTCTAAAGACTAAATAAAGATGTCTCACTCTGCTCCTGTTTTTGCAGTTTAAATAAAGATGTGTCACTTTGCTCCTGTATCTAAAGACTAAATAAAGATGTCTCACTCTGCTCCTGTTTTTGAAGTTCAAATATAGATGTGTCACTTTGCTCCTGTATCTAAAGACTAAATAAAGATGTCTCACTCTGCTCCTGTTTCTAAAGACTAAATAAAGATGTCTCACTCTGCTCGTGTTTCTGTAGTTCAAATATAGATGTGTCACTCTGCTCCTGTTTCTAAAGACTAAATAAAGATGTCTCACTCTGCTCGTGTTTCTGTAGTTCAAATATAGATGTCTCACTCTGCTCCTGTTTCTAAAGACTAAATAAAGATGTCTCACTCTGCTCCTGTTTTTGCAGTTTAAATGAAGATTTCTCACTCTGCTCCATTTTCTAAAGACTAAATAAAGATGTCTCACTCTGCTCGTGTTTCTGTAGTTCAAATATAGATGTGTCACTCTGCTCCTGTTTCTAAAGACTAAATAAAGATGTCTCACTCTGCTCCTGTTTTTGAAGTTCAAATAACGATGTCTCACTCTGGTCCTGTTTTTGAAGTTCAAATATAGATGTGTCACTCTGCTCCTGTTTCTAAAGACTAAATACAGATGTCTCACTCTGCTCCTGTTTTTGCAGTTAAAATAAAGATGTCTCACTCTGCTCGTGTTTCTGTAGTTCAAATATAGATGTCTCACTCTGCTCCTGTTTTTGCAGTTTAAATAAAGATGTCTCACTCTGCTCCATTTTCTAAAGACTAAATAAAGATGTCTCACTCTGCTCCTGTTTTTGCAGTTTAAATAAAGATGTCTCACTCTGCTCCTGTTTTTGTAGTTTAAATAACGATGTCTCACTCTGGTCCTGTTTTTGAAGTTCAAATATAGATGTGTCACTCTGCTCCTGTTTCTAAAGACTAAATACAGATGTCTCATTCTGCTCCTGTTTCTAAAGACTAAATAAAGATGTCTCACTCTGCTCCTGTTTTTGAAGTTCAAATATAGATGTGTCACTTTGCTCCTGTTTCTAAAGACTAAATAAAGATGTCTCACTCTGCTCCTGTTTCTGGAGACTAAATAAAGATGTCTCACTCTGCTCCTGTTTTTGCAGTTTAAATAAAGATGGATCACTCTGCTCGTGTTTCTGTAGTTCAAATATAGATGTGTCACTCTGCTCCTGTTTCTAAAGACTAAATATATATGTGTCACTCTGCTCCTGTTTCTAAAGACAAAATAAAGATGTCTCACTCTGCTCCTGTTTCTAAAGACTAAATAAAGATGTCTCACTCTGCTCCTATTTTTGAAGTTGAAATATAGATGTGTCACTTTGCTCCTGTTTCTAAAGACTAAATAAAGATGTCTCACTCTGCTCCTGTTTCTAAAGACTAAATAAAGATGTCTCACTCTGCTCCTGCTTCTGTAGACTAATTAAAGATGTCTCACTCTGCTCCTGTTTCTAAAGACTAAATAAAGATGTCTCACTCTGCTCCTGTTTTTGCAGTTTAAATAACGATGTCTCACTCTGCTCCTGTTTCTGTAGACTAAATAAAGATGTCTCACTCTGCTCCTGTTTCTAAAGACTAAATAAAGATGTCTCACTCTGCTCCTGTTTCTAAAGACTAAATAAAGATGTCTCACTCTGCTCCTGCTTCTGTAGACTAATTAAAGATGTCTCACTCTGCTCCTGTTTCTAAAGACTAAATAAAGATGTCTCACTCTGCTCCTGTTTTTGCAGTTTAAATAAAGACATCTCACTCTGCTCCTGTTTTTGAAGTTCAAATATAGATGTCTCACTCTGCTCCTGTTATTGCAGTTTAAATAAAGATGTCTCACTCTGCTCCTGTTATTGCAGTTTAATTAAAGATGTCTCACTCTGCTCCTGTTTTTGCAGTTTAAATAAAGATGTCTCACTCTGCTCCTGTTTTTGAAGTTGAAATATAGATGTGTCACTTTGCTCCTGTTTCTAAAGACTAAATAAAGTTGTCTCACTCTGCTCCTGTTTCTAAAGACTAAATAAAGATGTCTCACTCTGCTCCTGTTTTTGCAGTTTAAATAAAGATGTCTCACTCTGCTCCTGTTATTGCAGTTTAAATAAAGATGTCTCACTCTGCTCCTGTTTTTGGAGTTTAAATAAAGATGTCTCACTCTGCTCCTGTTTTTGAAGTTCAAATATAGATGTGTCACTCTGCTCCTGTTTCTAAAGACTAAATAAAGATGTCTCACTCTTCTCCTGTTTTTGCAGTTTAAATAAAGATGTCTCACTCTGCTCCATTTTCTAAAGACTAAATAAAGATGTCTCACTCTGCTCCTGTTTTTGCAGTTTAAATAAAGATGTGTCACTTTGCTCCTGTATCTAAAGACTAAATAAAGATGTCTCACTCTGCTCCTGTTTCTAAAGACTAAATAAAGATGTCTCACTCTGCTCGTGTTTCTGTAGTTCAAATATAGATGTGTCACTCTGCTCCTGTTTCTAAAGACTAAATAAAGATGTCTCACTCTGCTCCTGTTTCTAAAGACTAAATATATATGTGTCACTCTGCTCCTGTTTCTAAAGACTAAATAAAGATGTCTCACTCTGCTCCTGTTTTTGAAGTTCAAATATAGATGTGTCACTCTGCTCCTGTTTCTAAAGACTAAATAAAGATGTCTCACTCTGCTCCTGTTTTTGAAGTTCAAATATAGATGTGTCACTTTGCTCCTGTTTCTAAAGACTAAATAAAGATGTCTCACTCTGCTCCTGTTTCTGGAGACTAAATAAATATGTCTCACCCTGCTCCTGTTTTTGCAGTTTAAATAAAGGTGTCTCACTCTGCTCGTGTTCCTGTAGTTCAAATATAGATGTCTCACTCTGCTCCTGTTTCTAAAGACTAAATACAGATGTCTCATTCTGCTCCTGTTTTTGCAGTTTAAATAAAGATGTCTCACTCTGCTCCTGTTTTTGCAGTTTAAATAAAGATGTCTCACTCTGCTCCTGTTTTTGCAGTTTAAATAAAGATGTCTCACTCTGCTCCTGTTTTTGAAGTTCAAATATAGATGTGTCACTTTGCTCCTGTTTCTAAAGACTAAATAAAGATGTCTCACTCTGCTCCTGTTTCTACAGACTAAATAAAGATGTCTCACTCTGCTCCTGTTTTTGCAGTTTAAATAAAGATGTCTCACTCTGCTCCTGTTTTTGCAGTTTAAATAACGATGTCTCACTCTGGTCCTGTTTTTGATGTTCAAATATAGATGTGTCACTTTGCTCCTTTATCTAAAGACTAAATACAGATGTCTCACTCTGCTCCTGTTTTTGAAGTTCAAATATAGATGTGTCACTTTGCTCCTGTATCTAAAGACTAAATAAAGATGTCTCACTCTGCTCCTGTTTTTGCAGTTAAAATAAAGATGTCTCACTCTGCTCGTGTTTCTGTAGTTCAAATATAGATGTCTCACTATGCTCCTGTTTTTGCAGTTTAAATAAAGATGTCTCACTCTGCTCCTGTTTTTGAAGTTCAAATATAGATGTGTCACTCTGCTCCTGTTTCTAAAGACTAAATAAAGTTGTCTCACTCAGCTCCTGTTTTTGCAGTTTAAATAACGATGTCTCACTCTGCTCCTGTTTCTGTAGACTAAATAAAGATGTCTCACTCTGCTCCAGTTTTTGCAGTTTAAATAAAGATGTCTCACTCTGCTCCTGTTTTTGCAGTTTAAAAAACGATATCTCACTCTGCTCCTGTTTCTGTAGACTAAATAAAGATGTCTTACTCTGCTCCAGTTTTTGCAGTTTAAATAAAGATGTCTCACTCTGCTCCTGTTTTTGCAGTTTAAATAAAGATGTCTCACTCTGCTCCTGTTTTTGAAGTTCAAATATAGATGTGTCACTTTGCTCCTGTTTCTAAAGACTAAATAAAGATTTCTCACTCTGCTCCTGTTTTTGCAGTTAAATTAAAGATGTCTCACTCTGCTCGTGTTTCTGTAGTTCAAATATAGATGTCTCACTATGCTCCTGTTTCTAAAGACTAAATAATGATGTCTCACTCTGCTCCAGTTTTTGCAGTTTAAATAAAGATGTCTCACTCTGCTCCTGTTTTTGCAGTTTAAATAAAGATGTCTCACTCTGCTCCTGTTTTTGAAGTTCAAATATAGATGTGTCACTCTGCTCCTGTTTCTAAAGACTAAATAAAGATGTCTCACTCTGCTCCTGTTTCTAAAGACTAAATAAAGATTTCTCACTCTGCTCCTGTTTTTGCAGTTAAATTAAAGATGTCTCACTCTGCTCGTGTTTCTGTAGTTCAAATATAGATGTGTCACTTTGCTCCTGTTTCTAAAGACTAAATAAAGATGTCTCACTCTGCTCCTGTTTTTGCAGTTTAAATAAAGATGTCTCACTCTGCTCCTGTTTTTGCAGTTTAAATAACGATGTCTCACTCTGGTCCTGTTTTTGAAGTTGAAATATAGATGTGTCACTTTGCTCCTGTATCTAAAGACTAAATAAAGATGTCTCACTCTGCTCCTGTTTTCGCAGTTTAAATAAAGATGTCTCACTCTGCTCCTGTTTCTGGAGACTAAATAAAGACGTCTCACTCTGCTCCTTTTTCCAAAGACTAAATACAGATGTCTCACTCTGCTCCTGTTTCTAAAGACTAAATAAAGATGTCTCACTCTGCTCCTGTTTTTGAAGTTGAAATATAGATGTGTCACTTTGCTCCTGTTTCTAAAGACTAAATAAAGTTGTCTCACTCTGCTCCTGTTTCTAAAGACTAAATAAAGATGTCTCACTCTGCTCCTGTTTTTGCAGTTTAAATAAAGATGTCTCACTCTGCTCCTGTTTTTGAAGTTCAAATATAGATTTGTCACTCTGCTCCTGTTTCTAAAGACTAAATAAAGATGTCTCACTCTGCTCCTGTTTTTGCAGTTTAAATAAAGATGTGTCACTTTGCTCCTGTATCTACAGACTAAATAAAGATGTCTCACTCTGCTCCTGTTTTTGAAGTTCAAATATAGATGTGTCACTTTGCTCCTGTATCTAAAGACTAAATAAAGATGTCTCACTCTGCTCCTGTTTCTAAAGACTAAATAAAGATGTCTCACTCTGCTCGTGTTTCTGTAGTTCAAATATAGATGTGTCACTCTGCTCCTGTTTCTAAAGACTAAATAAAGATGTCTCACTCTGCTCGTGTTTCTGTAGTTCAAATATAGATGTCTCACTCTGCTCCTGTTTCTAAAGACTAAATAAAGATGTCTCACTCTGCTCCTGTTTTTGCAGTTTAAATGAAGATGTCTCACTCTGCTCCATTTTCTAAAGACTAAATAAAGATGTCTCACTCTGCTCGTGTTTCTGTAGTTCAAATATATATGTGTCACTCTGCTCCTGTTTCTAAAGACTAAATAAAGATGTCTCACTCTGCTCCTGTTTTTGAAGTTCAAATAACGATGTCTCACTCTTGTCCTGTTTTTGAAGTTCAAATATAGATGTGTCACTCTGCTCCTGTTTCTAAAGACTAAATACAGATGTCTCACTCTGCTCCTGTTTTTGCAGTTAAAATAAAGATGTCTCACTCTGCTCGTGTTTCTGTAGTTCAAATATAGATGTCTCACTCTGCTCCTGTTTCTAAAGACTAAATGAAGATGTCTCACTCTGCTCCTGTTTTTGCAGTTTAAATAAAGATGTCTCACTCTGCTCCTGTTTCTAAAGACTAAATAAAGATGTCTCACTCTGCTCGTGTTTCTGTAGTTCAAATATAGATGTGTCACTCTGCTCCTGTTTCTAAAGACTAAATAAAGATGTCTCACTCTGCTCGTGTTTCTGTAGTTCAAATATAGATGTCTCACTCTGCTCCTGTTTCTAAAGACTAAATAAAGATGTCTCACTCTGCTCCTGTTTTTGCAGTTTAAATGAAGATTTCTCACTCTGCTCCATTTTCTAAAGACTAAATAAAGATGTCTCACTCTGCTCGTGTTTCTGTAGTTCAAATATAGATGTGTCACTCTGCTCCTGTTTCTAAAGACTAAATAAAGATGTCTCACTCTGCTCCTGTTTTTGAAGTTCAAATAACGATGTCTCACTCTGGTCCTGTTTTTGAAGTTCAAATATAGATGTGTCACTCTGCTCCTGTTTCTAAAGACTAAATACAGATGTCTCACTCTGCTCCTGTTTTTGCAGTTAAAATAAAGATGTCTCACTCTGCTCGTGTTTCTGTAGTTCAAATATAGATGTCTCACTCTGCTCCTGTTTTTGCAGTTTAAATAAAGATGTCTCACTCTGCTCCATTTTCTAAAGACTAAATAAAGATGTCTCACTCTGCTCCTGTTTTTGCAGTTTAAATAAAGATGTCTCACTCTGCTCCTGTTTTTGTAGTTTAAATAACGATGTCTCACTCTGGTCCTGTTTTTGAAGTTCAAATATAGATGTGTCACTCTGCTCCTGTTTCTAAAGACTAAATACAGATGTCTCATTCTGCTCCTGTTTCTAAAGACTAAATAAAGATGTCTCACTCTGCTCCTGTTTTTGAAGTTCAAATATAGATGTGTCACTTTGCTCCTGTTTCTAAAGACTAAATAAAGATGTCTCACTCTGCTCCTGTTTCTGGAGACTAAATAAAGATGTCTCACTCTGCTCCTGTTTTTGCAGTTTAAATAAAGATGGATCACTCTGCTCGTGTTTCTGTAGTTCAAATATAGATGTGTCACTCTGCTCCTGTTTCTAAAGACTAAATATATATGTGTCACTCTGCTCCTGTTTCTAAAGACAAAATAAAGATGTCTCACTCTGCTCCTGTTTCTAAAGACTAAATAAAGATGTCTCACTCTGCTCCTATTTTTGAAGTTGAAATATAGATGTGTCACTTTGCTCCTGTTTCTAAAGACTAAATAAAGATGTCTCACTCTGCTCCTGTTTCTAAAGACTAAATAAAGATGTCTCACTCTGCTCCTGCTTCTGTAGACTAATTAAAGATGTCTCACTCTGCTCCTGTTTCTAAAGACTAAATAAAGATGTCTCACTCTGCTCCTGTTTTTGCAGTTTAAATAACGATGTCTCACTCTGCTCCTGTTTCTGTAGACTAAATAAAGATGTCTCACTCTGCTCCTGTTTCTAAAGACTAAATAAAGATGTCTCACTCTGCTCCTGTTTCTAAAGACTAAATAAAGATGTCTCACTCTGCTCCTGCTTCTGTAGACTAATTAAAGATGTCTCACTCTGCTCCTGTTTCTAAAGACTAAATAAAGATGTCTCACTCTGCTCCTGTTTTTGCAGTTTAAATAAAGACATCTCACTCTGCTCCTGTTTTTGAAGTTCAAATATAGATGTCTCACTCTGCTCCTGTTATTGCAGTTTAAATAAAGATGTCTCACTCTGCTCCTGTTATTGCAGTTTAATTAAAGATGTCTCACTCTGCTCCTGTTTTTGCAGTTTAAATAAAGATGTCTCACTCTGCTCCTGTTTTTGAAGTTGAAATATAGATGTGTCACTTTGCTCCTGTTTCTAAAGACTAAATAAAGTTGTCTCACTCTGCTCCTGTTTCTAAAGACTAAATAAAGATGTCTCACTCTGCTCCTGTTTTTGCAGTTTAAATAAAGATGTCTCACTCTGCTCCTGTTATTGCAGTTTAAATAAAGATGTCTCACTCTGCTCCTGTTTTTGGAGTTTAAATAAAGATGTCTCACTCTGCTCCTGTTTTTGAAGTTCAAATATAGATGTGTCACTCTGCTCCTGTTTCTAAAGACTAAATAAAGATGTCTCACTCTTCTCCTGTTTTTGCAGTTTAAATAAAGATGTCTCACTCTGCTCCATTTTCTAAAGACTAAATAAAGATGTCTCACTCTGCTCCTGTTTTTGCAGTTTAAATAAAGATGTGTCACTTTGCTCCTGTATCTAAAGACTAAATAAAGATGTCTCACTCTGCTCCTGTTTCTAAAGACTAAATAAAGATGTCTCACTCTGCTCGTGTTTCTGTAGTTCAAATATAGATGTGTCACTCTGCTCCTGTTTCTAAAGACTAAATAAAGATGTCTCACTCTGCTCCTGTTTCTAAAGACTAAATATATATGTGTCACTCTGCTCCTGTTTCTAAAGACTAAATAAAGATGTCTCACTCTGCTCCTGTTTTTGAAGTTCAAATATAGATGTGTCACTCTGCTCCTGTTTCTAAAGACTAAATAAAGATGTCTCACTCTGCTCCTGTTTTTGAAGTTCAAATTTAGATGTGTCACTTTGCTCCTGTTTCTAAAGACTAAATAAAGATGTCTCACTCTGCTCCTGTTTCTGGAGACTAAATAAATATGTCTCACCCTGCTCCTGTTTTTGCAGTTTAAATAAAGGTGTCTCACTCTGCTCGTGTTCCTGTAGTTCAAATATAGATGTCTCACTCTGCTCCTGTTTCTAAAGACTAAATACAGATGTCTCATTCTGCTCCTGTTTTTGCAGTTTAAATAAAGATGTCTCACTCTGCTCCTGTTTTTGCAGTTTAAATAAAGATGTCTCACTCTGCTCCTGTTTTTGAAGTTCAAATATAGATGTGTCACTTTGCTCCTGTTTCTAAAGACTAAATAAAGATGTCTCACTCTGCTCCTGTTTCTACAGACTAAATAAAGATGTCTCACTCTGCTCCTGTTTTTGCAGTTTAAATAAAGATGTCTCACTCTGCTCCTGTTTTTGCAGTTTAAATAACGATGTCTCACTCTGGTCCTGTTTTTGATGTTCAAATATAGATGTGTCACTTTGCTCCTTTATCTAAAGACTAAATACAGATGTCTCACTCTGCTCCTGTTTTTGAAGTTCAAATATAGATGTGTCACTTTGCTCCTGTATCTAAAGACTAAATAAAGATGTCTCACTCTGCTCCTGTTTTTGCAGTTAAAATAAAGATGTCTCACTCTGCTCGTGTTTCTGTAGTTCAAATATAGATGTCTCACTATGCTCCTGTTTTTGCAGTTTAAATAAAGATGTCTCACTCTGCTCCTGTTTTTGAAGTTCAAATATAGATGTGTCACTCTGCTCCTGTTTCTAAAGACTAAATAAAGTTGTCTCACTCTGCTCCTGTTTTTGCAGTTTAAATAACGATGTCTCACTCTGCTCCTGTTTCTGTAGACTAAATAAAGATGTCTCACTCTGCTCCAGTTTTTGCAGTTTAAATAAAGATGTCTCACTCTGCTCCTGTTTTTGCAGTTTAAAAAACGATATCTCACTCTGCTCCTGTTTCTGTAGACTAAATAAAGATGTCTTACTCTGCTCCAGTTTTTGCAGTTTAAATAAAGATGTCTCACTCTGCTCCTGTTTTTGCAGTTTAAATAAAGATGTCTCACTCTGCTCCTGTTTTTGAAGTTCAAATATAGATGTGTCACTTTGCTCCTGTTTCTAAAGACTAAATAAAGATTTCTCACTCTGCTCCTGTTTTTGCAGTTAAATTAAAGATGTCTCACTCTGCTCGTGTTTCTGTAGTTCAAATATAGATGTCTCACTATGCTCCTGTTTCTAAAGACTAAATAATGATGTCTCACTCTGCTCCAGTTTTTGCAGTTTAAATAAAGATGTCTCACTCTGCTCCTGTTTTTGCAGTTTAAATAAAGATGTCTCACTCTGCTCCTGTTTTTGAAGTTCAAATATAGATGTGTCACTCTGCTCCTGTTTCTAAAGACTAAATAAAGATGTCTCACTCTGCTCCTGTTTCTAAAGACTAAATAAAGATTTCTCACTCTGCTCCTGTTTTTGCAGTTAAATTAAAGATGTCTCACTCTGCTCGTGTTTCTGTAGTTCAAATATAGATGTGTCACTTTGCTCCTGTTTCTAAAGACTAAATAAAGATGTCTCACTCTGCTCCTGTTTTTGCAGTTTAAATAAAGATGTCTCACTCTGCTCCTGTTTTTGCAGTTTAAATAACGATGTCTCACTCTGGTCCTGTTTTTGAAGTTGAAATATAGATGTGTCACTTTGCTCCTGTATCTAAAGACTAAATAAAGATGTCTCACTCTGCTCCTGTTTTCGCAGTTTAAATAAAGATGTCTCACTCTGCTCCTGTTTCTGGAGACTAAATAAAGACGTCTCACTCTGCTCCTTTTTCCAAAGACTAAATACAGATGTCTCACTCTGCTCCTGTTTCTAAAGACTAAATAAAGATGTCTCACTCTGCTCCTGTTTTTGAAGTTGAAATATAGATGTGTCACTTTGCTCCTGTTTCTAAAGACTAAATAAAGTTGTCTCACTCTGCTCCTGTTTCTAAAGACTAAATAAAGATGTCTCACTCTGCTCCTGTTTTTGCAGTTTAAATAAAGATGTCTCACTCTGCTCCTGTTTTTGAAGTTCAAATATAGATTTGTCACTCTGCTCCTGTTTCTAAAGACTAAATAAAGATGTCTCACTCTGCTCCTGTTTTTGCAGTTTAAATAAAGATGTGTCACTTTGCTCCTGTATCTACAGACTAAATAAAGATGTCTCACTCTGCTCCTGTTTTTGAAGTTCAAATATAGATGTGTCACTTTGCTCCTGTATCTAAAGACTAAATAAAGATGTCTCACTCTGCTCCTGTTTCTAAAGACTAAATAAAGATGTCTCACTCTGCTCGTGTTTCTGTAGTTCAAATATAGATGTGTCACTCTGCTCCTGTTTCTAAAGACTAAATAAAGATGTCTCACTCTGCTCGTGTTTCTGTAGTTCAAATATAGATGTCTCACTCTGCTCCTGTTTCTAAAGACTAAATAAAGATGTCTCACTCTGCTCCTGTTTTTGCAGTTTAAATGAAGATGTCTCACTCTGCTCCATTTTCTAAAGACTAAATAAAGATGTCTCACTCTGCTCGTGTTTCTGTAGTTCAAATATATATGTGTCACTCTGCTCCTGTTTCTAAAGACTAAATAAAGATGTCTCACTCTGCTCCTGTTTTTGAAGTTCAAATAACGATGTCTCACTCTGGTCCTGTTTTTGAAGTTCAAATATAGATGTGTCACTCTGCTCCTGTTTCTAAAGACTAAATACAGATGTCTCACTCTGCTCCTGTTTTTGCAGTTAAAATAAAGATGTCTCACTCTGCTCGTGTTTCTGTAGTTCAAATATAGATGTCTCACTCTGCTCCTGTTTCTAAAGACTAAATGAAGATGTCTCACTCTGCTCCTGTTTTTGCAGTTTAAATAAAGATGTCTCACTCTGCTCCATTTTCTAAAGACTAAATAAAGATATCTCACTCTGCTCCTGTTTTTGCAGTTTAAATAAAGATGTCTCACTCTGCTCCTGTTTTTGTAGTTTAAATAACGATGTCTCACTCTGGTCCTGTTTTTGAAGTTCAAATATAGATGTGTCACTCTGCTCCTGTTTCTAAAGACTAAATACAGATGTCTCATTCTGCTCCTGTTTCTAAAGACTAAATAAAGATGTCTCACTCTGCTCGTGTTTTTGAAGTTCAAATATAGATGTGTCACTCTGGTCCTGTTTCTAAAGACTAAATAAAGATGTGTCACTCTGCTCCTGTTTCTAAAGACTAAATAAAGATGTGTCACTCTGCTCCTGTTTCTAAAGACTAAATAAAGATGTCTCACTCTGCTCCTGTTTTTGCAGTTTAAATAAAGATGTCTCACTCTGCTCCTGTTTTTGCAGTTTAAATAACGATGTCTCACTCTGGTCCTGTTTTTGAAGTTCAAATATAGATGTGTCACTCTGCTCCTGTTTCTAAAGACTAAATAAAGATGTCTCACTCTGCTCCTGTTTTTGAAGTTCAAATATAGATGTGTCACTTTGCTCCTGTTTCTAAAGACTAAATAAAGATGTCTCACTCTGCTCCTGTTTCTGGAGACTAAATAAAGATGTCTCACTCTGCTCCTGTTTTTGCAGTTAAAATAAAGATGTCTCACTCTGCTCGTCTTTCTGTAGTTCAAATATAGATGTGTCACTCTGCTCCTGTTTTTGCAGTTTAAATAAAGACATCTCACTCTGCTCCTGTTTTTGAAGTTCAAATATAGATGTCTCACTCTGCTCCTGTTATTGCAGTTTAAATAAAGATGTCTCACTCTGCTCCTGTTATTGCAGTTTAATTAAAGATGTCTCACTCTGCTCCTGTTTTTGAAGTTCAAATATAGATGTGTCACTCTGCTCCTGTTTCTAAAGACTAAATACAGATGTCTCACTCTGCTCCTGTTTTTGCAGTTTAAATAAAGATGTCTCACTCTGCTCCATTTTCTAAAGACTAAATAAAGATGTCTCACTCTGCTCCTGTTTTTGCAGTTTAAATAAAGATGTCTCACTCTGCTCCTGTTTTTGTAGTTTAAATAACGATGTCTCACTCTGGTCCTGTTTTTGAAGTTCAAATATAGATGTGTCACTCTGCTCCTGTTTCTAAAGACTAAATACAGATGTCTCATTCTGCTCCTGTTTCTAAAGACTAAATAAAGATGTCTCACTCTGCTCCTGTTTTTGAAGTTCAAATATAGATGTGTCACTCTGGTCCTGTTTCTAAAGACTAAATAAAGATGTGTCACTCTGCTCCTGTTTCTAAAGACTAAATAAAGATGTCTCACTCTGCTCCTGTTTTTGAAGTTCAAATATAGATGTGTCACTCTGCTCCTGTTTCTAAAGACAAAATAAAGATGTCTCACTCTGCTCCTGTTTCTAAAGACTAAATAAAGATGTCTCACTCTGCTCCTGTTTTTGAAGTTGAAATATAGATGTGTCACTTTGCTCCTGTTTCTAAAGACTAAATAAAGATGTCTCACTCTGCTCCTGTTTCTAAAGACTAAATAAAGATGTCTCACTCTGCTCCTGTTTCTAAAGACTAAATAAAGATGTCTCACTCTGCTCCTGCTTCTGTAGACTAATTAAAGATGTCTCACTCTGCTCCATTTTCTAAAGACTAAATAAAGATGTCTCACTCTGCTCCTGTTTTTGAAGTTCAAATATAGATGTGTCACTCTGCTCCTGTTTCTAAAGACAAAATAAAGATGTCTCACTCTGCTCCTGTTTCTAAAGACTAAATAAAGATGTCTCACTCTGCTCCTGTTTTTGAAGTTGAAATATAGATGTGTCACTTTGCTCCTGTTTCTAAAGACTAAATAAAGATGTCTCACTCTGCTCCTGTTTCTAAAGACTAAATAAAGATGTCTCACTCTGCTCCTGTTTTTGCAGTTTAAATAACGATGTCTCACTCTGCTCCTGTTTCTGTAGACTAAATAAAGATGTCTCACTCTGCTCCTGTTTTTGCAGTTTAAATAAAGTTGTCTCACTCTGCTCCTGTTTTTGCAGTTTAAATAACGATGTCTCACTCTGGTCCTGTTTTTGAAGTTCAAATATAGATGTGTCACTCTGCTCCTGTTTCTAAAGACTAAATACAGATGTCTCACTCTGCTCGTGTTTCTGTAGTTCAAATATATATGTGTCACTCTGCTCCTGTTTCTAAAGACTAAATAAAGATGTCTCACTCTGCTCGTGTTTCTGTAGTTCAAATATATATGTGTCACTCTGCTCCTGTTTCTAAAGACTAAATAAAGATGTCTCACTCTGCTCCTGTTTCTAAAGACTAAATAAAGATGTCTCACTCTGCTCCTGCTTCTGTAGACTAATTAAAGATGTCTCACTCTGCTCCATTTTCTAAAGACTAAATAAAGATGTCTCACTCTGCTCGTGTTTCTGTAGTTCAAATATATATGTGTCACTCTGCTCCTGTTTCTAAAGACTAAATAAAGATGTCTCACTCTGCTCCTGTTTTTGAAGTTCAAATAACGATGTCTCACTCTGGTCCTGTTTTTGAAGTTCAAATATAGATGTGTCACTCTGCTCCTGTTTCTAAAGACTAAATACAGATGTCTCACTCTGCTCCTGTTTTTGCAGTTAAAATAAAGATGTCTCACTCTGCTCCTGTTTCTAAAGACTAAATAAAGATGTCTCACTCTGCTCCTGTTTCTAAAGACTAAATAAAGATGTCTCACTCTGCTCCTGCTTCTGTAGACTAATTAAAGATGTCTCACTCTGCTCCATTTTCTAAAGACTAAATAAAGATGTCTCACTCTGCTCCTGTTTTTGAAGTTCAAATATAGATGTGTCACTCTGCTCCTGTTTCTAAAGACAAAATAAAGATGTCTCACTCTGCTCCTGTTTCTAAAGACTAAATAAAGATGTCTCACTCTGCTCCTGTTTTTGAAGTTGAAATATAGATGTGTCACTTTGCTCCTGTTTCTAAAGACTAAATAAAGATGTCTCACTCTGCTCCTGTTTCTAAAGACTAAATAAAGATGTCTCACTCTGCTCCTGTTTTTGCAGTTTAAATAACGATGTCTCACTCTGCTCCTGTTTCTGTAGACTAAATAAAGATGTCTCACTCTGCTCCTGTTTTTGCAGTTTAAATAAAGTTGTCTCACTCTGCTCCTGTTTTTGCAGTTTAAATAACGATGTCTCACTCTGGTCCTGTTTTTGAAGTTCAAATATAGATGTGTCACTCTGCTCCTGTTTCTAAAGACTAAATAAAGATGTCTCACTCTGCTCGTGTTTCTGTAGTTCAAATATATATGTGTCACTCTGCTCCTGTTTCTAAAGACTAAATAAAGATGTCTCACTCTGCTCCTGTTTTTGAAGTTCAAATAACGATGTCTCACTCTGGTCCTGTTTTTGAAGTTCAAATATAGATGTGTCACTCTGCTCCTGTTTCTAAAGACTAAATACAGATGTCTCACTCTGCTCCTGTTTTTGCAGTTAAAATAAAGATGTCTCACTCTGCTCGTGTTTCTGTAGTTCAAATATAGATGTCTCACTCTGCTCCTGTTTCTAAAGACTAAATGAAGATGTCTCACTCTGCTCCTGTTTTTGCAGTTTAAATAAAGATGTCTCACTCTGCTCCATTTTCTAAAGACTAAATAAAGATATCTCACTCTGCTCCTGTTTTTGCAGTTTAAATAAAGATGTCTCACTCTGCTCCTGTTTTTGTAGTTTAAATAACGATGTCTCACTCTGGTCCTGTTTTTGAAGTTCAAATATAGATGTGTCACTCTGCTCCTGTTTCTAAAGACTAAATACAGATGTCTCATTCTGCTCCTGTTTCTAAAGACTAAATAAAGATGTCTCACTCTGCTCGTGTTTTTGAAGTTCAAATATAGATGTGTCACTCTGGTCCTGTTTCTAAAGACTAAATAAAGATGTGTCACTCTGCTCCTGTTTCTAAAGACTAAATAAAGATGTGTCACTCTGCTCCTGTTTCTAAAGACTAAATAAAGATGTCTCACTCTGCTCCTGTTTTTGCAGTTTAAATAAAGATGTCTCACTCTGCTCCTGTTTTTGCAGTTTAAATAACGATGTCTCACTCTGGTCCTGTTTTTGAAGTTCAAATATAGATGTGTCACTCTGCTCCTGTTTCTAAAGACTAAATAAAGATGTCTCACTCTGCTCCTGTTTTTGAAGTTCAAATATAGATGTGTCACTTTGCTCCTGTTTCTAAAGACTAAATAAAGATGTCTCACTCTGCTCCTGTTTTTGAAGTTTAAATAAAGATGTCTCACTCTGCTCCTGTTTTTGTAGTTTAAATAACGATGTCTCACTCTGGTCCTGTTTTTGAAGTTCAAATATAGATGTGTCACTCTGCTCCTGTTTCTAAAGACTAAATACAGATGTCTCATTCTGCTCCTGTTTCTAAAGACTAAATAAAGATGTCTCACTCTGCTCCTGTTTTTGAAGTTCAAATATAGATGTGTCACTCTGGTCCTGTTTCTAAAGACTAAATAAAGATGTGTCACTCTGCTCCTGTTTCTAAAGACTAAATAAAGATGTCTCACTCTGCTCCTGTTTTTGAAGTTCAAATATAGATGTGTCACTCTGCTCCTGTTTCTAAAGACAAAATAAAGATGTCTCACTCTGCTCCTGTTTCTAAAGACTAAATAAAGATGTCTCACTCTGCTCCTGTTTTTGAAGTTGAAATATAGATGTGTCACTTTGCTCCTGTTTCTAAAGACTAAATAAAGATGTCTCACTCTGCTCCTGTTTCTAAAGACTAAATAAAGATGTCTCACTCTGCTCCTGTTTCTAAAGACTAAATAAAGATGTCTCACTCTGCTCCTGCTTCTGTAGACTAATTAAAGATGTCTCACTCTGCTCCATTTTCTAAAGACTAAATAAAGATGTCTCACTCTGCTCCTGTTTTTGAAGTTCAAATATAGATGTGTCACTCTGCTCCTGTTTCTAAAGACAAAATAAAGATGTCTCACTCTGCTCCTGTTTCTAAAGACTAAATAAAGATGTCTCACTCTGCTCCTGTTTTTGAAGTTGAAATATAGATGTGTCACTTTGCTCCTGTTTCTAAAGACTAAATAAAGATGTCTCACTCTGCTCCTGTTTCTAAAGACTAAATAAAGATGTCTCACTCTGCTCCTGCTTCTGTAGACTAATTAAAGATGTCTCACTCTGCTCCATTTTCTAAAGACTAAATAAAGATGTCTCACTCTGCTCGTGTTTCTGTAGTTCAAATATATATGTGTCACTCTGCTCCTGTTTCTAAAGACTAAATAAAGATGTCTCACTCTGCTCCTGTTTTTGAAGTTCAAATAACGATGTCTCACTCTGGTCCTGTTTTTGAAGTTCAAATATAGATGTGTCACTCTGCTCCTGTTTCTAAAGACTAAATACAGATGTCTCACTCTGCTCCTGTTTTTGCAGTTAAAATAAAGATGTCTCACTCTGCTCGTGTTTCTGTAGTTCAAATATAGATGTCTCACTCTGCTCCTGTTTCTAAAGACTAAATGAAGATGTCTCACTCTGCTCCTGTTTTTGCAGTTTAAATAAAGATGTCTCACTCTGCTCCATTTTCTAAAGACTAAATAAAGATATCTCACTCTGCTCCTGTTTTTGCAGTTTAAATAAAGATGTCTCACTCTGCTCCTGTTTTTGTAGTTTAAATAACGATGTCTCACTCTGGTCCTGTTTTTGAAGTTCAAATATAGATGTGTCACTCTGCTCCTGTTTCTAAAGACTAAATACAGATGTCTCATTCTGCTCCTGTTTCTAAAGACTAAATAAAGATGTCTCACTCTGCTCGTGTTTTTGAAGTTCAAATATAGATGTGTCACTCTGGTCCTGTTTCTAAAGACTAAATAAAGATGTGTCACTCTGGTCCTGTTTCTAAAGACTAAATAAAGATGTGTCACTCTGCTCCTGTTTCTAAAGACTAAATAAAGATGTGTCACTCTGCTCCTGTTTCTAAAGACTAAATAAAGATGTCTCACTCTGCTCCTGTTTTTGCAGTTTAAATAAAGATGTCTCACTCTGCTCCTGTTTTTGCAGTTTAAATAACGATGTCTCACTCTGGTCCTGTTTTTGAAGTTCAAATATAGATGTGTCACTCTGCTCCTGTTTCTAAAGACTAAATAAAGATGTCTCACTCTGCTCCTGTTTTTGAAGTTCAAATATAGATGTGTCACTTTGCTCCTGTTTCTAAAGACTAAATAAAGATGTCTCACTCTGCTCCTGTTTCTGGAGACTAAATAAAGATGTCTCACTCTGCTCCTGTTTTTGCAGTTAAAATAAAGATGTCTCACTCTGCTCGTCTTTCTGTAGTTCAAATATAGATGTGTCACTCTGCTCCTGTTTTTGCAGTTTAAATAAAGACATCTCACTCTGCTCCTGTTTTTGAAGTTCAAATATAGATGTCTCACTCTGCTCCTGTTATTGCAGTTTAAATAAAGATGTCTCACTCTGCTCCTGTTATTGCAGTTTAATTAAAGATGTCTCACTCTGCTCCTGTTTTTGAAGTTCAAATATAGATGTGTCACTCTGCTCCTGTTTCTAAAGACTAAATACAGATGTCTCACTCTGCTCCTGTTTTTGCAGTTTAAATAAAGATGTCTCACTCTGCTCCATTTTCTAAAGACTAAATAAAGATGTCTCACTCTGCTCCTGTTTTTGCAGTTTAAATAAAGATGTCTCACTCTGCTCCTGTTTTTGTAGTTTAAATAACGATGTCTCACTCTGGTCCTGTTTTTGAAGTTCAAATATAGATGTGTCACTCTGCTCCTGTTTCTAAAGACTAAATACAGATGTCTCATTCTGCTCCTGTTTCTAAAGACTAAATAAAGATGTCTCACTCTGCTCCTGTTTTTGAAGTTCAAATATAGATGTGTCACTCTGGTCCTGTTTCTAAAGACTAAATAAAGATGTGTCACTCTGCTCCTGTTTCTAAAGACTAAATAAAGATGTCTCACTCTGCTCCTGTTTTTGAAGTTCAAATATAGATGTGTCACTCTGCTCCTGTTTCTAAAGACAAAATAAAGATGTCTCACTCTGCTCCTGTTTCTAAAGACTAAATAAAGATGTCTCACTCTGCTCCTGTTTTTGAAGTTGAAATATAGATGTGTCACTTTGCTCCTGTTTCTAAAGACTAAATAAAGATGTCTCACTCTGCTCCTGTTTCTAAAGACTAAATAAAGATGTCTCACTCTGCTCCTGTTTCTAAAGACTAAATAAAGATGTCTCACTCTGCTCCTGCTTCTGTAGACTAATTAAAGATGTCTCACTCTGCTCCATTTTCTAAAGACTAAATAAAGATGTCTCACTCTGCTCCTGTTTTTGAAGTTCAAATATAGATGTGTCACTCTGCTCCTGTTTCTAAAGACAAAATAAAGATGTCTCACTCTGCTCCTGTTTCTAAAGACTAAATAAAGATGTCTCACTCTGCTCCTGTTTTTGAAGTTGAAATATAGATGTGTCACTTTGCTCCTGTTTCTAAAGACTAAATAAAGATGTCTCACTCTGCTCCTGTTTCTAAAGACTAAATAAAGATGTCTCACTCTGCTCCTGTTTTTGCAGTTTAAATAACGATGTCTCACTCTGCTCCTGTTTCTGTAGACTAAATAAAGATGTCTCACTCTGCTCCTGTTTTTGCAGTTTAAATAACGATGTCTCACTCTGGTCCTGTTTTTGAAGTTCAAATATAGATGTGTCACTCTGCTCCTGTTTCTAAAGACTAAATAAAGATGTCTCACTCTGCTCGTGTTTCTGTAGTTCAAATATATATGTGTCACTCTGCTCCTGTTTCTAAAGACTAAATAAAGATGTCTCACTCTGCTCCTGTTTTTGAAGTTCAAATAACGATGTCTCACTCTGGTCCTGTTTTTGAAGTTCAAATATAGATGTGTCACTCTGCTCCTGTTTCTAAAGACTAAATACAGATGTCTCACTCTGCTCCTGTTTTTGCAGTTAAAATAAAGATGTCTCACTCTGCTCGTGTTTCTGTAGTTCAAATATAGATGTCTCACTCTGCTCCTGTTTCTAAAGACTAAATGAAGATGTCTCACTCTGCTCCTGTTTTTGCAGTTTAAATAAAGATGTCTCACTCTGCTCCATTTTCTAAAGACTAAATAAAGATATCTCACTCTGCTCCTGTTTTTGCAGTTTAAATAAAGATGTCTCACTCTGCTCCTGTTTTTGTAGTTTAAATATAGATGTGTCACTTTGCTCCTGTTTCTAAAGACTAAATAAAGATGTCTCACTCTGCTCCTGTTTCTAAAGACTAAATAAAGATGTCTCACTCTGCTCCTGTTTCTAAAGACTAAATAAAGATGTCTCACTCTGCTCCTGCTTCTGTAGACTAATTAAAGATGTCTCACTCTGCTCCATTTTCTAAAGACTAAATAAAGATGTCTCACTCTGCTCCTGTTTTTGAAGTTCAAATATAGATGTGTCACTCTGCTCCTGTTTCTAAAGACAAAATAAAGATGTCTCACTCTGCTCCTGTTTCTAAAGACTAAATAAAGATTTCTCACTCTGCTCCTGTTTTTGAAGTTGAAATATAGATGTGTCACTTTGCTCCTGTTTCTAAAGACTAAATAAAGATGTCTCACTCTGCTCCTGTTTCTAAAGACTAAATAAAGATGTCTCACTCTGCTCCTGTTTTTGCAGTTTAAATAACGATGTCTCACTCTGCTCCTGTTTCTGTAGACTAAATAAAGATGTCTCACTCTGCTCCTGTTTTTGCAGTTTAAATAAAGTTGTCTCACTCTGCTCCTGTTTTTGCAGTTTAAATAACGATGTCTCACTCTGGTCCTGTTTTTGAAGTTCAAATATAGATGTGTCACTCTGCTCCTGTTTCTAAAGACTAAATAAAGATGTCTCACTCTGCTCGTGTTTCTGTAGTTCAAATATATATGTGTCACTCTGCTCCTGTTTCTAAAGACTAAATAAAGATGTCTCACTCTGCTCCTGTTTTTGAAGTTCAAATAACGATGTCTCACTCTGGTCCTGTTTTTGAAGTTCAAATATAGATGTGTCACTCTGCTCCTGTTTCTAAAGACTAAATACAGATGTCTCACTCTGCTCCTGTTTTTGCAGTTAAAATAAAGATGTCTCACTCTGCTCGTGTTTCTGTAGTTCAAATATAGATGTCTCACTCTGCTCCTGTTTCTAAAGACTAAATGAAGATGTCTCACTCTGCTCCTGTTTTTGCAGTTTAAATAAAGATGTCTCACTCTGCTCCATTTTCTAAAGACTAAATAAAGATATCTCACTCTGCTCCTGTTTTTGCAGTTTAAATAAAGATGTCTCACTCTGCTCCTGTTTTTGTAGTTTAAATAACGATGTCTCACTCTGGTCCTGTTTTTGAAGTTCAAATATAGATGTGTCACTCTGCTCCTGTTTCTAAAGACTAAATACAGATGTCTCATTCTGCTCCTGTTTCTAAAGACTAAATAAAGATGTCTCACTCTGCTCGTGTTTTTGAAGTTCAAATATAGATGTGTCACTCTGGTCCTGTTTCTAAAGACTAAATAAAGATGTGTCACTCTGCTCCTGTTTCTAAAGACTAAATAAAGATGTGTCACTCTGCTCCTGTTTCTAAAGACTAAATAAAGATGTCTCACTCTGCTCCTGTTTTTGCAGTTTAAATAAAGATGTCTCACTCTGCTCCTGTTTTTGCAGTTTAAATAACGATGTCTCACTCTGGTCCTGTTTTTGAAGTTCAAATATAGATGTGTCACTCTGCTCCTGTTTCTAAAGACTAAATAAAGATGTCTCACTCTGCTCCTGTTTTTGAAGTTCAAATATAGATGTGTCACTTTGCTCCTGTTTCTAAAGACTAAATAAAGATGTCTCACTCTGCTCCTGTTTTTGAAGTTTAAATAAAGATGTCTCACTCTGCTCCTGTTTTTGTAGTTTAAATAACGATGTCTCACTCTGGTCCTGTTTTTGAAGTTCAAATATAGATGTGTCACTCTGCTCCTGTTTCTAAAGACAAAATAAAGATGTCTCACTCTGCTCCTGTTTCTAAAGACTAAATAAAGATGTCTCACTCTGCTCCTGTTTTTGAAGTTGAAATATAGATGTGTCACTTTGCTCCTGTTTCTAAAGACTAAATAAAGATGTCTCACTCTGCTCCTGTTTCTAAAGACTAAATAAAGATGTCTCACTCTGCTCCTGTTTTTGCAGTTTAAATAACGATGTCTCACTCTGCTCCTGTTTCTGTAGACTAAATAAAGATGTCTCACTCTGCTCCTGTTTTTGCAGTTTAAATAAAGTTGTCTCACTCTGCTCCTGTTTTTGCAGTTTAAATAACGATGTCTCACTCTGGTCCTGTTTTTGAAGTTCAAATATAGATGTGTCACTCTGCTCCTGTTTCTAAAGACTAAATAAAGATGTCTCACTCTGCTCCTGCTTCTGTAGACTAATTAAAGATGTCTCACTCTGCTCCATTTTCTAAAGACTAAATAAAGATGTCTCACTCTGCTCCTGTTTTTGAAGTTCAAATATAGATGTGTCACTCTGCTCCTGTTTCTAAAGACAAAATAAAGATGTCTCACTCTGCTCCTGTTTCTAAAGACTAAATAAAGATGTCTCACTCTGCTCCTGTTTTTGAAGTTGAAATATAGATGTGTCACTTTGCTCCTGTTTCTAAAGACTAAATAAAGATGTCTCACTCTGCTCCTGTTTCTAAAGACTAAATAAAGATGTCTCACTCTGCTCCTGTTTTTGCAGTTTAAATAACGATGTCTCACTCTGCTCCTGTTTCTGTAGACTAAATAAAGATGTCTCACTCTGCTCCTGTTTTTGCAGTTTAAATAAAGTTGTCTCACTCTGCTCCTGTTTTTGCAGTTTAAATAACGATGTCTCACTCTGGTCCTGTTTTTGAAGTTCAAATATAGATGTGTCACTCTGCTCCTGTTTCTAAAGACTAAATAAAGATGTCTCACTCTGCTCGTGTTTCTGTAGTTCAAATATATATGTGTCACTCTGCTCCTGTTTCTAAAGACTAAATAAAGATGTCTCACTCTGCTCCTGTTTTTGAAGTTCAAATAACGATGTCTCACTCTGGTCCTGTTTTTGAAGTTCAAATATAGATGTGTCACTCTGCTCCTGTTTCTAAAGACTAAATACAGATGTCTCACTCTGCTCCTGTTTTTGCAGTTAAAATAAAGATGTCTCACTCTGCTCGTGTTTCTGTAGTTCAAATATAGATGTCTCACTCTGCTCCTGTTTCTAAAGACTAAATGAAGATGTCTCACTCTGCTCCTGTTTTTGCAGTTTAAATAAAGATGTCTCACTCTGCTCCATTTTCTAAAGACTAAATAAAGATATCTCACTCTGCTCCTGTTTTTGCAGTTTAAATAAAGATGTCTCACTCTGCTCCTGTTTTTGTAGTTTAAATAACGATGTCTCACTCTGGTCCTGTTTTTGAAGTTCAAATATAGATGTGTCACTCTGCTCCTGTTTCTAAAGACTAAATACAGATGTCTCATTCTGCTCCTGTTTCTAAAGACTAAATAAAGATGTCTCACTCTGCTCGTGTTTTTGAAGTTCAAATATAGATGTGTCACTCTGGTCCTGTTTCTAAAGACTAAATAAAGATGTGTCACTCTGCTCCTGTTTCTAAAGACTAAATAAAGATGTGTCACTCTGCTCCTGTTTCTAAAGACTAAATAAAGATGTCTCACTCTGCTCCTGTTTTTGCAGTTTAAATAAAGATGTCTCACTCTGCTCCTGTTTTTGCAGTTTAAATAACGATGTCTCACTCTGGTCCTGTTTTTGAAGTTCAAATATAGATGTGTCACTCTGCTCCTGTTTCTAAAGACTAAATAAAGATGTCTCACTCTGCTCCTGTTTTTGAAGTTCAAATATAGATGTGTCACTTTGCTCCTGTTTCTAAAGACTAAATAAAGATGTCTCACTCTGCTCCTGTTTTTGAAGTTTAAATAAAGATGTCTCACTCTGCTCCTGTTTTTGTAGTTTAAATAACGATGTCTCACTCTGGTCCTGTTTTTGAAGTTCAAATATAGATGTGTCACTCTGCTCCTGTTTCTAAAGACTAAATAAAGATGTCTCACTCTGCTCCTGTTTTTGAAGTTCAAATATAGATGTGTCACTCTGCTCCTGTTTCTAAAGACTAAATACAGATGTCTCACTCTGCTCCTGTTTTTGCAGTTTAAATAAAGATGTGTCACTTTGCTCCTGTTTCTAAAGACTAAATAAAGATGTCTCACTCTGCTCCTGTTTCTAAAGAGTAAATAAAGATGTCTCACTCTGCTCCTGTTTTTGCAGTTTAAATAACGATGTCTCACTCTGCTCCTGTTTCTGTAGACTAAATAAAGATGTCTCACTCTGCTCCTGTTTTTGCAGTTTAAATAAAGATGTCTCACTCTGCTCCTGTTTTTGTAGTTTAAATAACGATGTCTCACTCTGGTCCTGTTTTTGAAGTTCAAATATAGATGTGTCACTCTGCTCCTGTTTCTAAAGACTAAATACAGATGTCTCATTCTGCTCCTGTTTCTAAAGACTAAATAAAGATGTCTCACTCTGCTCCTGTTTTTGAAGTTCAAATATAGATGTGTCACTCTGGTCCTGTTTCTAAAGACTAAATAAAGATGTGTCACTCTGCTCCTGTTTCTAAAGACTAAATAAAGATGTCTCACTCTGCTCCTGTTTTTGAAGTTCAAATATAGATGTGTCACTCTGCTCCTGTTTCTAAAGACAAAATAAAGATGTCTCACTCTGCTCCTGTTTCTAAAGACTAAATAAAGATGTCTCACTCTGCTCCTGTTTTTGAAGTTGAAATATAGATGTGTCACTTTGCTCCTGTTTCTAAAGACTAAATAAAGATGTCTCACTCTGCTCCTGTTTCTAAAGACTAAATAAAGATGTCTCACTCTGCTCCTGCTTCTGTAGACTAATTAAAGATGTCTCACTCTGCTCCTGTTTCTAAAGACTAAATAAAGATGTCTCACTCTGCTCCTGTTTTTGCAGTTTAAATAACGATGTCTCACTCTGCTCCTGTTTCTGTAGACTAAATAAAGATGTCTCACTCTGCTCCTGTTTTTGCCGTTTAAATAAAGATGTCTCACTCTGCTCCTGTTTTTGCAGTTTAAATAACGATGTCTCACTCTGGTCCTGTTTTTGAAGTTCAAATATAGATGTGTCACTCTGCTCCTGTTTCTAAAGACTAAATACAGATGTCTCATTCTGCTCCTGTTTCTAAAGACTAAATAAAGATGTCTCACTCTGCTCCTGTTTTTGAAGTTCAAATATAAATGTGTCACTCTGCTCCTGTTTCTAAAGACTAAATAAAGATGTCTCACTCTGCTCCTGTTTTTGAAGTTCAAATATAGATGTGTCACTTTGCTCCTGTTTCTAAAGACTAAATAAAGATGTCTCACTCTGCTCCTGTTTTTGAAGTTCAAATATAGATGTGTCACTTTGCTCCTGTTTCTAAAGACTAAATAAAGTCGTCTCACTCTGCTCCTTTTTCTAAAGACTAAATACAGATGTCTCACTCTGCTCCTGTTTTTGCAGTTTAAATAAAGATGTCTCACTCAGCTTATGTTTCTAAAGAGTAAATAAAGATGTCTCACTCTGCTCCTGTTTTTGCAGTTTAAATAACGATGTCTCACTCTGCTCCTGTTTCTGTAGACTAAATAAAGATGTCTCACTCTGCTCCTGTTTTTGCAGTTTAAATAAAGATGTCTCACTCTGCTCCTGTTTTTGCAGTTTAAATAACGATGTCTCACTCTGGTCCTGTTTTTGAAGTTCAAATATAGATGTGTCACTCTGCTCCTGTTTCTAAAGACTAAATAAAGATGTCTCACTCTGCTCCTGTTTTTGAAGTTCAAATATAGATGTGTCACTTTGCTCCTGTTTCTAAAGACTAAATAAAGATGTCTCACTCTGCTCCTGTTTCTGGAGACTAAATAAAGATGTCTCACTCTGCTCCTGTTTTTGCAGTTAAAATAAAGATGTCTCACTCTGCTCGTCTTTCTGTAGTTCAAATATAGATGTCTCACTCTGCTCCTGTTTCTAAAGACTAAATAAAGATGTCTCACTCTGCTCCTGTTTTTGCAGTTTAAATAAAGATGTCTCACTCTGCTCCTGTTATTGCAGTTTAATTAAAGATGTCTCACTCTGCTCCTGTTTTTGCAGTTAAAATAAAGATGTCTCACTCTGCTCGTGTTTCTGTAGTTCAAATATAGATGTCTCACTCTGCTCCTGTTTCTAAAGACTAAATGAAGATGTCTCACTCTGCTCCTGTTTTTGCAGTTTAAATAAAGATGTCTCACTCTGCTCCTGTTTTTGTAGTTTAAATAACGATGTCTCACTCTGGTCCTGTTTTTGAAGTTCAAATATAGATGTGTCACTCTGGTCCTGTTTCTAAAGACTAAATAAAGATGTGTCACTCTGCTCCTGTTTCTAAAGACTAAATAAAGATGTCTCACTCTGCTCCTGTTTTTGAAGTTCAAATATAGATGTGTCACTCTGCTCCTGTTTCTAAAGACAAAATAAAGATGTCTCACTCTGCTCCTGTTTCTAAAGACTAAATAAAGATGTCTCACTCTGCTCCTGTTTCTAAAGACTAAATAAAGATGTCTCACTCTGCTCCTGCTTCTGTAGACTAATTAAAGATGTCTCACTCTGCTCCTGTTTCTAAAGACTAAATAAAGATGTCTCACTCTGCTCCTGTTTTTGCAGTTTAAATAACGATGTCTCACTCTGCTCCTGTTTCTGTAGACTAAATAAAGATGTCTCACTCTGCTCCTGTTTTTGCAGTTTAAATAAAGATGTCTCACTCTGCTCCTGTTTTTGCAGTTTAAATAACGATGTCTCACTCTGGTCCTGTTTTTGAAGTTCAAATATAGATGTGTCACTCTGCTCCTGTTTCTAAAGACTAAATACAGATGTCTCATTCTGCTCCTGTTTCTAAAGACTAAATAAAGATGTCTCACTCTGCTCCTGTTTTTGAAGTTCAAATATAGATGTGTCACTCTGCTCCTGTTTCTAAAGACTAAATAAAGATGTCTCACTCTGCTCCTGTTTTTGAAGTTCAAATATAGATGTGTCACTTTGCTCCTGTTTCTAAAGACTAAATAAAGATGTCTCACTCTGCTCCTGTTTTTGAAGTTCAAATATAGATGTGTCACTTTGCTCCTGTTTCTAAAGACTAAATAAAGACGTCTCACTCTGCTCCTTTTTCTAAAGACTAAATACAGATGTCTCACTCTGCTCCTGTTTTTGCAGTTTAAATAAAGATGTCTCACTCAGCTTATGTTTCTAAAGAGTAAATAAAGATGTCTCACTCTGCTCCTGTTTTTGCAGTTTAAATAACGATGTCTCACTCTGCTCCTGTTTCTGTAGACTAAATAAAGATGTCTCACTCTGCTCCTGTTTTTGCAGTTTAAATAAAGATGTCTCACTCTGCTCCTGTTTTTGCAGTTTAAATAAAGATGTCTCACTCTGCTCCTGTTTTTGAAGTTCAAATATAGATGTGTCACTTTGCTCCTGTTTCTAAAGACTAAATAAAGATGTCTCACTCTGCTCCTGTTTCTGGAGACTAAATAAAGATGTCTCACTCTGCTCCTGTTTTTGCAGTTAAAATAAAGATGTCTCACTCTGCTCGTCTTTCTGTAGTTCAAATATAGATGTCTCACTCTGCTCCTGTTTCTAAAGACTAAATAAAGATGTCTCACTCTGCTCCTGTTTTTGCAGTTTAAATAAAGACATCTCACTCTGCTCCTGTTTTTGAAGTTCAAATATAGATGTGTCACTCTGCTCCTGTTTCTAAAGACAAAATAAAGATGTCTCACTCTGCTCCTGTTTCTAAAGACTAAATAAAGATGTCTCACTCTGCTCCTGTTTTTGAAGTTGAAATATAGATGTGTCACTTTGCTCCTGTTTCTAAAGACTAAAAAAAGATGTCTCACTCTGCTCCTGTTTCTAAAGACTAAATAAAGATGTCTCACTCTGCTCATGCTTCTGTAGACTAATTAAAGATGTCTCACTCTGCTCCTGTTTCTAAAGACTAAATAAAGATGTCTCACTCTGCTCCTGTTTCTAAAGACTAAATAAAGTTGTCTCACTCTGCTCCTGTTTCTAAAGACTAAATAAAGATGTCTCACTCTGCTCCTGTTTTTGCAGTTTAAATAAAGATGTGTCACTCTGCTCCTGTTTTTGAATTTCAAATATAGATGTGTCACTCTGCTCCTGTTTCTAAAGACTAAATAAAGATGTCTCACTCTGCTCCTGTTTTTGAAGTTGAAATATAGATGTGTCACTTTGCTCCTGTTTCTAAAGACTAAATAAAGTTGTCTCACTCTGCTCCTGTTTCTAAAGACTAAATAAAGATGTCTCACTCTGCTCCTGTTTTTGCAGTTTAAATAAAGATGTCTCACTCTGCTCCTGTTTTTGAAGTTCAAATATAGATTTGTCACTCTGCTCCTGTTTCTAAAGACTAAATAAAGATGTCTCACTCTGCTCCTGTTTTTGCAGTTTAAATAAAGATGTGTCACTTTGCTCCTGTATCTAAAGACTAAATAAAGATGTCTCACTCTGCTCCTGTTTTTGAAGTTCAAATATAGATGTGTCACTTTGCTCCTGTATCTAAAGACTAAATAAAGATGTCTCACTCTGCTCCTGTTTCTAAAGACTAAATAAAGATGTCTCACTCTGCTCGTGTTTCTGTAGTTCAAATATAGATGTGTCACTCTGCTCCTGTTTCTAAAGACTAAATAAAGATGTCTCACTCTGCTCCTGTTTTTGAAGTTCAAATAACGATGTCTCACTCTGGTCCTGTTTTTGAAGTTCAAATATAGATGTGTCACTCTGCTCCTGTTTCTAAAGACTAAATACAGATGTCTCACTCTGCTCCTGTTTTTGCAGTTAAAATAAAGATGTCTCACTCTGCTCGTGTTTCTGTAGTTCAAATATAGATGTCTCACTCTGCTCCTGTTTCTAAAGACTAAATGAAGATGTCTCACTCTGCTCCTGTTTTTGCAGTTTAAATAAAGATGTCTCACTCTGCTCCTGTTTTTGTAGTTTAAATAACGATGTCTCACTCTGGTCCTGTTTTTGAAGTTCAAATATAGATGTGTCACTCTGCTCCTGTTTCTAAAGACTAAATACAGATGTCTCATTCTGCTCCTGTTTCTAAAGACTAAATAAAGATGTCTCACTCTGCTCCTGTTTTTGAAGTTCAAATATAGATGTGTCACTCTGGTCCTGTTTCTAAAGACTAAATAAAGATGTGTCACTCTGCTCCTGTTTCTAAAGACTAAATAAAGATGTGTCACTTTGCTCCTGTTTCTAAAGACTAAATAAAGATGCCTCACTCTGCTCCTGTTTTTGAAGTTCAAATATAGATGTGTCACTCTGCTCCTGTTTCTAAAGACAAAATAAAGATGTCTCACTCTGCTCCTGTTTCTAAAGACTAAATAAAGATGTCTCACTCTGCTCCTGTTTTTGAAGTTGAAATATAGATGTGTCACTTTGCTCCTGTTTCTAAAGACTAAATAAAGATGTCTCACTCTGCTCCTGTTTCTAAAGACTAAATAAAGATGTCTCACTCTGCTCCTGCTTCTGTAGACTAATTAAAGATGTCTCACTCTGCTCCATTTTCTAAAGACTAAATAAAGATGTCTCACTCTGGTCCTGTTTTTGAAGTTCAAATATAGATGTGTCACTCTGCTCCTGTTTCTAAAGACTAAATAAAGATGTCTCACTCTGCTCCTGTTTTTGAAGTTCAAATATAGATGTGTCACTTTGCTCCTGTTTCTAAAGACTAAATAAAGATGTCTCACTCTGCTCCTGTTTTTGAAGTTTAAATAAAGATGTCTCACTCTGCTCCTGTTATTGCAGTTTAATTAAAGATGTCTCACTCTGCTCCTGTTTTTGAAGTTCAAATATAGATGTGTCACTCTGCTCCTGTTTCTAAAGACTAAATACAGATGTCTCATTCTGCTCCTGTTTCTAAAGACTAAATAAAGATGTCTCACTCTGCTCCTGATTTTGAAGTTCAAATATAGATGTGTCACTCTGGTCCTGTTTCTAAAGACTAAATAAAGATGTGTCACTCTGCTCCTGTTTCTAAAGACTAAATAAAGATGTCTCACTCTGCTCCTGTTTTTGAAGTTCAAATATAGATGTGTCACTCTGCTCCTGTTTCTAAAGACAAAATAAAGATGTCTCACTCTGCTCCTGTTTCTAAAGACTAAATAAAGATGTCTCACTCTGCTCCTGTTTTTGAAGTTGAAATATAGATGTGTCACTTTGCTCCTGTTTCTAAAGACTAAATAAAGATGTCTCACTCTGCTCCTGTTTCTAAAGACTAAATAAAGATGTCTCACTCTGCTCCTGTTTCTAAAGACTAAATAAAGATGTCTCACTCTGCTCCTGCTTCTGTAGACTAATTAAAGATGTCTCACTCTGCTCCATTTTCTAAAGACTAAATAAAGATGTCTCACTCTGCTCCTGTTTTTGAAGTTCAAATATAGATGTGTCACTCTGCTCCTGTTTCTAAAGACAAAATAAAGATGTCTCACTCTGCTCCTGTTTCTAAAGACTAAATAAAGATGTCTCACTCTGCTCCTGTTTTTGAAGTTGAAATATAGATGTGTCACTTTGCTCCTGTTTCTAAAGACTAAATAAAGATGTCTCACTCTGCTCCTGTTTCTAAAGACTAAATAAAGATGTCTCACTCTGCTCCTGCTTCTGTAGACTAATTAAAGATGTCTCACTCTGCTCCATTTTCTAAAGACTAAATAAAGATGTCTCACTCTGCTCGTGTTTCTGTAGTTCAAATATATATGTGTCACTCTGCTCCTGTTTCTAAAGACTAAATAAAGATGTCTCACTCTGCTCCTGTTTTTGAAGTTCAAATAACGATGTCTCACTCTGGTCCTGTTTTTGAAGTTCAAATATAGATGTGTCACTCTGCTCCTGTTTCTAAAGACTAAATACAGATGTCTCACTCTGCTCCTGTTTTTGCAGTTAAAATAAAGATGTCTCACTCTGCTCGTGTTTCTGTAGTTCAAATATAGATGTCTCACTCTGCTCCTGTTTCTAAAGACTAAATGAAGATGTCTCACTCTGCTCCTGTTTTTGCAGTTTAAATAAAGATGTCTCACTCTGCTCCATTTTCTAAAGACTAAATAAAGATATCTCACTCTGCTCCTGTTTTTGCAGTTTAAATAAAGATGTCTCACTCTGCTCCTGTTTTTGTAGTTTAAATAACGATGTCTCACTCTGGTCCTGTTTTTGAAGTTCAAATATAGATGTGTCACTCTGCTCCTGTTTCTAAAGACTAAATACAGATGTCTCATTCTGCTCCTGTTTCTAAAGACTAAATAAAGATGTCTCACTCTGCTCGTGTTTTTGAAGTTCAAATATAGATGTGTCACTCTGGTCCTGTTTCTAAAGACTAAATAAAGATGTGTCACTCTGCTCCTGTTTCTAAAGACTAAATAAAGATGCCTCACTCTGCTCCTGTTTTTGAAGTTCAAATATAGATGTGTCACTCTGCTCCTGTTTCTAAAGACAAAATAAAGATGTCTCACTCTGCTCCTGTTTCTAAAGACTAAATAAAGATGTCTCACTCTGCTCCTGTTTTTGAAGTTGAAATATAGATGTGTCACTTTGCTCCTGTTTCTAAAGACTAAATAAAGATGTCTCACTCTGCTCCTGTTTCTAAAGACTAAATAAAGATGTCTCACTCTGCTCCTGCTTCTGTAGACTAATTAAAGATGTCTCACTCTGCTCCATTTTCTAAAGACTAAATAAAGATGTCTCACTCTGCTCGTGTTTCTGTAGTTCAAATATATATGTGTCACTCTGCTCCTGTTTCTAAAGACTAAATAAAGATGTCTCACTCTGCTCCTGTTTTTGAAGTTCAAATAACGATGTCTCACTCTGGTCCTGTTTTTGAAGTTCAAATATAGATGTGTCACTCTGCTCCTGTTTCTAAAGACTAAATACAGATGTCTCACTCTGCTCCTGTTTTTGCAGTTAAAATAAAGATGTCTCACTCTGCTCGTGTTTCTGTAGTTCAAATATAGATGTCTCACTCTGCTCCTGTTTCTAAAGACTAAATGAAGATGTCTCACTCTGCTCCTGTTTTTGCAGTTTAAATAAAGATGTCTCACTCTGCTCCATTTTCTAAAGACTAAATAAAGATGTCTCACTCTGCTCCTGTTTCTAAAGACTAAATAAAGATGTCTCACTCTGCTCCTGCTTCTGTAGACTAATTAAAGATGTCTCACTCTGCTCCATTTTCTAAAGACTAAATAAAGATGTCTCACTCTGCTCCTGTTTCTAAAGACTAAATAAAGATGTCTCACTCTGCTCCTGTTTTTGAAGTTCAAATAACGATGTCTCACTCTGGTCCTGTTTTTGAAGTTCAAATATAGATGTGTCACTCTGCTCCTGTTTCTAAAGACTAAATACAGATGTCTCACTCTGCTCCTGTTTTTGCAGTTAAAATAAAGATGTCTCACTCTGCTCGTGTTTCTGTAGTTCAAATATAGATGTCTCACTCTGCTCCTGTTTCTAAAGACTAAATGAAGATGTCTCACTCTGCTCCTGTTTTTGCAGTTTAAATAAAGATGTCTCACTCTGCTCCATTTTCTAAAGACTAAATAAAGATATCTCACTCTGCTCCTGTTTTTGCAGTTTAAATAAAGATGTCTCACTCTGCTCCTGTTTTTGTAGTTTAAATAACGATGTCTCACTCTGGTCCTGTTTTTGAAGTTCAAATATAGATGTGTCACTCTGCTCCTGTTTCTAAAGACTAAATACAGATGTCTCATTCTGCTCCTGTTTCTAAAGACTAAATAAAGATGTCTCACTCTGCTCGTGTTTTTGAAGTTCAAATATAGATGTGTCACTCTGGTCCTGTTTCTAAAGACTAAATAAAGATGTGTCACTCTGCTCCTGTTTCTAAAGACTAAATAAAGATGTGTCACTCTGCTCCTGTTTCTAAAGACTAAATAAAGATGTCTCACTCTGCTCCTGTTTTTGCAGTTTAAATAAAGATGTCTCACTCTGCTCCTGTTTTTGCAGTTTAAATAACGATGTCTCACTCTGGTCCTGTTTTTGAAGTTCAAATATAGATGTGTCACTCTGCTCCTGTTTCTAAAGACTAAATAAAGATGTCTCACTCTGCTCCTGTTTTTGAAGTTCAAATATAGATGTGTCACTTTGCTCCTGTTTCTAAAGACTAAATAAAGATGTCTCACTCTGCTCCTGTTTCTGGAGACTAAATAAAGATGTCTCACTCTGCTCCTGTTTTTGCAGTTAAAATAAAGATGTCTCACTCTGCTCGTCTTTCTGTAGTTCAAATATAGATGTGTCACTCTGCTCCTGTTTTTGCAGTTTAAATAAAGACATCTCACTCTGCTCCTGTTTTTGAAGTTCAAATATAGATGTCTCACTCTGCTCCTGTTATTGCAGTTTAAATAAAGATGTCTCACTCTGCTCCTGTTATTGCAGTTTAATTAAAGATGTCTCACTCTGCTCCTGTTTTTGAAGTTCAAATATAGATGTGTCACTCTGCTCCTGTTTCTAAAGACTAAATACAGATGTCTCACTCTGCTCCTGTTTTTGCAGTTTAAATAAAGATGTCTCACTCTGCTCCATTTTCTAAAGACTAAATAAAGATGTCTCACTCTGCTCCTGTTTTTGCAGTTTAAATAAAGATGTCTCACTCTGCTCCTGTTTTTGTAGTTTAAATAACGATGTCTCACTCTGGTCCTGTTTTTGAAGTTCAAATATAGATGTGTCACTCTGCTCCTGTTTCTAAAGACTAAATACAGATGTCTCATTCTGCTCCTGTTTCTAAAGACTAAATAAAGATGTCTCACTCTGCTCCTGTTTTTGAAGTTCAAATATAGATGTGTCACTCTGGTCCTGTTTCTAAAGACTAAATAAATATGTGTCACTCTGCTCCTGTTTCTAAAGACTAAATAAAGATGTCTCACTCTGCTCCTGTTTTTGAAGTTCAAATATAGATGTGTCACTCTGCTCCTGTTTCTAAAGACAAAATAAAGATGTCTCACTCTGCTCCTGTTTCTAAAGACTAAATAAAGATGTCTCACTCTGCTCCTGTTTTTGAAGTTGAAATATAGATGTGTCACTTTGCTCCTGTTTCTAAAGACTAAATAAAGATGTCTCACTCTGCTCCTGTTTCTAAAGACTAAATAAAGATGTCTCACTCTGCTCCTGTTTCTAAAGACTAAATAAAGATGTCTCACTCTGCTCCTGCTTCTGTAGACTAATTAAAGATGTCTCACTCTGCTCCATTTTCTAAAGACTAAATAAAGATGTCTCACTCTGCTCCTGTTTTTGAAGTTCAAATATAGATGTGTCACTCTGCTCCTGTTTCTAAAGACAAAATAAAGATGTCTCACTCTGCTCCTGTTTCTAAAGACTAAATAAAGATGTCTCACTCTGCTCCTGTTTTTGAAGTTGAAATATAGATGTGTCACTTTGCTCCTGTTTCTAAAGACTAAATAAAGATGTCTCACTCTGCTCCTGTTTCTAAAGACTAAATAAAGATGTCTCACTCTGCTCCTGCTTCTGTAGACTAATTAAAGATGTCTCACTCTGCTCCATTTTCTAAAGACTAAATAAAGATGTCTCACTCTGCTCGTGTTTCTGTAGTTCAAATATATATGTGTCACTCTGCTCCTGTTTCTAAAGACTAAATAAAGATGTCTCACTCTGCTCCTGTTTTTGAAGTTCAAATAACGATGTCTCACTCTGGTCCTGTTTTTGAAGTTCAAATATATATGTGTCACTCTGCTCCTGTTTCTAAAGACTAAATAAAGATGTCTCACTCTGCTCCTGTTTTTGAAGTTCAAATAACGATGTCTCACTCTGGTCCTGTTTTTGAAGTTCAAATATAGATGTGTCACTCTGCTCCTGTTTCTAAAGACTAAATAAAGATGTCTCACTCTGCTCGTGTTTCTGTAGTTCAAATATAGATGTCTCACTCTGCTCCTGTTTCTAAAGACTAAATGAAGATGTCTCACTCTGCTCCTGTTTTTGCAGTTTAAATAAAGATGTCTCACTCTGCTCCATTTTCTAAAGACTAAATAAAGATATCTCACTCTGCTCCTGTTTTTGCAGTTTAAATAAAGATGTCTCACTCTGCTCCTGTTTTTGTAGTTTAAATAACGATGTCTCACTCTGGTCCTGTTTTTGAAGTTCAAATATAGATGTGTCACTCTGCTCCTGTTTCTAAAGACTAAATACAGATGTCTCATTCTGCTCCTGTTTCTAAAGACTAAATAAAGATGTCTCACTCTGCTCGTGTTTTTGAAGTTCAAATATAGATGTGTCACTCTGGTCCTGTTTCTAAAGACTAAATAAAGATGTGTCACTCTGCTCCTGTTTCTAAAGACTAAATAAAGATGTGTCACTCTGCTCCTGTTTCTAAAGACTAAATAAAGATGTCTCACTCTGCTCCTGTTTTTGCAGTTTAAATAAAGATGTCTCACTCTGCTCCTGTTTTTGCAGTTTAAATAACGATGTCTCACTCTGGTCCTGTTTTTGAAGTTCAAATATAGATGTGTCACTCTGCTCCTGTTTCTAAAGACTAAATAAAGATGTCTCACTCTGCTCCTGTTTTTGAAGTTCAAATATAGATGTGTCACTTTGCTCCTGTTTCTAAAGACTAAATAAAGATGTCTCACTCTGCTCCTGTTTTTGAAGTTCAAATACAGATGTCTCACTCTGCTCCTGTTTTTGCAGTTTAAATAAAGATGTCTCACTCAGCTTATGTTTCTAAAGAGTAAATAAAGATGTCTCACTCTGCTCCTGTTTTTGCAGTTTAAATAACGATGTCTCACTCTGCTCCTGTTTCTGTAGACTAAATAAAGATGTCTCACTCTGCTCCTGTTTTTGCAGTTTAAATAAAGATGTCTCACTCTGCTCCTGTTTTTGCAGTTTAAATAACGATGTCTCACTCTGGTCCTGTTTTTGAAGTTCAAATATAGATGTGTCACTCTGCTCCTGTTTCTAAAGACTAAATAAAGATGTCTCACTCTGCTCCTGTTTTTGAAGTTCAAATATAGATGTGTCACTTTGCTCCTGTTTCTAAAGACTAAATAAAGATGTCTCACTCTGCTCCTGTTTCTGGAGACTAAATAAAGATGTCTCACTCTGCTCCTGTTTTTGCAGTTAAAATAAAGATGTCTCACTCTGCTCGTCTTTCTGTAGTTCAAATATAGATGTCTCACTCTGCTCCTGTTTCTAAAGACTAATTAAAGATGTCTCACTCTGCTCCTGTTTTTGCAGTTTAAATAAAGACATCTCACTCTGCTCCTGTTTTTGAAGTTCAAATATAGATGTCTCACTCTGCTCCTGTTATTGCAGTTTAAATAAAGATGTCTCACTCTGCTCCTGTTATTGCAGTTTAATTAAAGATGTCTCACTCTGCTCCTGTTTTTGCAGTTTAAATAAAGATGTGTCACTCTGCTCCTGTTTTTGAAGTTCAAATATAGATGTGTCACTCTGCTCCTGTTTCTAAAGACTAAATAAAGATGTCTCACTCTGCTCCTGTTTTTGAAGTTGAAATATAGATGTGTCACTTTGCTCCTGTTTCTAAAGACTAAATAAAGTTGTCTCACTCTGCTCCTGTTTCTAAAGACTAAATAAAGATGTCTCACTCTGCTCCTGTTTTTGCAGTTTAAATAAAGATGTCTCACTCTGCTCCTGTTATTGCAGTTTAAATAAAGATGTCTCACTCTTCTCCTGTTTTTGCAGTTTAAATAAAGATGTCTCACTCTGCTCCTGTATCTAAAGACTAAATAAAGATGTCTCACTCTGCTCCTGTTTTTGAAGTTCAAATATAGATGTGTCACTTTGCTCCTGTATCTAAAGACTAAATAAAGATGTCTCACTCTGCTCCTGTTTCTAAAGACTAAATATAGATGTGTCACTCTGCTCCTGTTTCTAAAGACTAAATAAAGATGTCTCACTCTGCTCCTGTTTTTGCAGTTTAAATAAAGACGTCTCACTCTGCTCATTTTTCTAAAGACTAAATACAGATGTCTCACTCTGCTCCTGTTTCTAAAGACTAAATAAAGATGTCTCACTCTGCTCCTGTTTCTAAAGACTAAATATAGATGTGTCACTCTGCTCCTGTTTCTAAAGACTAAATAAAGATGTCTCACTCTGCTCCTGTTTTTGCAGTTTAAATAAAGACGTCTCACTCTGCTCATTTTTCTAAATACTAAATACAGATGTCTCACTCTGCTCCTGTTTCTAAAGACTAAATAAAGATGTCTCACTCTGCTCCTGTTTTTGAAGTTCAAATATAGATGTGTCACTCTGCTCCTGTTTCTAAAGACTAAATACAGATGTCTCATTCTGCTCCTGTTTCTAAAGACTAAATAAAGATGTCTCACTCTGCTCGTGTTCCTGTAGTTCAAATATAGATGTCTCACTCTGCTCCTGTTTCTAAAGACTAAATACAGATGTCTCATTCTGCTCCTGTTTTTGCAGTTTAAATAAAGATGTCTCACTCTGCTCCTGTTTTTGCAGTTTAAATAAAGATGTCTCACTCTGCTCCTGTTTTTGCAGTTTAAATAAAGATGTCTCACTCTGCTCCTGTTTTTGAAGTTCAAATATAGATGTGTCACTTTGCTCCTGTTTCTAAAGACTAAATAAAGATGTCTCACTCTGCTCCTGTTTCTACAGACTAAATAAAGATGTCTCACTCTGCTCCTGTTTTTGCAGTTTAAATAAAGATGTCTCACTCTGCTCCTGTTTTTGCAGTTTAAATAACGATGTCTCACTCTGGTCCTGTTTTTGATGTTCAAATATAGATGTGTCACTTTGCTCCTTTATCTAAAGACTAAATAAAGATGTCTCACTCTGCTCCTGTTTTTGAAGTTCAAATATAGATGTGTCACTTTGCTCCTGTATCTAAAGACTAAATAAAGATGTCTCACTCTGCTCCTGTTTTTGCAGTTAAAATAAAGATGTCTCACTCTGCTCGTGTTTCTGTAGTTCAAATATAGATGTCTCACTATGCTCCTGTTTCTAAAGACTAAATACAGATGTCTCACTCTGCTCCTGTTTTTGAAGTTCAAATATATATGTGTCACTTTGATCCTGTTTCTAAAGACTAAATAAAGTTGTCTCACTCTGCTCCTGTTTTTGCAGTTTAAATAACGATGTCTCACTCTGCTCCTGTTTCTGTAGACTAAATAAAGATGTCTCACTCTGCTCCAGTTTTTGCAGTTTAAATAAAGATGTCTCACTCTGCTCCTGTTTTTGCAGTTTAAATAACGATATCTCACTCTGCTCCTGTTTCTGTAGACTAAATAAAGATGTCTCACTCTGCTCCAGTTTTTGCAGTTTAAATAAAGATGTCTCACTCTGCTCCTGTTTTTGAAGTTCAAATATATATGTGTCACTTTGATCCTGTTTCTAAAGACTAAATAAAGTTGTCTCACTCTGCTCCTGTTTTTGCAGTTTAAATAACGATGTCTCACTCTGCTCCTGTTTCTGTAGACTAAATAAAGATGTCTCACTCTGCTCCAGTTTTTGCAGTTTAAATAAAGATGTCTCACTCTGCTCCTGTTTTTGCAGTTTAAATAACGATATCTCACTCTGCTCCTGTTTCTGTAGACTAAATAAAGATGTCTCACTCTGCTCCAGTTTTTGCAGTTTAAATAAAGATGTCTCACTCTGCTCCTGTTTTTGCAGTTTAAATAAAGATGTCTCACTCTGCTCCTGTTTTTGAAGTTCAAATATAGATGTGTCACTTTGCTCCTGTTTCTAAAGACTAAATAAAGATTTCTCACTCTGCTCCTGTTTTTGCAGTTAAATTAAAGATGTCTCACTCTGCTCGTGTTTCTGTAGTTCAAATATAGATGTCTCACTATGCTCCTGTTTCTAAAGACTAAATAATGATGTCTCACTCTGCTCCAGTTTTTGCAGTTTAAATAAAGATGTCTCACTCTGCTCCTGTTTTTGCAGTTTAAATAAAGATGTCTCACTCTGCTCCTGTTTTTGAAGTTCAAATATAGATGTGTCACTCTGCTCCTGTTTCTAAAGACTAAATAAAGATGTCTCACTCTGCTCCTGTTTCTAAAGACTAAATAAAGATGTCTCACTCTGCTCCTGTTTTTGAAGTTCAAATATAGATGTGTCACTTTGCTCCTGTTTCTAAAGACTAAATAAAGATGTCTCACTCTGCTCCTGTTTTTGCAGTTTAAATAAAGATGTCTCACTCTGCTCCTGTTTTTGCAGTTTAAATAACGATGTCTCACTCTGGTCCTGTTTTTGAAGTTGAAATATAGATGTGTCACTTTGCTCCTGTATCTAAAGACTAAATAAAGATGTCTCACTCTGCTCCTGTTTTCGCAGTTTAAATAAAGATGTCTCACTCTGCTCCTGTTTCTGGAGACTAAATAAAGACGTCTCACTCTGCTCCTTTTTCCAAAGACTAAATAAAGATGTCTCACTCTGCTCCTGTTTTTGAAGTTCAAATATAGATGTGTCACTCTGCTCCTGTTTCTAAAGACTAAATAAAGATTTATCACTCTGCTCCTGTTTTTGAAGTTCAAATATAGATGTGTCACTTTGTTCCTGTTTCTAAAGACTAAATAAAGATGTCTCACTCTGCTCCTGTTTCTGGAGACTAAATAAGGATGTCTCACTCTGCTCCTGTTTTTGAAGTTCAAATATAGATGTGTCACTCTGCTCCTGTTTCTAAAGACTAAATAAAGATGTCTCACTCTGCTCCTGTTTTTGAAGTTCAAATATAGATGTGTCACTTTGCTCCTGTTTCTAAAGACTAAATACAGATGTCTCACTCTGCTCCTGTTTTTGAAGTTCAAATATAGATGTGTCACTCTGCTCCTGTTTTTGCAGTTTAAATAAAGATGTGTCACTCTGCTCCTGTTTTTGCAGTTTAAATAAAGATGTCTCACTCTGCTCCTGTTTTTGCAGTTTAAATAACGATGTCTCACTCTGGTCCTGTTTTTGATGTTCAAATATAGATGTGTCACTTTGCTCCTGTATCTAAAGACTAAATAAAGATGTCTCACTCTGCTCCTGTTTTTGAAGTTCAAATATAGATGTGTCACTTTGCTCCTTTATCTAAAGACTAAATAAAGATGTCTCACTCTGCTCCTGTTTTTGCAGTTAAAATAAAGATGTCTCACTCTGCTCGTGTTTCTGTAGTTCAAATATAGATGTCTCACTATGCTCCTGTTTCTAAAGACTAAATACAGATGTCTCACTCTGCTCCTGTTTTTGAAGTTCAAATATAGATGTGTCACTCTGCTCCTGTTTTTGCAGTTTAAATAAAGATGTCTCACTCTGCTCCTGTTTTTGAAGTTCAAATATAGATGTGTCACTCTGCTCCTGTTTCTAAAGACTAAATAAAGATGTCTCACTCTGCTCCTGTTTTTGAAGTTCAAATATAGATGTGTCACTTTGCTCCTGTTTCTAAAGACTAAATAAAGATGTCTCACTCTGCTCCTGTTTTTGCAGTTTAAATAAAGATGTCTCACTCTGCTCCTGTTTTTGAAGTTCAAATATAGATGTGTCACTCTGCTCCTGTTTCTAAAGACTAAATAAAGATGTCTCACTCTGCTCCTGTTTTTGAAGTTCAAATATAGATGTGTCACTTTGCTCCTGTTTCTAAAGACTAAATAAAGATTTCTCACTCTGCTCCTGTTTTTGCAGTTAAATTAAAGATGTCTCACTCTGCTCCTGTTTTTGCAGTTTAAATAAAGATGTCTCACTCTGCTCCTGTTTTTGAAGTTCAAATATAGATGTGTCACTCTGCTCCTGTTTCTAAAGACTAAATAAAGATGTCTCACTCTGCTCCTGTTTCTAAAGACTAAATAAAGATGTCTCACTCTGCTCCTGTTTTTGAAGTTCAAATATAGATGTGTCACTTTGCTCCTGTTTCTAAAGACTAAATAAAGATGTCTCACTCTGCTCCTGTTTTTGCAGTTTAAATAAAGATGTCTCACTCTGCTCCTGTTTTTGCAGTTTAAATAACGATGTCTCACTCTGGTCCTGTTTTTGAAGTTGAAATATAGATGTGTCACTTTGCTCCTGTATCTAAAGACTAAATAAAGATGTCTCACTCTGCTCCTGTTTTCGCAGTTTAAATAAAGATGTCTCACTCTGCTCCTGTTTCTGGAGACTAAATAAAGACGTCTCACTCTGCTCCTTTTTCCAAAGACTAAATAAAGATGTCTCACTCTGCTCCTGTTTTTGAAGTTCAAATATAGATGTGTCACTCTGCTCGTGTTTCTGTAGTTCAAATATAGATGTGTCACTCTGCTCCTGTTTCTAAAGACTAAATAAAGATGTCTCACTCTGCTCCTGTTTTTGAAGTTCAAATAACGATGTCTCACTCTGGTCCTGTTTTTGAAGTTCAAATATAGATGTGTCACTCTGCTCCTGTTTCTAAAGACTAAATACAGATGTCTCACTCTGCTCCTGTTTTTGCAGTTAAAATAAAGATGTCTCACTCTGCTCGTGTTTCTGTAGTTCAAATATAGATGTCTCACTCTGCTCCTGTTTCTAAAGACTAAATGAAGATGTCTCACTCTGCTCCTGTTTTTGCAGTTTAAATAAAGATGTCTCACTCTGCTCCTGTTTTTGTAGTTTAAATAACGATGTCTCACTCTGGTCCTGTTTTTGAAGTTCAAATATAGATGTGTCACTCTGCTCCTGTTTCTAAAGACTAAATACAGATGTCTCATTCTGCTCCTGTTTCTAAAGACTAAATAAAGATGTCTCACTCTGCTCCTGTTTTTGAAGTTCAAATATAGATGTGTCACTCTGGTCCTGTTTCTAAAGACTAAATAAAGATGTGTCACTCTGCTCCTGTTTCTAAAGACTAAATAAAGATGTGTCACTCTGCTCCTGTTTCTAAAGACTAAATAAAGATGCCTCACTCTGCTCCTGTTTTTGAAGTTCAAATATAGATGTGTCACTCTGCTCCTGTTTCTAAAGACAAAATAAAGATGTCTCACTCTGCTCCTGTTTCTAAAGACTAAATAAAGATGTCTCACTCTGCTCCTGTTTTTGAAGTTGAAATATAGATGTGTCACTTTGCTCCTGTTTCTAAAGACTAAATAAAGATGTCTCACTCTGCTCCTGTTTCTAAAGACTAAATAAAGATGTCTCACTCTGCTCCTGCTTCTGTAGACTAATTAAAGATGTCTCACTCTGCTCCTGTTTCTAAAGACTAAATAAAGATGTCTCACTCTGCTCCTGTTTCTAAAGACTAAATAAAGTTGTCTCACTCTGCTCCTGTTTCTAAAGACTAAATAAAGATGTCTCACTCTGCTCCTGTTTTTGCAGTTTAAATAAAGATGTCTCACTCTGCTCCTGTTATTGCAGTTTAAATAAAGATGTCTCACTCTGCTCCTGTTTTTGCAGTTTAAATAAAGATGTCTCACTCTGCTCCATTTTCTAAAGACTAAATAAAGATGTCTCACTCTGCTCCTGTTTTTGCAGTTTAAATAAAGATGTCTCACTCTGCTCCTGTTTTTGTAGTTTAAATAACGATGTCTCACTCTGGTCCTGTTTTTGAAGTTCAAATATAGATGTGTCACTCTGCTCCTGTTTCTAAAGACTAAATACAGATGTCTCATTCTGCTCCTGTTTCTAAAGACTAAATAAAGATGTCTCACTCTGCTCCTGTTTTTGAAGTTCAAATATAGATGTGTCACTCTGGTCCTGTTTCTAAAGACTAAATAAAGATGTGTCACTCTGCTCCTGTTTCTAAAGACTAAATAAAGATGTCTCACTCTGCTCCTGTTTTTGAAGCTGAAATATAGATGTGTCACTTTGCTCCTGTTTCTAAAGACTAAATAAAGATGTCTCACTCTGCTCCTGTTTCTAAAGACTAAATAAAGATGTCTCACTCTGCTCCTGCTTCTGTAGACTAATTAAAGATGTCTCACTCTGCTCCTGTTTCTAAAGACTAAATAAAGATGTCTCACTCTGCTCCTGTTTTTGCAGTTTAAATAACGATGTCTCACTCTGCTCCTGTTTCTGTAGACTAAATAAAGATGTCTCACTCTGCTCCTGTTTTTGCAGTTTAAATAAAGTTGTCTCACTCTGCTCCTGTTTTTGCAGTTTAAATAACGATGTCTCACTCTGGTCCTGTTTTTGAAGTTCAAATATAGATGTGTCACTCTGCTCCTGTTTCTAAAGACTAAATACAGATGTCTCATTCTGCTCCTGTTTCTAAAGACTAAATAAAGATGTCTCACTCTGCTCCTGTTTTTGAAGTTCAAATATAGATGTGTCACTCTGCTCCTGTTTCTAAAGACTAAATAAAGATGTCTCACTCTGCTCCTGTTTTTGAAGTTCAAATATAGATGTGTCACTTTGCTCCTGTTTCTAAAGACTAAATAAAGATGTCTCACTCTGCTCCTGTTTTTGAAGTTCAAATACAGATGTCTCACTCTGCTCCTGTTTTTGCAGTTTAAATAAAGATGTCTCACTCAGCTTATGTTTCTAAAGAGTAAATAAAGATGTCTCACTCTGCTCCTGTTTTTGCAGTTTAAATAACGATGTCTCACTCTGCTCCTGTTTCTGTAGACTAAATAAAGATGTCTCACTCTGCTCCTGTTTTTGCAGTTTAAATAAAGATGTCTCACTCTGCTCCTGTTTTTGCAGTTTAAATAACGATGTCTCACTCTGGTCCTGTTTTTGAAGTTCAAATATAGATGTGTCACTCTGCTCCTGTTTCTAAAGACTAAATAAAGATGTCTCACTCTGCTCCTGTTTTTGAAGTTCAAATATAGATGTGTCACTTTGCTCCTGTTTCTAAAGACTAAATAAAGATGTCTCACTCTGCTCCTGTTTCTGGAGACTAAATAAAGATGTCTCACTCTGCTCCTGTTTTTGCAGTTAAAATAAAGATGTCTCACTCTGCTCGTCTTTCTGTAGTTCAAATATAGATGTCTCACTCTGCTCCTGTTTCTAAAGACTAATTAAAGATGTCTCACTCTGCTCCTGTTTTTGCAGTTTAAATAAAGACATCTCACTCTGCTCCTGTTTTTGAAGTTCAAATATAGATGTCTCACTCTGCTCCTGTTATTGCAGTTTAAATAAAGATGTCTCACTCTGCTCCTGTTATTGCAGTTTAATTAAAGATGTCTCACTCTGCTCCTGTTTTTGCAGTTTAAATAAAGATGTGTCACTCTGCTCCTGTTTTTGAAGTTCAAATATAGATGTGTCACTCTGCTCCTGTTTCTAAAGACTAAATAAAGATGTCTCACTCTGCTCCTGTTTTTGAAGTTGAAATATAGATGTGTCACTTTGCTCCTGTTTCTAAAGACTAAATAAAGTTGTCTCACTCTGCTCCTGTTTCTAAAGACTAAATAAAGATGTCTCACTCTGCTCCTGTTTTTGCAGTTTAAATAAAGATGTCTCACTCTGCTCCTGTTATTGCAGTTTAAATAAAGATGTCTCACTCTTCTCCTGTTTTTGCAGTTTAAATAAAGATGTCTCACTCTGCTCCTGTATCTAAAGACTAAATAAAGATGTCTCACTCTGCTCCTGTTTTTGAAGTTCAAATATAGATGTGTCACTTTGCTCCTGTATCTAAAGACTAAATAAAGATGTCTCAATCTGCTCCTGTTTCTAAAGACTAAATATAGATGTGTCACTCTGCTCCTGTTTCTAAAGACTAAATAAAGATGTCTCACTCTGCTCCTGTTTTTGCAGTTTAAATAAAGACGTCTCACTCTGCTCATTTTTCTAAAGACTAAATACAGATGTCTCACTCTGCTCCTGTTTCTAAAGACTAAATAAAGATGTCTCACTCTGCTCCTGTTTCTAAAGACTAAATATAGATGTGTCACTCTGCTCCTGTTTCTAAAGACTAAATAAAGATGTCTCACTCTGCTCCTGTTTTTGCAGTTTAAATAAAGACGTCTCACTCTGCTCATTTTTCTAAATACTAAATACAGATGTCTCACTCTGCTCCTGTTTCTAAAGACTAAATAAAGATGTCTCACTCTGCTCCTGTTTTTGAAGTTCAAATATAGATGTGTCACTCTGCTCCTGTTTCTAAAGACTAAATACAGATGTCTCATTCTGCTCCTGTTTCTAAAGACTAAATAAAGATGTCTCACTCTGCTCGTGTTCCTGTAGTTCAAATATAGATGTCTCACTCTGCTCCTGTTTCTAAAGACTAAATACAGATGTCTCATTCTGCTCCTGTTTTTGCAGTTTAAATAAAGATGTCTCACTCTGCTCCTGTTTTTGCAGTTTAAATAAAGATGTCTCACTCTGCTCCTGTTTTTGCAGTTTAAATAAAGATGTCTCACTCTGCTCCTGTTTTTGAAGTTCAAATATAGATGTGTCACTTTGCTCCTGTTTCTAAAGACTAAATAAAGATGTCTCACTCTGCTCCTGTTTCTACAGACTAAATAAAGATGTCTCACTCTGCTCCTGTTTTTGCAGTTTAAATAAAGATGTCTCACTCTGCTCCTGTTTTTGCAGTTTAAATAACGATGTCTCACTCTGGTCCTGTTTTTGATGTTCAAATATAGATGTGTCACTTTGCTCCTTTATCTAAAGACTAAATAAAGATGTCTCACTCTGCTCCTGTTTTTGAAGTTCAAATATAGATGTGTCACTTTGCTCCTGTATCTAAAGACTAAATAAAGATGTCTCACTCTGCTCCTGTTTTTGCAGTTAAAATAAAGATGTCTCACTCTGCTCGTGTTTCTGTAGTTCAAATATAGATGTCTCACTATGCTCCTGTTTCTAAAGACTAAATACAGATGTCTCACTCTGCTCCTGTTTTTGAAGTTCAAATATATATGTGTCACTTTGATCCTGTTTCTAAAGACTAAATAAAGTTGTCTCACTCTGCTCCTGTTTTTGCAGTTTAAATAACGATGTCTCACTCTGCTCCTGTTTCTGTAGACTAAATAAAGATGTCTCACTCTGCTCCAGTTTTTGCAGTTTAAATAAAGATGTCTCACTCTGCTCCTGTTTTTGCAGTTTAAATAACGATATCTCACTCTGCTCCTGTTTCTGTAGACTAAATAAAGATGTCTCACTCTGCTCCAGTTTTTGCAGTTTAAATAAAGATGTCTCACTCTGCTCCTGTTTTTGAAGTTCAAATATATATGTGTCACTTTGATCCTGTTTCTAAAGACTAAATAAAGTTGTCTCACTCTGCTCCTGTTTTTGCAGTTTAAATAACGATGTCTCACTCTGCTCCTGTTTCTGTAGACTAAATAAAGATGTCTCACTCTGCTCCAGTTTTTGCAGTTTAAATAAAGATGTCTCACTCTGCTCCTGTTTTTGCAGTTTAAATAACGATATCTCACTCTGCTCCTGTTTCTGTAGACTAAATAAAGATGTCTCACTCTGCTCCAGTTTTTGCAGTTTAAATAAAGATGTCTCACTCTGCTCCTGTTTTTGCAGTTTAAATAAAGATGTCTCACTCTGCTCCTGTTTTTGAAGTTCAAATATAGATGTGTCACTTTGCTCCTGTTTCTAAAGACTAAATAAAGATTTCTCACTCTGCTCCTGTTTTTGCAGTTAAATTAAAGATGTCTCACTCTGCTCGTGTTTCTGTAGTTCAAATATAGATGTCTCACTATGCTCCTGTTTCTAAAGACTAAATAATGATGTCTCACTCTGCTCCAGTTTTTGCAGTTTAAATAAAGATGTCTCACTCTGCTCCTGTTTTTGCAGTTTAAATAAAGATGTCTCACTCTGCTCCTGTTTTTGAAGTTCAAATATAGATGTGTCACTCTGCTCCTGTTTCTAAAGACTAAATAAAGATGTCTCACTCTGCTCCTGTTTCTAAAGACTAAATAAAGATGTCTCACTCTGCTCCTGTTTTTGAAGTTCAAATATAGATGTGTCACTTTGCTCCTGTTTCTAAAGACTAAATAAAGATGTCTCACTCTGCTCCTGTTTTTGCAGTTTAAATAAAGATGTCTCACTCTGCTCCTGTTTTTGCAGTTTAAATAACGATGTCTCACTCTGGTCCTGTTTTTGAAGTTGAAATATAGATGTGTCACTTTGCTCCTGTATCTAAAGACTAAATAAAGATGTCTCACTCTGCTCCTGTTTTCGCAGTTTAAATAAAGATGTCTCACTCTGCTCCTGTTTCTGGAGACTAAATAAAGACGTCTCACTCTGCTCCTTTTTCCAAAGACTAAATAAAGATGTCTCACTCTGCTCCTGTTTTTGAAGTTCAAATATAGATGTGTCACTCTGCTCCTGTTTCTAAAGACTAAATAAAGATTTATCACTCTGCTCCTGTTTTTGAAGTTCAAATATAGATGTGTCACTTTGTTCCTGTTTCTAAAGACTAAATAAAGATGTCTCACTCTGCTCCTGTTTCTGGAGACTAAATAAGGATGTCTCACTCTGCTCCTGTTTTTGAAGTTCAAATATAGATGTGTCACTCTGCTCCTGTTTCTAAAGACTAAATAAAGATGTCTCACTCTGCTCCTGTTTTTGAAGTTCAAATATAGATGTGTCACTTTGCTCCTGTTTCTAAAGACTAAATACAGATGTCTCACTCTGCTCCTGTTTTTGAAGTTCAAATATAGATGTGTCACTCTGCTCCTGTTTTTGCAGTTTAAATAAAGATGTGTCACTCTGCTCCTGTTTTTGCAGTTTAAATAAAGATGTCTCACTCTGCTCCTGTTTTTGCAGTTTAAATAACGATGTCTCACTCTGGTCCTGTTTTTGATGTTCAAATATAGATGTGTCACTTTGCTCCTGTATCTAAAGACTAAATAAAGATGTCTCACTCTGCTCCTGTTTTTGAAGTTCAAATATAGATGTGTCACTTTGCTCCTTTATCTAAAGACTAAATAAAGATGTCTCACTCTGCTCCTGTTTTTGCAGTTAAAATAAAGATGTCTCACTCTGCTCGTGTTTCTGTAGTTCAAATATAGATGTCTCACTATGCTCCTGTTTCTAAAGACTAAATACAGATGTCTCACTCTGCTCCTGTTTTTGAAGTTCAAATATAGATGTGTCACTCTGCTCCTGTTTTTGCAGTTTAAATAAAGATGTCTCACTCTGCTCCTGTTTTTGAAGTTCAAATATAGATGTGTCACTCTGCTCCTGTTTCTAAAGACTAAATAAAGATGTCTCACTCTGCTCCTGTTTTTGAAGTTCAAATATAGATGTGTCACTTTGCTCCTGTTTCTAAAGACTAAATAAAGATGTCTCACTCTGCTCCTGTTTTTGCAGTTTAAATAAAGATGTCTCACTCTGCTCCTGTTTTTGAAGTTCAAATATAGATGTGTCACTCTGCTCCTGTTTCTAAAGACTAAATAAAGATGTCTCACTCTGCTCCTGTTTTTGAAGTTCAAATATAGATGTGTCACTTTGCTCCTGTTTCTAAAGACTAAATAAAGATTTCTCACTCTGCTCCTGTTTTTGCAGTTAAATTAAAGATGTCTCACTCTGCTCCTGTTTTTGCAGTTTAAATAAAGATGTCTCACTCTGCTCCTGTTTTTGAAGTTCAAATATAGATGTGTCACTCTGCTCCTGTTTCTAAAGACTAAATAAAGATGTCTCACTCTGCTCCTGTTTCTAAAGACTAAATAAAGATGTCTCACTCTGCTCCTGTTTTTGAAGTTCAAATATAGATGTGTCACTTTGCTCCTGTTTCTAAAGACTAAATAAAGATGTCTCACTCTGCTCCTGTTTTTGCAGTTTAAATAAAGATGTCTCACTCTGCTCCTGTTTTTGCAGTTTAAATAACGATGTCTCACTCTGGTCCTGTTTTTGAAGTTGAAATATAGATGTGTCACTTTGCTCCTGTATCTAAAGACTAAATAAAGATGTCTCACTCTGCTCCTGTTTTCGCAGTTTAAATAAAGATGTCTCACTCTGCTCCTGTTTCTGGAGACTAAATAAAGACGTCTCACTCTGCTCCTTTTTCCAAAGACTAAATAAAGATGTCTCACTCTGCTCCTGTTTTTGAAGTTCAAATATAGATGTGTCACTCTGCTCCTGTTTCTAAAGACTAAAAAAAGATTTCTCACTCTGCTCCTGTTTTTGAAGTTCAAATATAGATGTGTCACTTTGTTCCTGTTTCTAAAGACTAAATAAAGATGTCTCACTCTGCTCCTGTTTCTGGAGACTAAATAAGGATGTCTCACTCTGCTCCTGTTTTTGAAGTTCAAATATAGATGTGTCACTTTGCTCCTGTTTCTAAAGACTAAATACAGATGTCTCACTCTGCTCCTGTTTTTGAAGTTCAAATATAGATGTGTCACTCTGCTCCTGTTTTTGCAGTTTAAATAAAGATGTGTCACTCTGCTCCTGTTTTTGCAGTTTAAATAAAGATGTCTCACTCTGCTCCTGTTTTTGCAGTTTAAATAACGATGTCTCACTCTGGTCCTGTTTTTGATGTTCAAATATAGATGTGTCACTTTGCTCCTGTATCTAAAGACTAAATAAAGATGTCTCACTCTGCTCCTGTTTTTGAAGTTCAAATATAGATGTGTCACTTTGCTCCTTTATCTAAAGACTAAATAAAGATGTCTCACTCTGCTCCTGTTTTTGCAGTTAAAATAAAGATGTCTCACTCTGCTCGTGTTTCTGTAGTTCAAATATAGATGTCTCACTATGCTCCTGTTTCTAAAGACTAAATACAGATGTCTCACTCTGCTCCTGTTTTTGAAGTTCAAATATAGATGTGTCACTCTGCTCCTGTTTCTAAAGACTAAATAAAGATGTCTCACTCTGCTCCTGTTTTTGCAGTTTAAATAAAGATGTCTCACTCTGCTCCTGTTTTTGAAGTTCAAATATAGATGTGTCACTCTGCTCCTGTTTCTAAAGACTAAATAAAGATGTCTCACTCTGCTCCTGTTTTTGAAGTTCAAATATAGATGTGTCACTCTGCTCCTGTTTCTAAAGACTAAATAAAGATGTCTCACTCTGCTCCTGTTTTTGCAGTTAAAATAAAGATGTCTCACTCTGCTCCTGTTTTTGCAGTTTAAATAAAGATGTCTCACTCTGCTCCTGTTTTCGCAGTTTAAATAAAGATGTCTCACTCTGCTCCTGTTTCTGGAGACTAAATAAAGACGTCTCACTCTGCTCCTTTTTCCAAAGACTAAATACAGATGTCTCACTCTGCTCCTGTTTCTAAAGACTAAATAAAGATGTCTCACTCTGCTCCTGTTTTTGCAGTTTAAATAACGATATCTCACTCTGCTCCTGTTTCTGTAGACTAAATAAAGATGTCTCACTCTGCTCCAGTTTTTGCAGTTTAAATAAAGATGTCTCACTCTGCTCCTGTTTTTGCAGTTTAAATAAAGATGTCTCACTCTGCTCCTGTTTTTGAAGTTCAAATATAGATGTGTCACTTTGCTCCTGTTTCTAAAGACTAAATAAAGATTTCTCACTCTGCTCCTGTTTTTGCAGTTAAATTAAAGATGTCTCACTCTGCTCGTGTTTCTGTAGTTCAAATATAGATGTCTCACTATGCTCCTGTTTCTAAAGACTAAATAATGATGTCTCACTCTGCTCCAGTTTTTGCAGTTTAAATAAAGATGTCTCACTCTGCTCCTGTTTTTGCAGTTTAAATAAAGATGTCTCACTCTGCTCCTGTTTCTAAAGACTAAATAAAGATGTCTCACTCTGCTCCTGTTTTTGCAGTTTAAATAAACATGTCTCACTCTGCTCCTGTTTTTGCAGTTTAAATAACGATGTCTCACTCTGGTCCTGTTTTTGAAGTTGAAATATAGATGTGTCACTTTGCTCCTGTTTTTGCAGTTTAAATAAAGATGTCTCACTCTGCTCCTGTTTTTGAAGTTCAAATATAGATGTGTCACTCTGCTCCTGTTTCTAAAGACTAAATAAAGATGTCTCACTCTGCTCCTGTTTTTGAAGTTCAAATATAGATGTGTCACTTTGCTCCTGTTTCTAAAGACTAAATAAAGATGTCTCACTCTGCTCCTGTTTTTGCAGTTTAAATAAAGATGTCTCACTCTGCTCCTGTTTTTGAAGTTCAAATATAGATGTGTCACTCTGCTCCTGTTTCTAAAGACTAAATAAAGATGTCTCACTCTGCTCCTGTTTTTGAAGTTCAAATATAGATGTGTCACTTTGCTCCTGTTTCTAAAGACTAAATAAAGATTTCTCACTCTGCTCCTGTTTTTGCAGTTAAATTAAAGATGTCTCACTCTGCTCCTGTTTTTGCAGTTTAAATAAAGATGTCTCACTCTGCTCCTGTTTTTGAAGTTCAAATATAGATGTGTCACTCTGCTCCTGTTTCTAAAGACTAAATAAAGATGTCTCACTCTGCTCCTGTTTCTAAAGACTAAATAAAGATGTCTCACTCTGCTCCTGTTTTTGAAGTTCAAATATAGATGTGTCACTTTGCTCCTGTTTCTAAAGACTAAATAAAGATGTCTCACTCTGCTCCTGTTTTTGCAGTTTAAATAAAGATGTCTCACTCTGCTCCTGTTTTTGCAGTTTAAATAACGATGTCTCACTCTGGTCCTGTTTTTGAAGTTGAAATATAGATGTGTCACTTTGCTCCTGTATCTAAAGACTAAATAAAGATGTCTCACTCTGCTCCTGTTTTCGCAGTTTAAATAAAGATGTCTCACTCTGCTCCTGTTTCTAGAGACTAAATAAAGACGTCTCACTCTGCTCCTTTTTCCAAAGACTAAATACAGATGTCTCACTCTGCTCCTGTTTCTAAAGACTAAATAAAGATGTCTCACTCTGCTCCTGTTTTTGAAGTTCAAATATAGATGTGTCACTCTGCTCCTGTTTCTAAAGACTAAATAAAGATTTCTCACTCTGCTCCTGTTTTTGAAGTTCAAATATAGATGTGTCACTTTGTTCCTGTTTCTAAAGACTAAATAAAGATGTCTCACTCTGCTCCTGTTTCTGGAGACTAAATAAGGATGTCTCACTCTGCTCCTGTTTTTGAAGTTCAAATATAGATGTGTCACTCTGCTCCTGTTTCTAAAGACTAAATAAAGATGTCTCACTCTGCTCCTGTTTTTGAAGTTCAAATATAGATGTGTCACTTTGCTCCTGTTTCTAAAGACTAAATACAGATGTCTCACTCTGCTCCTGTTTTTGAAGTTCAAATATAGATGTGTCACTCTGCTCCTGTTTTTGCAGTTTAAATAAAGATGTGTCACTCTGCTCCTGTTTTTGCAGTTTAAATAAAGATGTCTCACTCTGCTCCTGTTTTTGCAGTTTAAATAACGATGTCTCACTCTGGTCCTGTTTTTGATGTTCAAATATAGATGTGTCACTTTGCTCCTGTATCTAAAGACTAACTAAAGATGTCTCACTCTGCTCCTGTTTTTGAAGTTCAAATATAGATGTGTCACTTTGCTCCTTTATCTAAAGACTAAATAAAGATGTCTCACTCTGCTCCTGTTTTTGCAGTTAAAATAAAGATGTCTCACTCTGCTCGTGTTTCTGTAGTTCAAATATAGATGTCTCACTATGCTCCTGTTTCTAAAGACTAAATACAGATGTCTCACTCTGCTCCTGTTTTTGAAGTTCAAATATAGATGTGTCACTCTGCTCCTGTTTCTAAAGACTAAATAAAGATGTCTCACTCTGCTCCTGTTTTTGAAGTTCAAATATAGATGTGTACTTTGCTCCTGTTTCTAAAGACTAAATAAAGATGTCTCACTCTGCTCCTGTTTTTGCAGTTTAAATAAAGATGTCTCACTCTGCTCCTGTTTTTGAAGTTCAAATATAGATGTGTCACTCTGCTCCTGTTTCTAAAGACTAAATAAAGATGTCTCACTCTGCTCCTGTTTTTGAAGTTCAAATATAGATGTGTCACTCTGCTCCTGTTTCTAAAGACTAAATAAGGATGTCTCACTCTGCTCCTGTTTTTGAAGTTCAAATATAGATGTGTCACTTTGCTCCTGTTTCTAAAGACTAAATAAAGATGTCTCACTCTGCTCCTGTTTCTGTAGAGTAAATAAAGATGTCTCACTCTGCTCCAGTTTTTGCAGTTTAAATAAAGATGTCTCACTCTGCTCCTGTTTCTAAAGACTAAATAAAGATGTCTCACTCTGCTCCTGTTTTTGCAGTTAAAATAAAGATGTCTCACTCTGCTCCTGTTTTTGCAGTTTAAATAAAGATGTCTCACTCTGCTCCTGTTTTTGCAGTTTAAATAACGATGTCTCACTCTGGTCCTGTTTTTGAAGTTGAAATATAGATGTGTCACTTTGCTCCTGTATCTAAAGACTAAATAAAGATGTCTCACTCTGCTCCTGTTTTCGCAGTTTAAATAAAGATGTCTCACTCTGCTCCTGTTTCTGGAGACTAAATAAAGACGTCTCACTCTGCTCCTTTTTCCAAAGACTAAATACAGATGTCTCACTCTGCTCCTGTTTCTAAAGACTAAATAAAGATGTCTCACTCTGCTCCTGTTTTTGCAGTTTAAATAACGATATCTCACTCTGCTCCTGTTTCTGTAGACTAAATAAAGATGTCTCACTCTGCTCCAGTTTTTGCAGTTTAAATAAAGATGTCTCACTCTGCTCCTGTTTTTGCAGTTTAAATAAAGATGTCTCACTCTGCTCCTGTTTTTGAAGTTCAAATATAGATGTGTCACTTTGCTCCTGTTTCTAAAGACTAAATAAAGATTTCTCACTCTGCTCCTGTTTTTGCAGTTAAATTAAAGATGTCTCACTCTGCTCGTGTTTCTGTAGTTCAAATATAGATGTCTCACTATGCTCCTGTTTCTAAAGACTAAATAATGATGTCTCACTCTGCTCCAGTTTTTGCAGTTTAAATAAAGATGTCTCACTCTGCTCCTGTTTTTGCAGTTTAAATAAAGATGTCTCACTCTGCTCCTGTTTCTAAAGACTAAATAAAGATGTCTCACTCTGCTCCTGTTTTTGCAGTTTAAATAAACATGTCTCACTCTGCTCCTGTTTTTGCAGTTTAAATAACGATGTCTCACTCTGGTCCTGTTTTTGAAGTTGAAATATAGATGTGTCACTTTGCTCCTGTATCTAAAGACTAAATAAAGATGTCTCACTCTGCTCCTGTTTTCGCAGTTTAAATAAAGATGTCTCACTCTGCTCCTGTTTCTGGAGACTAAATAAAGACGTCTCACTCTGCTCCTTTTTCCAAAGACTAAATACAGATGTCTCACTCTGCTCCTGTTTCTAAAGACTAAATAAAGATGTCTCACTCTGCTCCTGTTTTTGAAGTTCAAATATAGATGTGTCACTCTGCTCCTGTTTCTAAAGACTAAATAAAGATTTCTCACTCTGCTCCTGTTTTTGAAGTTCAAATATAGATGTGTCACTCTGCTCCTGTTTCTAAAGACTAAATAAAGATGTCTCACTCTGCTCCTGTTTTTGAAGTTCAAATATAGATGTGTCACTTTACTCCTGTTTCTAAAGACTAAATACAGATGTCTCACTCTGCTCCTGTTTTTGAAGTTCAAATATAGATGTGCCACTCTGCTCCTGTTTTTGCAGTTTAAATAAAGATGTGTCACTCTGCTCCTGTTTTTGCATTTTAAATAAAGATGTCTCACTCTGCTCCTGTTTTTGCAGTTTAAATAACGATGTCTCACTCTGGTCCTGTTTTTGATGTTCAAATATAGATGTGTCACTTTGCTCCTGTTTCTAAAGACTAAATAAAGATGTCTCACTCTGCTCCTGTTTTTGCAGTTTAAATAAAGATGTCTCACTCTGCTCCTGTTTTTGAAGTTCAAATATAGATGTGTCACTCTGCTCCTGTTTCTAAAGACTAAATAAAGATGTCTCACTCTGCTCCTGTTTTTGAAGTTCAAATATAGATGTGTCACTCTGCTCCTGTTTCTAAAGACTAAATAAGGATGTCTCACTCTGCTCCTGTTTTTGAAGTTCAAATATAGATGTGTCACTTTGCTCCTGTTTCTAAAGACTAAATAAAGATGTCTCACTCTGCTCCTGTTTCTGTAGAGTAAATAAAGATGTCTCACTCTGCTCCAGTTTTTGCAGTTTAAATAAAGATGTCTCACTCTGCTCCTGTTTCTAAAGACTAAATAAAGATGTCTCACTCTGCTCCTGTTTTTGCAGTTTAAATAAAGATGTCTCACTCTGCTCCTGTTTTTGCAGTTTAAATAACGATGTCTCACTCTGGTCCTGTTTTTGATGTTCAAATATAGATGTGTCACTTTGCTCCTGTATCTAAAGACTAAATAAAGATGTCTCACTCTGCTCCTGTTTTTGAAGTTCAAATATAGATGTGTCACTTTGCTCCTTTATCTAAAGACTAAATAAAGATGTCTCACTCTGCTCCTGTTTTTGCAGTTAAAATAAAGATGTCTCACTCTGCTCGTGTTTCTGTAGTTCAAATATAGATGTCTCACTATGCTCCTGTTTCTAAAGACTAAATACAGATGTCTCACTCTGCTCCTGTTTTTGAAGTTCAAATATAGATGTGTCACTCTGCTCCTGTTTTTGCAGTTTAAATAAAGATGTCTCACTCTGCTCCTGTTTTTGAAGTTCAAATATAGATGTGTCACTCTGCTCCTGTTTCTAAAGACTAAATAAAGATGTCTCACTCTGCTCCTGTTTTTGAAGTTCAAATATAGATGTGTCACTTTGCTCCTGTTTCTAAAGACTAAATAAAGATGTCTCACTCTGCTCCTGTTTTTGCAGTTTAAATAAAGATGTCTCACTCTGCTCCTGTTTTTGAAGTTCAAATATAGATGTGTCACTCTGCTCCTGTTTCTAAAGACTAAATAAAGATGTCTCACTCTGCTCCTGTTTTTGAAGTTCAAATATAGATGTGTCACTCTGCTCCTGTTTCTAAAGACTAAATAAGGATGTCTCACTCTGCTCCTGTTTTTGAAGTTCAAATATAGATGTGTCACTTTGCTCCTGTTTCTAAAGACTAAATAAAGATGTCTCACTCTGCTCCTGTTTCTGTAGAGTAAATAAAGATGTCTCACTCTGCTCCAGTTTTTGCAGTTTAAATAAAGATGTCTCACTCTGCTCCTGTTTCTAAAGACTAAATAAAGATGTCTCACTCTGCTCCTGTTTTTGCAGTTAAAATAAAGATGTCTCACTCTGCTCCTGTTTTTGCAGTTTAAATAAAGATGTCTCACTCTGCTCCTGTTTTTGCAGTTTAAATAACGATGTCTCACTCTGGTCCTGTTTTTGAAGTTGAAATATAGATGTGTCACTTTGCTCCTGTATCTAAAGACTAAATAAAGATGTCTCACTCTGCTCCTGTTTTTGCAGTTTAAATAAAGATGTCTCACTCTGCTCCTGTTTTTGCAGTTTAAATAAAGATGTCTCACTCTGCTCCTGTTTTTGAAGTTCAAATATAGATGTGTCACTTTGCTCCTGTTTCTAAAGACTAAATAAAGATTTCTCACTCTGCTCCTGTTTTTGCAGTTAAATTAAAGATGTCTCACTCTGCTCGTGTTTCTGTAGTTCAAATATAGATGTCTCACTATGCTCCTGTTTCTAAAGACTAAATAATGATGTCTCACTCTGCTCCAGTTTTTGCAGTTTAAATAAAGATGTCTCACTCTGCTCCTGTTTTTGCAGTTTAAATAAAGATGTCTCACTCTGCTCCTGTTTTTGAAGTTCAAATATAGATGTGTCACTCTGCTCCTGTTTCTAAAGACTAAATAAAGATGTCTCACTCTGCTCCTGTTTCTAAAGACTAAATAAAGATGTCTCACTCTGCTCCTGTTTTTGCAGTTTAAATAAACATGTCTCACTCTGCTCCTGTTTTTGCAGTTTAAATAACGATGTCTCACTCTGGTCCTGTTTTTGAAGTTGAAATATAGATGTGTCACTTTGCTCCTGTATCTAAAGACTAAGTAAAGATGTCTCACTCTGCTCCTGTTTTCGCAGTTTAAATAAAGATGTCTCACTCTGCTCCTGTTTCTGGAGACTAAATAAAGACGTCTCACTCTGCTCCTTTTTCCAAAGACTAAATACAGATGTCTCACTCTGCTCCTGTTTCTAAAGACTAAATAAAGATGTCTCACTCTGCTCCTGTTTTTGAAGTTCAAATATAGATGTGTCACTCTGCTCCTGTTTCTAAAGACTAAATAAAGATGTCTCACTCTGCTCCTGTTTTTGAAGTTCAAATATAGATGTGTCACTTTACTCCTGTTTCTAAAGACTAAATACAGATGTCTCACTCTGCTCCTGTTTTTGAAGTTCAAATATAGATGTGCCACTCTGCTCCTGTTTTTGCATTTTAAATAAAGATGTGTCACTCTGCTCCTGTTTTTGCAGTTTAAATAAAGATGTCTCACTCTGCTCCTGTTTTTGCAGTTTAAATAACGATGTCTCACTCTGGTCCTGTTTTTGATGTTCAAATATAGATGTGTCACTTTGCTCCTGTATCTAAAGACTAAATAAAGATGTCTCACTCTGCTCCTGTTTTTGCAGTTAAAATAAAGATGTCTCACTCTGCTCGTGTTTCTGTAGTTCAAATATAGATGTCTCACTATGCTCCTGTTTCTAAAGACTAAATACAGATGTCTCACTCTGCTCCTGTTTTTGAAGTTCAAATATAGATGTGTCACTCTGCTCCTGTTTTTGCAGTTTAAATAAAGATGTCTCACTCTGCTCCTGTTTTTGAAGTTCAAATATAGATGTGTCACTTTGCTCCTGTTTCTAAAGACTAAATAAAGATGTCTCACTCTGCTCCTGTTTTTGCAGTTTAAATAAAGATGTCTCACTCTGCTCCTGTTTTTGAAGTTCAAATATAGATGTGTCACTCTGCTCCTGTTTCTAAAGACTAAATAAAGATGTCTCACTCTGCTCCTGTTTTTGAAGTTCAAATATAGATGTGTCACTCTGCTCCTGTTTCTAAAGACTAAATAAGGATGTCTCACTCTGCTCCTGTTTTTGAAGTTCAAATATAGATGTCTCACTCTGCTCCTGTTTCTAAAGACTAAATAAAGATGTCTCACTCTGCTCCTGTTTTTGCAGTTTAAATAAAGATGTCTCACTCTGCTCCTGTTTTTGCAGTTTAAATAACGATGTCTCACTCTGGTCCTGTTTTTGATGTTCAAATATAGATGTGTCACTTTGCTCCTGTATCTAAAGACTAAATAAAGATGTCTCACTCTGCTCCTGTTTTTGAAGTTCAAATATAGATGTGTCACTTTGCTCCTTTATCTAAAGACTAAATAAAGATGTCTCACTCTGCTCCTGTTTTTGCAGTTAAAATAAAGATGTCTCACTCTGCTCGTGTTTCTGTAGTTCAAATATAGATGTCTCACTATGCTCCTGTTTCTAAAGACTAAATACAGATGTCTCACTCTGCTCCTGTTTTTGAAGTTCAAATATAGATGTGTCACTCTGCTCCTGTTTTTGCAGTTTAAATAAAGATGTCTCACTCTGCTCCTGTTTTTGAAGTTCAAATATAGATGTGTCACTCTGCTCCTGTTTCTAAAGACTAAATAAAGATGTCTCACTCTGCTCCTGTTTTTGAAGTTCAAATATAGATGTGTCACTTTGCTCCTGTTTCTAAAGACTAAATAAAGATGTCTCACTCTGCTCCTGTTTTTGCAGTTTAAATAAAGATGTCTCACTCTGCTCCTGTTTTTGAAGTTCAAATATAGATGTGTCACTCTGCTCCTGTTTCTAAAGACTAAATAAAGATGTCTCACTCTGCTCCTGTTTTTGAAGTTCAAATATAGATGTGTCACTCTGCTCCTGTTTCTAAAGACTAAATAAGGATGTCTCACTCTGCTCCTGTTTTTGAAGTTCAAATATAGATGTGTCACTTTGCTCCTGTTTCTAAAGACTAAATAAAGATGTCTCACTCTGCTCCTGTTTCTGTAGAGTAAATAAAGATGTCTCACTCTGCTCCAGTTTTTGCAGTTTAAATAAAGATGTCTCACTCTGCTCCTGTTTCTAAAGACTAAATAAAGATGTCTCACTCTGCTCCTGTTTTTGCAGTTAAAATAAAGATGTCTCACTCTGCTCCTGTTTTTGCAGTTTAAATAAAGATGTCTCACTCTGCTCCTGTTTTTGCAGTTTAAATAACGATGTCTCACTCTGGTCCTGTTTTTGAAGTTGAAATATAGATGTGTCACTTTGCTCCTGTATCTAAAGACTAAATAAAGATGTCTCACTCTGCTCCTGTTTTCGCAGTTTAAATAAAGATGTCTCACTCTGCTCCTGTTTCTGGAGACTAAATAAAGACGTCTCACTCTGCTCCTTTTTCCAAAGACTAAATACAGATGTCTCACTCTGCTCCTGTTTCTAAAGACTAAATAAAGATGTCTCACTCTGCTCCTGTTTTTGAAGTTCAAATATAGATGTGTCACTCTGCTCCTGTTTCTAAAGACTAAATAAAGATTTCTCACTCTGCTCCTGTTTTTGAAGTTCAAATATAGATGTGTCACTTTGTTCCTGTTTCTAAAGACTAAATAAAGATGTCTCACTCTGCTCCTGTTTCTGGAGACTAAATAAGGATGTCTCACTCTGCTCCTGTTTTTGAAGTTCAAATATAGATGTGTCACTCTGCTCCTGTTTCTAAAGACTAAATAAAGATGTCTCACTCTGCTCCTGTTTTTGAAGTTCAAATATAGATGTGTCACTTTGCTCCTGTTTCTAAAGACTAAATACAGATGTCTCACTCTGCTCCTGTTTTTGAAGTTCAAATATAGATGTGTCACTCTGCTCCTGTTTTTGCAGTTTAAATAAAGATGTGTCACTCTGCTCCTGTTTTTGCAGTTTAAATAAAGATGTCTCACTCTGCTCCTGTTTTTGCAGTTTAAATAACGATGTCTCACTCTGGTCCTGTTTTTGATGTTCAAATATAGATGTGTCACTTTGCTCCTGTATCTAAAGACTAAATAAAGATGTCTCACTCTGCTCCTGTTTTTGAAGTTCAAATATAGATGTGTCACTTTGCTCCTTTATCTAAAGACTAAATAAAGATGTCTCACTCTGCTCCTGTTTTTGCAGTTAAAATAAAGATGTCTCACTCTGCTCGTGTTTCTGTAGTTCAAATATAGATGTCTCACTATGCTCCTGTTTCTAAAGACTAAATACAGATGTCTCACTCTGCTCCTGTTTTTGAAGTTCAAATATAGATGTGTCACTCTGCTCCTGTTTCTAAAGACTAAATAAAGATGTCTCACTCTGCTCCTGTTTTTGAAGTTCAAATATAGATGTGTCACTTTGCTCCTGTTTCTAAAGACTAAATAAAGATGTCTCACTCTGCTCCTGTTTTTGCAGTTTAAATAAAGATGTCTCACTCTGCTCCTGTTTTTGAAGTTCAAATATAGATGTGTCACTCTGCTCCTGTTTCTAAAGACTAAATAAAGATGTCTCACTCTGCTCCTGTTTTTGAAGTTCAAATATAGATGTGTCACTCTGCTCCTGTTTCTAAAGACTAAATAAGGATGTCTCACTCTGCTCCTGTTTTTGAAGTTCAAATATAGATGTGTCACTTTGCTCCTGTTTCTAAAGACTAAATAAAGATGTCTCACTCTGCTCCTGTTTCTGTAGAGTAAATAAAGATGTCTCACTCTGCTCCAGTTTTTGCAGTTTAAATAAAGATGTCTCACTCTGCTCCTGTTTCTAAAGACTAAATAAAGATGTCTCACTCTGCTCCTGTTTTTGCAGTTAAAATAAAGATGTCTCACTCTGCTCCTGTTTTTGCAGTTTAAATAAAGATGTCTCACTCTGCTCCTGTTTTTGCAGTTTAAATAACGATGTCTCACTCTGGTCCTGTTTTTGAAGTTGAAATATAGATGTGTCACTTTGCTCCTGTATCTAAAGACTAAATAAAGATGTCTCACTCTGCTCCTGTTTTCGCAGTTTAAATAAAGATGTCTCACTCTGCTCCTGTTTCTGGAGACTAAATAAAGACGTCTCACTCTGCTCCTTTTTCCAAAGACTAAATACAGATGTCTCACTCTGCTCCTGTTTCTAAAGACTAAATAAAGATGTCTCACTCTGCTCCTGTTTTTGCAGTTTAAATAACGATATCTCACTCTGCTCCTGTTTCTGGAGACTAAATAAAGACGTCTCACTCTGCTCCTTTTTCCAAAGACTAAATACAGATGTCTCACTCTGCTCCTGTTTCTAAAGACTAAATAAAGATGTCTCACTCTGCTCCTGTTTTTGCAGTTTAAATAAAGATGTCTCACTCTGCTCCTGTTTTTGAAGTTCAAATATAGATGTGTCACTTTGCTCCTGTTTCTAAAGACTAAATAAAGATTTCTCACTCTGCTCCTGTTTTTGCAGTTCAATTAATGATGTCTCACTCTGCTCCAGTTTTTGCAGTTTAAATAAAGATGTCTCACTCTGCTCCTGTTTTTGCAGTTTAAATAAAGATGTCTCACTCTGCTCCTGTTTTTGAAGTTCAAATATAGATGTGTCACTCTGCTCCTGTTTCTAAAGACTAAATAAAGATGTCTCACTCTGCTCCTGTTTCTAAAGACTAAATAAAGATGTCTCACTCTGCTCCTGTTTTTGCAGTTTAAATAAACATGTCTCACTCTGCTCCTGTTTTTGCAGTTTAAATAACGATGTCTCACTCTGGTCCTGTTTTTGAAGTTGAAATATAGATGTGTCACTTTGCTCCTGTATCTAAAGACTAAATAAAGATGTCTCACTCTGCTCCTGTTTTCGCAGTTTAAATAAAGATGTCTCACTCTGCTCCTGTTTCTGGAGACTAAATAAAGACGTCTCACTCTGCTCCTTTTTCCAAAGACTAAATACAGATGTCTCACTCTGCTCCTGTTTCTAAAGACTAAATAAAGATGTCTCACTCTGCTCCTGTTTTTGAAGTTCAAATATAGATGTGTCACTCTGCTCCTGTTTCTAAAGACTAAATAAAGATTTCTCACTCTGCTCCTGTTTTTGAAGTTCAAATATAGATGTGTCACTTTGTTCCTGTTTCTAAAGACTAAATAAAGATGTCTCACTCTGCTCCTGTTTCTGGAGACTAAATAAGGATGTCTCACTCTGCTCCTGTTTTTGAAGTTCAAATATAGATGTGTCACTCTGCTCCTGTTTCTAAAGACTAAATAAAGATGTCTCACTCTGCTCCTGTTTTTGAAGTTCAAATATAGATGTGTCACTTTGCTCCTGTTTCTAAAGACTAAATACAGATGTCTCACTCTGCTCCTGTTTTTGAAGTTCAAATATAGATGTGCCACTCTGCTCCTGTTTTTGCAGTTTAAATAAAGATGTGTCACTCTGCTCCTGTTTTTGCAGTTTAAATAAAGATGTCTCACTCTGCTCCTGTTTTTGCAGTTTAAATAACGATGTCTCACTCTGGTCCTGTTTTTGATGTTCAAATATAGATGTGTCACTTTGCTCCTGTATCTAAAGACTAAATAAAGATGTCTCACTCTGCTCCTGTTTTTGCAGTTAAAATAAAGATGTCTCACTCTGCTCGTGTTTCTGTAGTTCAAATATAGATGTCTCACTATGCTCCTGTTTCTAAAGACTAAATACAGATGTCTCACTCTGCTCCTGTTTTTGAAGTTCAAATATAGATGTGTCACTCTGCTCCTGTTTTTGCAGTTTAAATAAAGATGTCTCACTCTGCTCCTGTTTTTGAAGTTCAAATATAGATGTGTCACTTTGCTCCTGTTTCTAAAGACTAAATAAAGATGTCTCACTCTGCTCCTGTTTTTGCAGTTTAAATAAAGATGTCTCACTCTGCTCCTGTTTTTGAAGTTCAAATATAGATGTGCCACTCTGCTCCTGTTTTTGCAGTTTAAATAAAGATGTGTCACTCTGCTCCTGTTTTTGCAGTTTAAATAAAGATGTCTCACTCTGCTCCTGTTTTTGCAGTTTAAATAACGATGTCTCACTCTGGTCCTGTTTTTGATGTTCAAATATAGATGTGTCACTTTGCTCCTGTATCTAAAGACTAAATAAAGATGTCTCACTCTGCTCCTGTTTTTGCAGTTAAAATAAAGATGTCTCACTCTGCTCGTGTTTCTGTAGTTCAAATATAGATGTCTCACTATGCTCCTGTTTCTAAAGACTAAATACAGATGTCTCACTCTGCTCCTGTTTTTGAAGTTCAAATATAGATGTGTCACTCTGCTCCTGTTTTTGCAGTTTAAATAAAGATGTCTCACTCTGCTCCTGTTTTTGAAGTTCAAATATAGATGTGTCACTTTGCTCCTGTTTCTAAAGACTAAATAAAGATGTCTCACTCTGCTCCTGTTTTTGCAGTTTAAATAAAGATGTCTCACTCTGCTCCTGTTTTTGAAGTTCAAATATAGATGTGTCACTCTGCTCCTGTTTCTAAAGACTAAATAAAGATGTCTCACTCTGCTCCTGTTTTTGAAGTTCAAATATAGATGTGTCACTCTGCTCCTGTTTCTAAAGACTAAATAAGGATGTCTCACTCTGCTCCTGTTTTTGAAGTTCAAATATAGATGTGTCACTCTGCTCCTGTTTCTAAAGACTAAATAACGATGTCTCACTCTGGTCCTGTTTTTGATGTTCAAATATAGATGTGTCACTTTGCTCCTGTATCTAAAGACTAAATAAAGATGTCTCACTCTGCTCCTGTTTTTGAAGTTCAAATATAGATGTGTCACTTTGCTCCTTTATCTAAAGACTAAATAAAGATGTCTCACTCTGCTCCTGTTTCTGGAGACTAAATAAGGATGTCTCACTCTGCTCCTGTTTTTGAAGTTCAAATATAGATGTGTCACTCTGCTCCTGTTTCTAAAGACTAAATAAAGATGTCTCACTCTGCTCCTGTTTTTGAAGTTCAAATATAGATGTGTCACTTTGCTCCTGTTTCTAAAGACTAAATACAGATGTCTCACTCTGCTCCTGTTTTTGAAGTTCAAATATAGATGTGTCACTCTGCTCCTGTTTTTGCAGTTTAAATAAAGATGTGTCACTCTGCTCCTGTTTTTGCAGTTTAAATAAAGATGTCTCACTCTGCTCCTGTTTTTGCAGTTTAAATAACGATGTCTCACTCTGGTCCTGTTTTTGATGTTCAAATATAGATGTGTCACTTTGCTCCTGTATCTAAAGACTAAATAAAGATGTCTCACTCTGCTCCTGTTTTTGCAGTTAAAATAAAGATGTCTCACTCTGCTCGTGTTTCTGTAGTTCAAATATAGATGTCTCACTCTGCTCCTGTTTTTGAAGTTCAAATATAGATGTGTCACTCTGCTCCTGTTTCTAAAGACTAAATAAGGATGTCTCACTCTGCTCCTGTTTTTGAAGTTCAAATATAGATGTGTCACTCTGCTCCTGTTTCTAAAGACTAAATAACGATGTCTCACTCTGGTCCTGTTTTTGATGTTCAAATATAGATGTGTCACTTTGCTCCTGTATCTAAAGACTAAATAAAGATGTCTCACTCTGCTCCTGTTTTTGAAGTTCAAATATAGATGTGTCACTTTGCTCCTTTATCTAAAGACTAAATAAAGATGTCTCACTCTGCTCCTGTTTCTGGAGACTAAATAAGGATGTCTCACTCTGCTCCTGTTTTTGAAGTTCAAATATAGATGTGTCACTCTGCTCCTGTTTCTAAAGACTAAATAAAGATGTCTCACTCTGCTCCTGTTTTTGAAGTTCAAATATAGATGTGTCACTTTGCTCCTGTTTCTAAAGACTAAATACAGATGTCTCACTCTGCTCCTGTTTTTGAAGTTCAAATATAGATGTGTCACTCTGCTCCTGTTTTTGCAGTTTAAATAAAGATGTGTCACTCTGCTCCTGTTTTTGCAGTTTAAATAAAGATGTCTCACTCTGCTCCTGTTTTTGCAGTTTAAATAACGATGTCTCACTCTGGTCCTGTTTTTGATGTTCAAATATAGATGTGTCACTTTGCTCCTGTATCTAAAGACTAAATAAAGATGTCTCACTCTGCTCCTGTTTTTGCAGTTAAAATAAAGATGTCTCACTCTGCTCGTGTTTCTGTAGTTCAAATATAGATGTCTCACTATGCTCCTGTTTCTAAAGACTAAATACAGATGTCTCACTCTGCTCCTGTTTTTGAAGTTCAAATATAGATGTGTCACTCTGCTCCTGTTTTTGCAGTTTAAATAAAGATGTCTCACTCTGCTCCTGTTTTTGAAGTTCAAATATAGATGTGTCACTTTGCTCCTGTTTCTAAAGACTAAATAAAGATGTCTCACTCTGCTCCTGTTTTTGCAGTTTAAATAAAGATGTCTCACTCTGCTCCTGTTTTTGAAGTTCAAATATAGATGTGTCACTCTGCTCCTGTTTCTAAAGACTAAATAAAGATGTCTCACTCTGCTCCTGTTTTTGAAGTTCAAATATAGATGTGTCACTCTGCTCCTGTTTCTAAAGACTAAATAAGGATGTCTCACTCTGCTCCTGTTTTTGAAGTTCAAATATAGATGTGTCACTCTGCTCCTGTTTCTAAAGACTAAATAACGATGTCTCACTCTGGTCCTGTTTTTGATGTTCAAATATAGATGTGTCACTTTGCTCCTGTATCTAAAGACTAAATAAAGATGTCTCACTCTGCTCCTGTTTTTGAAGTTCAAATATAGATGTGTCACTTTGCTCCTTTATCTAAAGACTAAATAAAGATGTCTCACTCTGCTCCTGTTTCTGGAGACTAAATAAGGATGTCTCACTCTGCTCCTGTTTTTGAAGTTCAAATATAGATGTGTCACTCTGCTCCTGTTTCTAAAGACTAAATAAAGATGTCTCACTCTGCTCCTGTTTTTGAAGTTCAAATATAGATGTGTCACTTTGCTCCTGTTTCTAAAGACTAAATACAGATGTCTCACTCTGCTCCTGTTTTTGAAGTTCAAATATAGATGTGTCACTCTGCTCCTGTTTTTGCAGTTTAAATAAAGATGTGTCACTCTGCTCCTGTTTTTGCAGTTTAAATAAAGATGTCTCACTCTGCTCCTGTTTTTGCAGTTTAAATAACGATGTCTCACTCTGGTCCTGTTTTTGATGTTCAAATATAGATGTGTCACTTTGCTCCTGTATCTAAAGACTAAATAAAGATGTCTCACTCTGCTCCTGTTTTTGAAGTTCAAATATAGATGTGTCACTTTGCTCCTTTATCTAAAGACTAAATAAAGATGTCTCACTCTGCTCCTGTTTTTGCAGTTAAAATAAAGATGTCTCACTCTGCTCGTGTTTCTGTAGTTCAAATATAGATGTCTCACTATGCTCCTGTTTCTAAAGACTAAATACAGATGTCTCACTCTGCTCCTGTTTTTGAAGTTCAAATATAGATGTGTCACTCTGCTCCTGTTTCTAAAGACTAAATAAAGATGTCTCACTCTGCTCCTGTTTTTGAAGTTCAAATATAGATGTGTCACTTTGCTCCTGTTTCTAAAGACTAAATAAAGATGTCTCACTCTGCTCCTGTTTTTGCAGTTTAAATAAAGATGTCTCACTCTGCTCCTGTTTTTGAAGTTCAAATATAGATGTGTCACTCTGCTCCTGTTTCTAAAGACTAAATAAAGATGTCTCACTCTGCTCCTGTTTTTGAAGTTCAAATATAGATGTGTCACTCTGCTCCTGTTTCTAAAGACTAAATAAGGATGTCTCACTCTGCTCCTGTTTTTGAAGTTCAAATATAGATGTGTCACTTTGCTCCTGTTTCTAAAGACTAAATAAAGATGTCTCACTCTGCTCCTGTTTCTGTAGAGTAAATAAAGATGTCTCACTCTGCTCCAGTTTTTGCAGTTTAAATAAAGATGTCTCACTCTGCTCCTGTTTCTAAAGACTAAATAAAGATGTCTCACTCTGCTCCTGTTTTTGCAGTTAAAATAAAGATGTCTCACTCTGCTCCTGTTTTTGCAGTTTAAATAAAGATGTCTCACTCTGCTCCTGTTTTTGCAGTTTAAATAACGATGTCTCACTCTGGTCCTGTTTTTGAAGTTGAAATATAGATGTGTCACTTTGCTCCTGTATCTAAAGACTAAATAAAGATGTCTCACTCTGCTCCTGTTTTCGCAGTTTAAATAAAGATGTCTCACTCTGCTCCTGTTTCTGGAGACTAAATAAAGACGTCTCACTCTGCTCCTTTTTCCAAAGACTAAATACAGATGTCTCACTCTGCTCCTGTTTCTAAAGACTAAATAAAGATGTCTCACTCTGCTCCTGTTTTTGCAGTTTAAATAACGATATCTCACTCTGCTCCTGTTTTTGAAGTTCAAATATAGATGTGTCACTTTGCTCCTGTTTCTAAAGACTAAATAAAGATTTCTCACTCTGCTCCTGTTTTTGCAGTTAAATTAAAGATGTCTCACTCTGCTCGTGTTTCTGTAGTTCAAATATAGATGTCTCACTATGCTCCTGTTTCTAAAGACTAAATAATGATGTCTCACTCTGCTCCAGTTTTTGCAGTTTAAATAAAGATGTCTCACTCTGCTCCTGTTTTTGCAGTTTAAATAAAGATGTCTCACTCTGCTCCTGTTTTTGAAGTTCAAATATAGATGTGTCACTCTGCTCCTGTTTCTAAAGACTAAATAAAGATGTCTCACTCTGCTCCTGTTTCTAAAGACTAAATAAAGATGTCTCACTCTGCTCCTGTTTTTGCAGTTTAAATAAACATGTCTCACTCTGCTCCTGTTTTTGCAGTTTAAATAACGATGTCTCACTCTGGTCCTGTTTTTGAAGTTGAAATATAGATGTGTCACTTTGCTCCTGTATCTAAAGACTAAATAAAGATGTCTCACTCTGCTCCTGTTTTCGCAGTTTAAATAAAGATGTCTCACTCTGCTCCTGTTTCTGGAGACTAAATAAAGACGTCTCACTCTGCTCCTTTTTCCAAAGACTAAATACAGATGTCTCACTCTGCTCCTGTTTCTAAAGACTAAATAAAGATGTCTCACTCTGCTCCTGTTTTTGAAGTTCAAATATAGATGTGTCACTCTGCTCCTGTTTCTAAAGACTAAATAAAGATTTCTCACTCTGCTCCTGTTTTTGAAGTTCAAATATAGATGTGTCACTTTGTTCCTGTTTCTAAAGACTAAATAAAGATGTCTCACTCTGCTCCTGTTTCTGGAGACTAAATAAGGATGTCTCACTCTGCTCCTGTTTTTGAAGTTCAAATATAGATGTGTCACTCTGCTCCTGTTTCTAAAGACTAAATAAAGATGTCTCACTCTGCTCCTGTTTTTGAAGTTCAAATATAGATGTGTCACTTTGCTCCTGTTTCTAAAGACTAAATACAGATGTCTCACTCTGCTCCTGTTTTTGAAGTTCAAATATAGATGTGCCACTCTGCTCCTGTTTTTGCAGTTTAAATAAAGATGTGTCACTCTGCTCCTGTTTTTGCAGTTTAAATAAAGATGTCTCACTCTGCTCCTGTTTTTGCAGTTTAAATAACGATGTCTCACTCTGGTCCTGTTTTTGATGTTCAAATATAGATGTGTCACTTTGCTCCTGTATCTAAAGACTAAATAAAGATGTCTCACTCTGCTCCTTTTTCCAAAGACTAAATACAGATGTCTCACTCTGCTCCTGTTTCTAAAGACTAAATAAAGATGTCTCACTCTGCTCCTGTTTTTGCAGTTTAAATAACGATATCTCACTCTGCTCCTGTTTCTGTAGACTAAATAAAGATGTCTCACTCTGCTCCAGTTTTTGCAGTTTAAATAAAGATGTCTCACTCTGCTCCTGTTTTTGCAGTTTAAATAAAGATGTCTCACTCTGCTCCTGTTTTTGAAGTTCAAATATAGATGTGTCACTTTGTTCCTGTTTCTAAAGACTAAATAAAGATGTCTCACTCTGCTCCTGTTTCTGGAGACTAAATAAGGATGTCTCACTCTGCTCCTGTTTTTGAAGTTCAAATATAGATGTGTCACTCTGCTCCTGTTTCTAAAGACTAAATAAAGATGTCTCACTCTGCTCCTGTTTTTGAAGTTCAAATATAGATGTGTCACTTTGCTCCTGTTTCTAAAGACTAAATACAGATGTCTCACTCTGCTCCTGTTTTTGAAGTTCAAATATAGATGTGCCACTCTGCTCCTGTTTTTGCAGTTTAAATAAAGATGTGTCACTCTGCTCCTGTTTTTGCAGTTTAAATAAAGATGTCTCACTCTGCTCCTGTTTTTGCAGTTTAAATAACGATGTCTCACTCTGGTCCTGTTTTTGATGTTCAAATATAGATGTGTCACTTTGCTCCTGTATCTAAAGACTAAATAAAGATGTCTCACTCTGCTCCTGTTTTTGCAGTTAAAATAAAGATGTCTCACTCTGCTCGTGTTTCTGTAGTTCAAATATAGATGTCTCACTATGCTCCTGTTTCTAAAGACTAAATACAGATGTCTCACTCTGCTCCTGTTTTTGAAGTTCAAATATAGATGTGTCACTCTGCTCCTGTTTTTGCAGTTTAAATAAAGATGTCTCACTCTGCTCCTGTTTTTGAAGTTCAAATATAGATGTGTCACTTTGCTCCTGTTTCTAAAGACTAAATAAAGATGTCTCACTCTGCTCCTGTTTTTGCAGTTTAAATAAAGATGTCTCACTCTGCTCCTGTTTTTGAAGTTCAAATATAGATGTGTCACTCTGCTCCTGTTTCTAAAGACTAAATAAAGATGTCTCACTCTGCTCCTGTTTTTGAAGTTCAAATATAGATGTGTCACTCTGCTCCTGTTTCTAAAGACTAAATAAGGATGTCTCACTCTGCTCCTGTTTTTGAAGTTCAAATATAGATGTGTCACTCTGCTCCTGTTTCTAAAGACTAAATAACGATGTCTCACTCTGGTCCTGTTTTTGATGTTCAAATATAGATGTGTCACTTTGCTCCTGTATCTAAAGACTAAATAAAGATGTCTCACTCTGCTCCTGTTTTTGAAGTTCAAATATAGATGTGTCACTTTGCTCCTTTATCTAAAGACTAAATAAAGATGTCTCACTCTGCTCCTGTTTCTGGAGACTAAATAAGGATGTCTCACTCTGCTCCTGTTTTTGAAGTTCAAATATAGATGTGTCACTCTGCTCCTGTTTCTAAAGACTAAATAAAGATGTCTCACTCTGCTCCTGTTTTTGAAGTTCAAATATAGATGTGTCACTTTGCTCCTGTTTCTAAAGACTAAATACAGATGTCTCACTCTGCTCCTGTTTTTGAAGTTCAAATATAGATGTGTCACTCTGCTCCTGTTTTTGCAGTTTAAATAAAGATGTGTCACTCTGCTCCTGTTTTTGCAGTTTAAATAAAGATGTCTCACTCTGCTCCTGTTTTTGCAGTTTAAATAACGATGTCTCACTCTGGTCCTGTTTTTGATGTTCAAATATAGATGTGTCACTTTGCTCCTGTATCTAAAGACTAAATAAAGATGTCTCACTCTGCTCCTGTTTTTGAAGTTCAAATATAGATGTGTCACTTTGCTCCTTTATCTAAAGACTAAATAAAGATGTCTCACTCTGCTCCTGTTTTTGCAGTTAAAATAAAGATGTCTCACTCTGCTCGTGTTTCTGTAGTTCAAATATAGATGTCTCACTATGCTCCTGTTTCTAAAGACTAAATACAGATGTCTCACTCTGCTCCTGTTTTTGAAGTTCAAATATAGATGTGTCACTCTGCTCCTGTTTCTAAAGACTAAATAAAGATGTCTCACTCTGCTCCTGTTTTTGAAGTTCAAATATAGATGTGTCACTTTGCTCCTGTTTCTAAAGACTAAATAAAGATGTCTCACTCTGCTCCTGTTTTTGCAGTTTAAATAAAGATGTCTCACTCTGCTCCTGTTTTTGAAGTTCAAATATAGATGTGTCACTCTGCTCCTGTTTCTAAAGACTAAATAAAGATGTCTCACTCTGCTCCTGTTTTTGAAGTTCAAATATAGATGTGTCACTCTGCTCCTGTTTCTAAAGACTAAATAAGGATGTCTCACTCTGCTCCTGTTTTTGAAGTTCAAATATAGATGTGTCACTTTGCTCCTGTTTCTAAAGACTAAATAAAGATGTCTCACTCTGCTCCTGTTTCTGTAGAGTAAATAAAGATGTCTCACCCTGCTCCAGTTTTTGCAGTTTAAATAAAGATGTCTCACTCTGCTCCTGTTTCTAAAGACTAAATAAAGATGTCTCACTCTGCTCCTGTTTTTGCAGTTAAAATAAAGATGTCTCACTCTGCTCCTGTTTTTGCAGTTTAAATAAAGATGTCTCACTCTGCTCCTGTTTTTGCAGTTTAAATAACGATGTCTCACTCTGGTCCTGTTTTTGAAGTTGAAATATAGATGTGTCACTTTGCTCCTGTATCTAAAGACTAAATAAAGATGTCTCACTCTGCTCCTGTTTTCGCAGTTTAAATAAAGATGTCTCACTCTGCTCCTGTTTCTGGAGACTAAATAAAGACGTCTCACTCTGCTCCTTTTTCCAAAGACTAAATACAGATGTCTCACTCTGCTCCTGTTTCTAAAGACTAAATAAAGATGTCTCACTCTGCTCCTGTTTTTGCAGTTTAAATAACGATATCTCACTCTGCTCCTGTTTTTGAAGTTCAAATATAGATGTGTCACTTTGCTCCTGTTTCTAAAGACTAAATAAAGATTTCTCACTCTGCTCCTGTTTTTGCAGTTAAATTAAAGATGTCTCACTCTGCTCGTGTTTCTGTAGTTCAAATATAGATGTCTCACTATGCTCCTGTTTCTAAAGACTAAATAATGATGTCTCACTCTGCTCCAGTTTTTGCAGTTTAAATAAAGATGTCTCACTCTGCTCCTGTTTTTGCAGTTTAAATAAAGATGTCTCACTCTGCTCCTGTTTTTGAAGTTCAAATATAGATGTGTCACTCTGCTCCTGTTTCTAAAGACTAAATAAAGATGTCTCACTCTGCTCCTGTTTCTAAAGACTAAATAAAGATGTCTCACTCTGCTCCTGTTTTTGCAGTTTAAATAAACATGTCTCACTCTGCTCCTGTTTTTGCAGTTTAAATAACGATGTCTCACTCTGGTCCTGTTTTTGAAGTTGAAATATAGATGTGTCACTTTGCTCCTGTATCTAAAGACTAAATAAAGATGTCTCACTCTGCTCCTGTTTTCGCAGTTTAAATAAAGATGTCTCACTCTGCTCCTGTTTCTGGAGACTAAATAAAGACGTCTCACTCTGCTCCTTTTTCCAAAGACTAAATACAGATGTCTCACTCTGCTCCTGTTTCTAAAGACTAAATAAAGATGTCTCACTCTGCTCCTGTTTTTGAAGTTCAAATATAGATGTGTCACTCTGCTCCTGTTTCTAAAGACTAAATAAAGATTTCTCACTCTGCTCCTGTTTTTGAAGTTCAAATATAGATGTGTCACTTTGTTCCTGTTTCTAAAGACTAAATAAAGATGTCTCACTCTGCTCCTGTTTCTGGAGACTAAATAAGGATGTCTCACTCTGCTCCTGTTTTTGAAGTTCAAATATAGATGTGTCACTCTGCTCCTGTTTCTAAAGACTAAATAAAGATGTCTCACTCTGCTCCTGTTTTTGAAGTTCAAATATAGATGTGTCACTTTGCTCCTGTTTCTAAAGACTAAATACAGATGTCTCACTCTGCTCCTGTTTTTGAAGTTCAAATATAGATGTGCCACTCTGCTCCTGTTTTTGCAGTTTAAATAAAGATGTGTCACTCTGCTCCTGTTTTTGCAGTTTAAATAAAGATGTCTCACTCTGCTCCTGTTTTTGCAGTTTAAATAACGATGTCTCACTCTGGTCCTGTTTTTGATGTTCAAATATAGATGTGTCACTTTGCTCCTGTATCTAAAGACTAAATAAAGATGTCTCACTCTGCTCCTTTTTCCAAAGACTAAATACAGATGTCTCACTCTGCTCCTGTTTCTAAAGACTAAATAAAGATGTCTCACTCTGCTCCTGTTTTTGCAGTTTAAATAACGATATCTCACTCTGCTCCTGTTTCTGTAGACTAAATAAAGATGTCTCACTCTGCTCCAGTTTTTGCAGTTTAAATAAAGATGTCTCACTCTGCTCCTGTTTTTGCAGTTTAAATAAAGATGTCTCACTCTGCTCCTGTTTTTGAAGTTCAAATATAGATGTGTCACTTTGCTCCTGTTTCTAAAGACTAAATAAAGATTTCTCACTCTGCTCCTGTTTTTGCAGTTAAATTAAAGATGTCTCACTCTGCTCGTGTTTCTGTAGTTCAAATATAGATGTCTCACTATGCTCCTGTTTCTAAAGACTAAATAATGATGTCTCACTCTGCTCCAGTTTTTGCAGTTTAAATAAAGATGTCTCACTCTGCTCCTGTTTTTGCAGTTTAAATAAAGATGTCTCACTCTGCTCCTGTTTTTGAAGTTCAAATATAGATGTGTCACTCTGCTCCTGTTTCTAAAGACTAAATAAAGATGTCTCACTCTGCTCCTGTTTCTAAAGACTAAATAAAGATGTCTCACTCTGCTCCTGTTTTTGCAGTTTAAATAAACATGTCTCACTCTGCTCCTGTTTTTGCAGTTTAAATAACGATGTCTCACTCTGGTCCTGTTTTTGAAGTTGAAATATAGATGTGTCACTTTGCTCCTGTATCTAAAGACTAAATAAAGATGTCTCACTCTGCTCCTGTTTTCGCAGTTTAAATAAAGATGTCTCACTCTGCTCCTGTTTCTGGAGACTAAATAAAGACGTCTCACTCTGCTCCTTTTTCCAAAGACTAAATACAGATGTCTCACTCTGCTCCTGTTTCTAAAGACTAAATAAAGATGTCTCACTCTGCTCCTGTTTTTGAAGTTCAAATATAGATGTGTCACTCTGCTCCTGTTTCTAAAGACTAAATAAAGATTTCTCACTCTGCTCCTGTTTTTGAAGTTCAAATATAGATGTGTCACTTTGTTCCTGTTTCTAAAGACTAAATAAAGATGTCTCACTCTGCTCCTGTTTCTGGAGACTAAATAAGGATGTCTCACTCTGCTCCTGTTTTTGAAGTTCAAATATAGATGTGTCACTCTGCTCCTGTTTCTAAAGACTAAATAAAGATGTCTCACTCTGCTCCTGTTTTTGAAGTTCAAATATAGATGTGTCACTTTGCTCCTGTTTCTAAAGACTAAATACAGATGTCTCACTCTGCTCCTGTTTTTGAAGTTCAAATATAGATGTGCCACTCTGCTCCTGTTTTTGCAGTTTAAATAAAGATGTGTCACTCTGCTCCTGTTTTTGCAGTTTAAATAAAGATGTCTCACTCTGCTCCTGTTTTTGCAGTTTAAATAACGATGTCTCACTCTGGTCCTGTTTTTGATGTTCAAATATAGATGTGTCACTTTGCTCCTGTATCTAAAGACTAAATAAAGATGTCTCACTCTGCTCCTGTTTTTGCAGTTAAAATAAAGATGTCTCACTCTGCTCGTGTTTCTGTAGTTCAAATATAGATGTCTCACTATGCTCCTGTTTCTAAAGACTAAATACAGATGTCTCACTCTGCTCCTGTTTTTGAAGTTCAAATATAGATGTGTCACTCTGCTCCTGTTTTTGCAGTTTAAATAAAGATGTCTCACTCTGCTCCTGTTTTTGAAGTTCAAATATAGATGTGTCACTTTGCTCCTGTTTCTAAAGACTAAATAAAGATGTCTCACTCTGCTCCTGTTTTTGCAGTTTAAATAAAGATGTCTCACTCTGCTCCTGTTTTTGAAGTTCAAATATAGATGTGTCACTCTGCTCCTGTTTCTAAAGACTAAATAAAGATGTCTCACTCTGCTCCTGTTTTTGAAGTTCAAATATAGATGTGTCACTCTGCTCCTGTTTCTAAAGACTAAATAAGGATGTCTCACTCTGCTCCTGTTTTTGAAGTTCAAATATAGATGTGTCACTTTGCTCCTGTTTCTAAAGACTAAATAAAGATGTCTCACTCTGCTCCTGTTTCTGTAGAGTAAATAAAGATGTCTCACTCTGCTCCAGTTTTTGCAGTTTAAATAAAGATGTCTCACTCTGCTCCTGTTTCTAAAGACTAAATAAAGATGTCTCACTCTGCTCCTGTTTTTGCAGTTTAAATAAAGATGTCTCACTCTGCTCCTGTTTTTGCAGTTTAAATAACGATGTCTCACTCTGGTCCTGTTTTTGATGTTCAAATATAGATGTGTCACTTTGCTCCTGTATCTAAAGACTAAATAAAGATGTCTCACTCTGCTCCTGTTTTTGAAGTTCAAATATAGATGTGTCACTTTGCTCCTTTATCTAAAGACTAAATAAAGATGTCTCACTCTGCTCCTGTTTTTGCAGTTAAAATAAAGATGTCTCACTCTGCTCGTGTTTCTGTAGTTCAAATATAGATGTCTCACTATGCTCCTGTTTCTAAAGACTAAATACAGATGTCTCACTCTGCTCCTGTTTTTGAAGTTCAAATATAGATGTGTCACTCTGCTCCTGTTTTTGCAGTTTAAATAAAGATGTCTCACTCTGCTCCTGTTTTTGAAGTTCAAATATAGATGTGTCACTCTGCTCCTGTTTCTAAAGACTAAATAAAGATGTCTCACTCTGCTCCTGTTTTTGAAGTTCAAATATAGATGTGTCACTTTGCTCCTGTTTCTAAAGACTAAATAAAGATGTCTCACTCTGCTCCTGTTTTTGCAGTTTAAATAAAGATGTCTCACTCTGCTCCTGTTTTTGAAGTTCAAATATAGATGTGTCACTCTGCTCCTGTTTCTAAAGACTAAATAAAGATGTCTCACTCTGCTCCTGTTTTTGAAGTTCAAATATAGATGTGTCACTCTGCTCCTGTTTCTAAAGACTAAATAAGGATGTCTCACTCTGCTCCTGTTTTTGAAGTTCAAATATAGATGTGTCACTTTGCTCCTGTTTCTAAAGACTAAATAAAGATGTCTCACTCTGCTCCTGTTTCTGTAGAGTAAATAAAGATGTCTCACTCTGCTCCAGTTTTTGCAGTTTAAATAAAGATGTCTCACTCTGCTCCTGTTTCTAAAGACTAAATAAAGATGTCTCACTCTGCTCCTGTTTTTGCAGTTAAAATAAAGATGTCTCACTCTGCTCCTGTTTTTGCAGTTTAAATAAAGATGTCTCACTCTGCTCCTGTTTTTGCAGTTTAAATAACGATGTCTCACTCTGGTCCTGTTTTTGAAGTTGAAATATAGATGTGTCACTTTGCTCCTGTATCTAAAGACTAAATAAAGATGTCTCACTCTGCTCCTGTTTTCGCAGTTTAAATAAAGATGTCTCACTCTGCTCCTGTTTCTGGAGACTAAATAAAGACGTCTCACTCTGCTCCTTTTTCCAAAGACTAAATACAGATGTCTCACTCTGCTCCTGTTTCTAAAGACTAAATAAAGATGTCTCACTCTGCTCCTGTTTTTGAAGTTCAAATATAGATGTGTCACTCTGCTCCTGTTTCTAAAGACTAAATAAAGATTTCTCACTCTGCTCCTGTTTTTGAAGTTCAAATATAGATGTGTCACTTTGTTCCTGTTTCTAAAGACTAAATAAAGATGTCTCACTCTGCTCCTGTTTCTGGAGACTAAATAAGGATGTCTCACTCTGCTCCTGTTTTTGAAGTTCAAATATAGATGTGTCACTCTGCTCCTGTTTCTAAAGACTAAATAAAGATGTCTCACTCTGCTCCTGTTTTTGAAGTTCAAATATAGATGTGTCACTTTGCTCCTGTTTCTAAAGACTAAATACAGATGTCTCACTCTGCTCCTATTTTTGAAGTTCAAATATAGATGTGTCACTCTGCTCCTGTTTTTGCAGTTTAAATAAAGATGTCTCACTCTGCTCCTGTTTTTGAAGTTCAAATATAGATGTGTCACTCTGCTCCTGTTTCTAAAGACTAAATAAAGATGTCTCACTCTGCTCCTGTTTTTGAAGTTCAAATATAGATGTGTCACTTTGCTCCTGTTTCTAAAGACTAAATAAAGATGTCTCACTCTGCTCCTGTTTTTGCAGTTTAAATAAAGATGTCTCACTCTGCTCCTGTTTTTGAAGTTCAAATATAGATGTGTCACTCTGCTCCTGTTTCTAAAGACTAAATAAAGATGTCTCACTCTGCTCCTGTTTTTGAAGTTCAAATATAGATGTGTCACTCTGCTCCTGTTTCTAAAGACTAAATAAGGATGTCTCACTCTGCTCCTGTTTTTGAAGTTCAAATATAGATGTGTCACTTTGCTCCTGTTTCTAAAGACTAAATAAAGATGTCTCACTCTGCTCCTGTTTCTGTAGAGTAAATAAAGATGTCTCACTCTGCTCCAGTTTTTGCAGTTTAAATAAAGATGTCTACCTCTGCTCCTGTTTCTAAAGACTAAATAAAGATGTCTCACTCTGGTCCTGTTTTTGCAGTTAAAATAAAGATGTCTCACTCTGCTCCTGTTTTCGCAGTTTAAATAAAGATGTCTCACTCTGCTCCTGTTTCTAAAGACTAAATAAAGATGTCTCACTCTGCTCGTGTTTCTGTAGTTCAAATATAGATGTGTCACTCTGCTCCTGTTTCTAAAGACTAAATAAAGATGTCTCACTCTGCTCCTGTTTTTGAAGTTCAAATATAGATGTGTCACTTTGCTCCTGTTTCTAAAGACTAAATAAAGTTGTCTCACTCTGCTCCTGTTTCTAAAGACTAAATATAGATGTGTCACTCTGCTCCTGTTTCTAAAGACTAAATAAAGATGTCTCACTCTGCTCCTGTTTTTGCAGTTTAAATAAAGACGTCTCACTCTGCTCATTTTTCTAAAGACTAAATAAAGATGTCTCACTCTGCTCCTGTTTTTGAAGTTCAAATATAGATGTGTCACTCTGCTCCTGTTTCTAAAGACTAAATACAGATGTCTCATTCTGCTCCTGTTTCTAAAGACTAAATAAAGATGTCTCACTCTGCTCCTGTTTTTGAAGTTCAAATATAGATGTGTCACTTTGCTCCTGTTTCTAAAGACTAAATAAAGATGTCTCACTCTGCTCCTGTTTCTGGAGACAAAATAAATATGTCTCACCCTGCTCCTGTTTTTGCAGTTTAAATAAAGATGTCTCACTCTGCTCGTGTTCCTGTAGTTCAAATATAGATGTGTCACTTTGCTCCTGTTTCTAAAGACTAAATACAGATGTCTCACTCTGCTCCTGTTTTTGAAGTTCAAATATAGATGTGCCACTCTGCTCCTGTTTTTGCAGTTTAAATAAAGATGTGTCACTCTGCTCCTGTTTTTGCAGTTTAAATAAAGATGTCTCACTCTGCTCCTGTTTTTGCAGTTTAAATAACGATGTCTCACTCTGGTCCTGTTTTTGATGTTCAAATATAGATGTGTCACTTTGCTCCTGTATCTAAAGACTAAATAAAGATGTCTCACTCTGCTCCTTTTTCCAAAGACTAAATACAGATGTCTCACTCTGCTCCTGTTTCTAAAGACTAAATAAAGATGTCTCACTCTGCTCCTGTTTTTGCAGTTTAAATAACGATATCTCACTCTGCTCCTGTTTCTGTAGACTAAATAAAGATGTCTCACTCTGCTCCAGTTTTTGCAGTTTAAATAAAGATGTCTCACTCTGCTCCTGTTTTTGCAGTTTAAATAAAGATGTCTCACTCTGCTCCTGTTTTTGAAGTTCAAATATAGATGTGTCACTTTGCTCCTGTTTCTAAAGACTAAATAAAGATTTCTCACTCTGCTCCTGTTTTTGCAGTTAAATTAAAGATGTCTCACTCTGCTCGTGTTTCTGTAGTTCAAATATAGATGTCTCACTATGCTCCTGTTTCTAAAGACTAAATAAAGATGTCTCACTCTGCTCCTGTTTCTAAAGACTAAATAAAGATGTCTCACTCTGCTCCAGTTTTTGCAGTTTAAATAAACATGTCTCACTCTGCTCCTGTTTTTGCAGTTTAAATAAAGATGTCTCACTCTGCTCCTGTTTTTGAAGTTCAAATATAGATGTGTCACTCTGCTCCTGTTTCTAAAGACTAAATAAAGATGTCTCACTCTGCTCCTGTTTCTAAAGACTAAATAAAGATGTCTCACTCTGCTCCTGTTTTTGCAGTTTAAATAAACATGTCTCACTCTGCTCCTGTTTTTGCAGTTTAAATAACGATGTCTCACTCTGGTCCTGTTTTTGAAGTTGAAATATAGATGTGTCACTTTGCTCCTGTATCTAAAGACTAAATAAAGATGTCTCACTCTGCTCCTGTTTTCGCAGTTTAAATAAAGATGTCTCACTCTGCTCCTGTTTCTGGAGACTAAATAAAGACGTCTCACTCTGCTCCTTTTTCCAAAGACTAAATACAGATGTCTCACTCTGCTCCTGTTTCTAAAGACTAAATAAAGATGTCTCACTCTGCTCCTGTTTTTGAAGTTCAAATATAGATGTGTCACTCTGCTCCTGTTTCTAAAGACTAAATAAAGATTTCTCACTCTGCTCCTGTTTTTGAAGTTCAAATATAGATGTGTCACTTTGTTCCTGTTTCTAAAGACTAAATAAAGATGTCTCACTCTGCTCCTGTTTCTGGAGACTAAATAAGGATGTCTCACTCTGCTCCTGTTTTTGAAGTTCAAATATAGATGTGTCACTCTGCTCCTGTTTCTAAAGACTAAATAAAGATGTCTCACTCTGCTCCTGTTTTTGAAGTTCAAATATAGATGTGTCACTTTGCTCCTGTTTCTAAAGACTAAATACAGATGTCTCACTCTGCTCCTGTTTTTGAAGTTCAAATATAGATGTGCCACTCTGCTCCTGTTTTTGCAGTTTAAATAAAGATGTGTCACTCTGCTCCTGTTTTTGCAGTTTAAATAAAGATGTCTCACTCTGCTCCTGTTTTTGCAGTTTAAATAACGATGTCTCACTCTGGTCCTGTTTTTGATGTTCAAATATAGATGTGTCACTTTGCTCCTGTATCTAAAGACTAAATAAAGATGTCTCACTCTGCTCCTGTTTTTGCAGTTAAAATAAAGATGTCTCACTCTGCTCGTGTTTCTGTAGTTCAAATATAGATGTCTCACTATGCTCCTGTTTCTAAAGACTAAATACAGATGTCTCACTCTGCTCCTGTTTTTGAAGTTCAAATATAGATGTGTCACTCTGCTCCTGTTTTTGCAGTTTAAATAAAGATGTCTCACTCTGCTCCTGTTTTTGAAGTTCAAATATAGATGTGTCACTTTGCTCCTGTTTCTAAAGACTAAATAAAGATGTCTCACTCTGCTCCTGTTTTTGCAGTTTAAATAAAGATGTCTCACTCTGCTCCTGTTTTTGAAGTTCAAATATAGATGTGTCACTCTGCTCCTGTTTCTAAAGACTAAATAAAGATGTCTCACTCTGCTCCTGTTTTTGAAGTTCAAATATAGATGTGTCACTCTGCTCCTGTTTCTAAAGACTAAATAAGGATGTCTCACTCTGCTCCTGTTTTTGAAGTTCAAATATAGATGTGTCACTTTGCTCCTGTTTCTAAAGACTAAATAAAGATGTCTCACTCTGCTCCTGTTTCTGTAGAGTAAATAAAGATGTCTCACTCTGCTCCAGTTTTTGCAGTTTAAATAAAGATGTCTCACTCTGCTCCTGTTTCTAAAGACTAAATAAAGATGTCTCACTCTGCTCCTGTTTTTGCAGTTTAAATAAAGATGTCTCACTCTGCTCCTGTTTTTGCAGTTTAAATAACGATGTCTCACTCTGGTCCTGTTTTTGATGTTCAAATATAGATGTGTCACTTTGCTCCTGTATCTAAAGACTAAATAAAGATGTCTCACTCTGCTCCTGTTTTTGAAGTTCAAATATAGATGTGTCACTTTGCTCCTTTATCTAAAGACTAAATAAAGATGTCTCACTCTGCTCCTGTTTTTGCAGTTAAAATAAAGATGTCTCACTCTGCTCGTGTTTCTGTAGTTCAAATATAGATGTCTCACTATGCTCCTGTTTCTAAAGACTAAATACAGATGTCTCACTCTGCTCCTGTTTTTGAAGTTCAAATATAGATGTGTCACTCTGCTCCTGTTTTTGCAGTTTAAATAAAGATGTCTCACTCTGCTCCTGTTTTTGAAGTTCAAATATAGATGTGTCACTTTGCTCCTGTTTCTAAAGACTAAATAAAGATGTCTCACTCTGCTCCTGTTTTTGCAGTTTAAATAAAGATGTCTCACTCTGCTCCTGTTTTTGAAGTTCAAATATAGATGTGTCACTCTGCTCCTGTTTCTAAAGACTAAATAAAGATGTCTCACTCTGCTCCTGTTTTTGAAGTTCAAATATAGATGTGTCACTCTGCTCCTGTTTCTAAAGACTAAATAAGGATGTCTCACTCTGCTCCTGTTTTTGAAGTTCAAATATAGATGTGTCACTTTGCTCCTGTTTCTAAAGACTAAATAAAGATGTCTCACTCTGCTCCTGTTTCTGTAGAGTAAATAAAGATGTCTCACTCTGCTCCAGTTTTTGCAGTTTAAATAAAGATGTCTCACTCTGCTCCTGTTTCTAAAGACTAAATAAAGATGTCTCACTCTGCTCCTGTTTTTGCAGTTAAAATAAAGATGTCTCACTCTGCTCCTGTTTTTGCAGTTTAAATAAAGATGTCTCACTCTGCTCCTGTTTTTGCAGTTTAAATAACGATGTCTCACTCTGGTCCTGTTTTTGAAGTTGAAATATAGATGTGTCACTTTGCTCCTGTATCTAAAGACTAAATAAAGATGTCTCACTCTGCTCCTGTTTTCGCAGTTTAAATAAAGATGTCTCACTCTGCTCCTGTTTCTGGAGACTAAATAAAGACGTCTCACTCTGCTCCTTTTTCCAAAGACTAAATACAGATGTCTCACTCTGCTCCTGTTTCTAAAGACTAAATAAAGATGTCTCACTCTGC